>NC_088890.1:20546143-20859250 GCF_037157495.1 Lathamus discolor | reverse complement strand
TACTGAAAAGCCTAACATTCACAGTAATTCTGCAGGTGACCATCTTCACTGTTCTGAGTTACAGTAAAATCAAACCCACACGTTAGGTTTAGCTCCAGCCTCCAAAGTGCACATAGCATGCTAATGAGGAACAGCTCTTGTCAGTTTTAGTCTCATGCATCTAAAGTACTGTCTAGAGCTTCATCAGTACTGCAATAATTCTGTAAGTGATGGAGCAGACCTAGCTATAAAGCCCTATACTAGATCACCTCTTAAACCAAGCACTTGTAACAGACTTCTGAGAAATAGCTCACAGCTTTCAAAGTGGTCAGGTACCAGCCCACATGCACTACTACTTCTTGCTTTCATTTCTCACCTGGATAGACACAAGCTCTTTTTGCCTGTCTTGGTGCTTTTAAAAATCTATGCAATCATTTACAAATTCATTCTTAGTTAAGAGCAGTCAACCTTCAGTTTTGTACTACTTACTGTAACTATCCTCATGGTGTTGGGAGGCGCGGAGCAGAGCAGTGCAGTGCAATCATGGCAACTCACAGTCTTGCTTTCAAACAAAAACCCAGCTGCTCCTCCAAACTTATAAATCCTTAAAGTAGCATTTGGCTGATTGGGATTGGCCAGAAAAACAGGCACATGTGAGTAAAGTAGGAATAGTTAGGAGGAGAGCAAAAATGCTAACAGAAACTATGTGTGAAGAGTTAAGCTCCCAGTTAATCAGTTCTCATCTTGCCAGGTTAGCTGACATTTTGCTCAGTTCCTGTGACCATCTATCACTCCTATAGAACAAGGATTTAGTTATAAAGCCAGGTACCTTCTCCTCCATAATATATATACTGCAGTGGGAAACTTAAACGTCAAGTAATGTGAAGTGGATTGCTTTTTAAACACCACAACCACCTTTGGAAGTGCTGAGCAATGCTAATGGAAGTCAAAACTCCAGCCCCAGTAATCCCAGCAAAAAATACAAAATCTGTTGATTCCCCTTTCCTCCCCGCAACTGATCCTTTTTCTAATTCTTTGTAGCATGATCTGTGGGGAAAAAACCAGTTTCTCTTTTACTCCTGGGCTATCTTCAAGTGAAACAGGGGGATAGTCTCCCTGTTGTCTTATTTTATATTTAAAGAACTCACTTGATACTTCAGACATTATTTGCATTCTTTCTTGAGGTAAATTTTGAGCTGCAAGACTCTGACTACAGAAAAGCAAATCAGGGTTTCATGAAACTTAATGGAAACTGGCATCTCGAGGCAGAATATTCTTCCACAGAAAATGAGGATGAATTAGAGGAAACAAACCCCAACATTTTGCAGATTTGGCCGCTTATTTACATGGCTAAATATGGAAATTTGGAAAACTAATTCTGAGCTTTAGGTACCTATTTTGAAACTTCTGAGATTTTAAAAACTCCTTAAAAGAAAAGAAGGAAAAAGTTGCTTGTTTATAAATGTATGTCTAACAAAAAAGAAAAGCAGAGCTCAATTAAGTTGCCTCTTAGTTCATGTTGTAACGGTTACATAAAAGGAAACTCAGACTCAACTACTGGCACCTGGTGCCACTGTAGAACACCTTTGTATTTCCTGCCTTGCTTCCAGCTGCCATTTTGGCATAGCCCAGCTCACCCACAGATCCCATATCATATCTGCCAACCCTTGTGTGGCTATCTTGGTTACCAGGATAGGCATCATGATACCAGATCTAAAAAGGCACTAGACAGCAATGTTAGGACTTACTCAGCCACCTGCATCCTACCCAGCCTTGCTGGAAGCTGCTGTTGATGGACAGCTTGCTGGGAAATTTATCTGTAGCATTCATCCAAATACTGGCAAGAACCAAGTCAATGCACAACAACATGCACTGACATTTTGGAAATAGGAGCTTTTTTGTATGTGATCTGCTCATTGAGACAACATTGGCTTGGAGAAGTGACTTTGTTCTTGTGGAGTAGGAAGTATACAAAGTACACACAATATTTACAAAGTACCTTAGTACTATTTTGACTAATTTTGACTGGAGAGTTAGTGGTTGTTTCAAAGCTAGATTAGTCACTCTGTCCATAATTACAATCTCTTGAAATCTGCTTTGGTGTTTTGAATTGGCTTCAGGCCTAATGGTCAGAAAATGGCTCCATCTCAATCTTAAGACTGAATTTACACAATTTCGTATTTTCCTGATTTTTAAGTGAAAGATGAAAAAGAAATGGAGTGCTGTGCATAGAAACCTGTGGCATCCGCAGATGCATCTGCAAGGAAAAGGTGCACATGAATATGGACCTGTTGTTCCTAGGCTTACGTTCCTGAAAAGGAACAAGAACAGACACTCCAATTATTTCAGTTACTATTTGTGCAACCTGAGAGAGCATTGTATTGGATAACTGGGTATTTAGGGTTTGCACATGAACTCCAAGTACAACAATCTATCTAACAAAGTAAGACAAAATGGACAAAACTTTTGAATATACTTTTCAGAAAACCTAATTTTTCCTGATTAGTACTGTGAAGATGTGTTATAGATTGCTTAGAAATGTCTTAACCATGAAACACTGCATAAGGAACACAAGCATGCATCAGCTTGAGTGTGACACGCTTTAGCACGCTTGGAGGTATAAAGAAGTTTTGGCATTGCGGAGAGGCAATGTGTTATGTACATTGTGTGGGAGGATACACCATGCAGATTTGATTGCATCATCTTGCTCTCTTTTTTTCTCTTCTTTCTTTTTTTTGTTCCAGATGGTAAAACAAAGGCTGTAGTGAAACCCGTCCTCTCCCAGGAAGAGGTGGGAGGGAATTTTATATGAGCAAGAAACTTTGCCTCAAGTCGAAATCTGGGGCCTGGACTAATGAACTACCTGTAATTCATATTGTACTCAATATTGCTGAAACTAGGCATGTACTAATCCTGAACCATGCCAAACTATGCATAATTACTATGCTTTCTCTGTGGCAGTAATTAATTTGCGTTAGCAACTTTGATTAATCTTTCTAATCTAAAAGTGCTTCTCAGACATGAAAGGCTCCGTAACTGCTCAGGGTTGTTATTGTAGCCCAGTGAAGGGTGTTTCGAGCTGACGGGGGGCAGGAGGGGAACAACACGTAAAAAAAATCAAAGTATAGCTGATATTTATGAACTAAGGACAATTATTAACAGTTAATGCATTCTGTTTTGCCACAGAATTCACTGTCGGAAATACAGGCTTCTGTACACAGTACACTCCTCCTGGAAGAAAAGAGAATTGTCATTAATTTGTTAAGAAGGCTTCTCTGAGGGCTGTTCCACAAAGATGAGCGTTACATGCCAAACAGAGAGACTGAGATTCCATCTTCTAGAGGGCAAGGCTACGTATTTAATGTTTGTAATGTTGCAGTGCAAACTTATGCATATATTCATCTTAGTCTTAACGTGGAGGACAGCATTGTTCTAGGCATGGTTGTTCAACTGACTCAGTCCTCATTGCCAGTCCAGAAAGGGTGTCAGCTGGGGAGTGATTTGGACATGCCTGCTTTTCAGGAAATATGGATGCTAACATCATTAACTTAGTCTATGTTGACAAACAGAGAGCTATCAGATGCTAACGTACAAACTAAATTCTGACATCACTGGAGATTTAAGTTTCCATCCTTCATTGCCAACCTCTTGGCCGAAGCCACGCTCTTTGCCCAAAGAATCCAAAGCTGCTGAAATGGCTTATGTCATCAGGTGGTGACTGTGATTTACCTTGACTTCATAAACTGTCATATCTACCAAAGGTAAAATTGCTGAGGCAAATAGATGTGGCTCTACAAACCCATAACAAATATTACAGGGCTTTTAACTGAATATTGTGTTGCTTGTTTTCTCCCTCAGACATGCTAATATTACAGTTATTTTTCTCTTGTTCCCCTGTGAGCACTGTTTCCTGGCAAGGAATACTGCTGCATGTAATTCATGATAGGCAGAATGACATGATAATCGTTTGGAAATGGATAATCTAGAGATTAGCAATGAATTTCACTTTGATTTAGATGAGTTTTAAAGATTTGCTGCTATTACCTTGAAGTCTGGGATCAATTCTGTTTCAACAAGTGAGAGAAGTATTTTTAAAATACATAACTTATTAGAAAATGTAAATGTGACTCGTGGAATTTTTATATATATATTTCATGCTGATTCAAAAAGGGAATTATTTGTGATAGTTTATTTTCTTATAGTTCTGGTTTGTGTCCAAATATTTTATCATCAAAAGCTACCCTTTGGTACCAGTCAAAATAGACAATATATAGTGATGTTGAAACAAGCTTTGTAGAAGACATATTTTTAAATCAGGCATGGGACGTTACATTTATTAGAAGGTGTTCACAAAAATAAGGGTAACATCATGCATATTCTTTGCAACTAAACCCAGTTATGGTTACAATTTGGAAATAAATTTAAATAGACATATGGAGATACAGTAGTACATATACACTCTATTTATGACATTAAGTTAGTGTACTGGTAACTCTCAGCAATACATCAGAAGTCTACAACCAGCTGATGGAAAGATTGTATAAGGAGGAAGAAACTGCTCCAATTTCTCACATTATTTCTGTGGCTTGACAAGAATGTCAGTGTGAATTGCCTCCTAAATTTGGGAGGCAAGAACAAGTCAAGACTATCCTTTAGCAGTACAAAACATTTACACACAAAATACACATGCATTGCAATGCATTGGGAATGGTTAAAGCAAGGAGAACCCCATCACTCAGTGCTTTATTAACACAGTTCTACAAAGGAGTCTCAAATAGGATTATATAGTCACAGTAAGGCCACAATATTACAATGGATAAGGACCTTAGAATTCAGCATTCTGTGTTAGCAATAGAACCCTTCCTTCTTTCTAGACCTTTCTACATGTTCCTGAATGGTATCTCATCAGTCCTTCTTCTATTTTTTCAACTTTTTTTCCTGTAAGTTTAACATATTGCTTAATACAACAGTTAGCACAGTAGAGAAAGGTACTGCCACAGGGAAAACAAAACCTAGGCAACATCCACAGAGTTTTGAGACTATATGCTGGCTGCGTTCAGGTGGAGCTGGCTAATCAGAAAAAAGGCTAGCAAAGGATTTCCTCAAGTTTCGAATAGTTTCAGCTTTTGCTTCATCTTCATTCACAGACGACCGGAAGAAGGATGATTCTGTGAAACTGAAGGCATTTGTCAAAGACTGCGACTTGCTGCAAGACAAAAACACAACAAGTTTTGCATGGTCATACTGTCTATGTCCACCCACATGTAACTTGTATAAATGATGAGAAAAGGAGCAATGCCCATTAGATGCAGACAGTGTGCATATGAACAAAATGCATGCCCAGCACAAGCAGTATAGTTAGCAGTATACTAGCAGTATAGCATACAGAGCTGCTGCCACACAGCACCTTCCCTCCACACTTTGATTTGAGAGGCAGGATAACCTTTTCTTTAGACAACACACTGGTTTTCTTACAGACCTGAAACACTGTATGCCAGTAAATTGGATGACGTGGATTAGTACTTGAGGAAAAAGTGGGCCTGCCTGCTAAATCCAAATCACTACCCAACACAGGATGATTAATAACTGTGTTCATTGAGGCTGCAAACAGTTATATCCAAAGAAAAATTATATACATATTGGCAAGACTTTGAAAAATGAATCCTAAAGTTGTCATGTGCTCTGTCTATATATGTGTTTGATATCTGAACCTTAATGGAGACTTAATGACACTTTATACCTTTAAAAAAAACACCTCAAATCAGATACAAGTTTTCTTGTCTATAAGCAGCTAGTCTAGCAATGCTGTTTGGGTTTTAGTGCTAGCATGTAACTATGGTCTAAGTTTCTGTAAGCATGAATCAAATAAGACACAAGAAAGAAAATATCTGAAGCTTATAACCTTAACTCTTGACTTGTCAGGTAAAACAATATTTAAAAAGTAGGCTTGAATTTAAATAAAAACCATTAATGAGTTATAATCTTTTTACCAAGGCACCCATGCATTAGTAAAACTAATGTGATTTTGGTTTTATCTCAGTTCTATAATAGGATTTGAGTTTTGGCTATAGTAAAACCGAAACATTTATTCAGATTCTTACACTCTTCATGGTTTGCAGCTTCTCTCCCTCTAAACTAATAATGTACAGCAAACAGTGCTGCAGGCAGTTTAGGTTTTTCATAAATTATAGTTGTGCTAATGAGAATAGACTGATAAATGTTTGTTTGTGCTCACTGAAAGAGGGAGGGTGGGAAGCAGCACTTGACTTGATTAGTAACACAATAAGTAGCCTAATTAAATATTTATTCACAGATTAATAACATGTACATACAGGTTAGGCAACAGCATGTGGGTGAATACAAAGCATACACATGCAAATAGATAGAGTTAATCCTACAGGCAGGAGATCTGAGTCTTGAAAGTCAGAAAAACTACTCCTATTATGGCTTGCATCTTAAAAACTTTCATTTCTCCTTTTTTATTTCATTTTAAATAGAGAGTATTCTCTCCTGTTTGAAGAAGAGAAAGATGAATCCAGATTTGAACTAGGAATTAAAGGAAAGGGACAAAGCTGAGAAGAGGTTTGTGGTACAGTTCTGTACCTGTTCTTAACTGGTTTTCTTAAATGCCAGAAGTTCACAAGTTAAATTTCAGACTATGAAGTAGTCTCCATCTTGCTTAAGAAAACCGACCTTCCTGTTTTCTACCTATACTTAAATAATGGATGAATTAATTAAGAGTTTTATGATCATAAAACAGAATAAAGAAATACATCATCCTGGGAAGGCAAGGAAAACAGAATCATCTTTGCATACTGATCCCTAATATATCTTTTCCACTGAATTGTGCTCAGGTGAGGACTCATAAGTGGTTCACACCGGTATAAGCATATGAGTGGGTGGAAAAAGGGGATCTGTGTTACCTGGCTAAAACAAAGACTGCACACCAGTCTTTGTACTTACCATAGGAGGTAGAATGTGTCTGTGACTCTACCAGCAATAGTGTGTGTCAGGATTGCTATGCTGAAAAACAACAAATCACTGCTAACACCTCCCCATGTTTTCTGTTGGCTAGGTTTAGGCTGTTAGAGGAGATACAGCTACAGATCCTTCCCATATTCTTCACTGCAGTATGTGACCGGTGAGATACAGCAACAATAGGATGCTGTGCTTTAAGGATTCTTCCAGTAAGTGAGAGAACTACAGGCAGCTTCCTGTGGAAGGGCTGAAAAGGGCTGGTGTGAATTGCTTGTGCTGGGCACTCAGTGGCAGTGTACAGCCACAAGCAACATGTGACCATGAGCAAGCACAGTTCGGCAACCAGTGTCTAGCGTGTTCACTTGGATTGTTTCTGAGACAGGCCTTTGAAACTGGAATCTGTTGTCTGAGTGACTGCAGGGTTAAAAGTTTACATAGATAAGACTTCCTTTTTTCTGTGCAGGCTTACAGCACACCCAGATCATGAGTCAGTGACATGAAAAGAGGACGATAAATATGAGAAAGATGATGAGTTTTGAGACCTAGTTGGGGCAGAAACTGCACTAATAAATGAAATCTTGTGTGGTGCTTAGGTGCTTGTGTGGTGCTTACTAATCACACACAGAGAATAAGCTTTCTGGAAGGTTCTAACCTCATTTTTTACTTGGGAACACATGTACATTTTATCCTGAACCAAGACCCAAATACAGTTACGGCATCAGAATCTGTGTTACGAGAAAAGAAAATGGATAAAGTGAATCTTACTTCAGCTGGGGATGAGACTGAGGCTTCTGTTGTGGAGCAGGCTGTGGAGCAGGCTGTGGAGCAGGAGGTGGAGCTGGCTGTGGCTGTGGCTCTGCTTCCTTTGATAATCGGGTGCTGGCAGGACCTTGAGCCTGGGGACGTGGCTGCTGAGTTGTAGGTCCGGGCGGACGCTGGGGCTGGGAAGCCGAGGGTTTTGCTGCCTGCCCAGGGGGGTACATGCGCTGAGGCTGCAATGGCTCCTGGCTTTGTGATTGCATTCCTTGGGGTTGCACTGGGCCCCCTAGGTTCAGTACAAGAAAAACTTCATAATGTTATAGTATCAAAGAGTCCTTATTAGATCTCATATCCAACACTTTAAAATAATCCTCCAATGTGATTAACTCTACTTTTGAGTTCGATTCTATTCTAAATTCTATTAACATGGACTGCAGTTTCATGTAGGCAATACAACTAATCACAGTTGGTACATTAGTAACTTGTTTGGAGCCCCTATGATTCACTCTTAACATCACTAAGAAGCACCAAATTATCCCAGCAGTAGCGGTACTGACTTAAAATCAATGGAGTTACACCCAGTATAACTTTGTCTCAGTACAAGGAGAAGCCATGATATAATCAAATATACTAGGTAATACCTATTTCAGCAATACAGCTGCTATTTTCTGTGTAGCTATTGCAGTTTTGTTCCTCCAAAGATTCAAAATTATTTGTTTTGTTCCCCTTATGTTCACTGTTATAGCAGTAAAAGAACTTTATACTGACATTTTCCTGCTAATTTAAAGTCTTTTGACAACTTATTTAACCCCTTAGTGAAATACGTTAAGAGCATTACAAGACAAGAAGGTCATTACTAATTCTTTACCAAGGAGATCTTGCCATTGAGAAGGACATATATTGGCAAAATACTGTATTAAGTGTGAAACTACAGTGTATAGTAGAGACTTAGGTTGTGAAACCCACAGCTGAAAGATGCTAAATCATCATACAGGGTGGTTTTTGCTGCTCTCCAACTGACATAGTGCTGTGTCAGATATCAGTGGGCATGCTGCTCTTAGATCAGATGTCTGCATGTGGTTTGGGGGGCTGATAGCTGTTCTAACTGAATAATCTCACATGTGACAAAGCACACAGGACATCTGAGTTAAGGGGAAAAAAGGACAAGGTGAAATTCTGAGCAGTTTGTTTGGATAACTTTTCATAGAATCATAGTTTTTAGTCGGGGCAAGAGCTTTGCTGAACAGTAAATATTATAGAAGACAACTGATCTGGATGTTCTGAACAGTGGGGAATATTTAGTCTTACGCAGATATTTAGTGCAAGTAAAAGACATCTCTAAAAGAAACCCTTCATCTCTGAAGGTCCTGCTGCAATACACGATTATTATTAGGGTTTGTTTTTTGGAAACTGCTATTATAGTTTGCTCTCCACTTACTAGAGGAGATTCCAGTGTGTATGTCTGAGAACAGCACGTACTAATGCTTCAATCAGTTTTAATACAGTTGTAGCAGTGTGTTGTGGTGTAGAAAGATAAATAGCACGTACTGTATGTTAAGGAATGTGCCTTCATTGTTTATTAATTTGAACCACTTTTGTAGGAAATATTTGAAGGTGATAACATGGTCTTGCAACATCTTAATAAAGATCGTTTTCTTATTAGCCTCCTTTCACTCAATATTGAAACCCAGAAAGGTTTCTTTCCCCCACTTGTACATACAGGCTTGAATGCCAGAAACTTTACACTGAAGACAGATATAACTTTCTTTTATTGCACATTAAGCTGTACAAGATATTTCACATAAAAGATATACTGCTGTCACATTTCCAGCATTTGCTCACTTTCTTGCAGCTGGGTTGTACAAAAGGCAACAATCATGAAAGAAACTTTTACCAAAAATAACTCAACAAAACTGAACATTAAGCCTACACTGTAAAACATCTGTTCCCTGTTACCCACAATATTGCACCTAAGCATGCTTACATGCAGAGAGACATTTTGGCTTGCTTCTTGTCTGTGGTATGTAGTAATCGTGTGTGCCCTTGTAAATCCTTTACAGTCAACAAGCTGAAATCCTATCTGAAACACACATCTCTTCTTTGCACACACAGCTCACCAGTGTCGTGTGAAAAGCACTTGTGAATACTTGTACTACTACATGCAAAAAATACCAACTGCTTTAAATAAAAATCAATCATCAGATTCATTTCTCCACCCCAGGGCAGTATGGTTTATTCCTTCTTACGGTGTCTGGAGGTAAGGATTTGTGAACCTGATTCTAAGTGGAATTTTCTGAATAGAGAACAAAATAGCCAATGCCATCATTGGAATGATCACTGACCCAGACAAATGCTGATCACTAAAGCAAAATATTCATGTAATTTACTGATAGGTAGTAAACAGTAGCACTCACCACAAACATTTAAATAGCTAATAATTAATTCTCATCTTACCAGCCAGCTTGTACAAATGAAAGAAACACTACGAATGATGAGTCTCACTGATAATTTTTTCCACTGTTTGTAGGGAAAACAGAAGTAGAACATAAGGCTGTTTTCCCTTTAAACAAAATTGTTTGCACTAAACTCATGGCCACTACTCATCTTTGTACATATTCAAGATTCAAATTATAGTTTTGTGGCTCACTTGCAACTAAGCTTTCTGGTATGCTAGCAGTGTGTAGCTCGTGAGTCTAGGCCAGACTTCTCACAGCAGATCAACTGCCTGCCTGTGCATTTTTCATAATGCTACAGTTTAAATCTGTTATGCAAAAAGCAGAAATAATTTACCTACAGAAAATCCAGGCATCTCGAGTCTTTTGCCATGTTTCTTGTCAAGCAATCACTATAAACCCTGTTTATGTGGATAACATTGGGACTGAATTTTCTTTATAGCTATCTGGATATTTCTAGGTTTAAAGTAATAGACCTGAGTTGATAAAGAAAACCACTGACATTTTTGTCTTGCATTCTAACCAAAGGGCAAGATCCCCAGCTGGTTAAAGGAACCTTGGTTAGTCTACAATCTCCTAACATCTCAGTGCTTGAAACAAGAAGAGCTCTTACAGGAAGTTTTAACAGTCCTTGAGGTACTTCCCACCAAATAATCTGGGATTTAACACTTAGGTAAGTATCAGATTTTTTAAAGTCTTTGCATTAGTTTTCATTAAAAATCTCCATTGATTACTAATTCAGAATGACAACAAAAGGTACTACTTAATCAAAATAGGATACATAAAATACACTTTCACTGAGATATTGCACATAGGTGGCCCATTTACATAGCTTTGTGGCTAATAATTTAATGTAGAATACTAAAAATATGAATACCAGTATGTAAAATAGAAGCTATTTTAAATATTCCTTGGGAAGAACTGTATCTTATGGAGTCACTAAAATATTAGACTTCCAGTTGCATCTAACTCAAATGTTAATAAACTTTATAAAATTATAAATAAAAAGCCTCACCAGCAAATTCTACTCTAGACTTTAAAAAATATCTCTGGATCACCTATATATTAGGTCATGCACACGCACAAAAAAATAAAGGCTATGAGTACAGTGTGCACACACTCACAGAGTAAGCAAAAGTATTTAGATTTGAACCTGGTGGCATTTTACTTAACGATATAGAATACTCAAAAATACTGTCTAACCATCCATAACGTCAGTTGCACTGGGCTCTAAAGAGGCACATTCTTTGTACACTGTTGACAACAGCCCTGAAATCACAGATTTTACAGAGAAAGGTAGGTAAGCATTACACGCACAGACATGAACAAGTAAACAACCAGACGGTATAGTTGACACTGCATAGAAAAAACACAGTCCAGGTCAGCACTGAAACAATGCAAAAATTGAACAAAACTGGTACGTTTGCTTTTAAGATTGGGTGTTTGATTCTTTTTTCATTTTGTTTTTTTTGCGTTAACCCTTGCTTTTAGTCTCAATTATTTAAGTAGCCTGGACTTGTTTTGGTCCTACTGCAACGCCATTACAGTCGAGAATGTACTGTAAACAACCTTGAGGTGGGGGTCGCTGGGGTGGGATTTTGTTTGGCTCTGGCTCCTTTAGTGATCCACTCTGGAAGACACATGGGAAAACAGAAGAGAAGAAAAATGAAAAAATTAGAGTAGCTTAGTTCCAATTTTCTGCTAATTTGTCTTTATTTTCATTAGAAATCTCTTTATTGGTTGGGGCTCAACATATACTTTTAATTTATTCCAGATAACATTTTCTAATTTAGTTGCTGTCTGACATGATAGATGAATCCTGGACTAATCCAAAGCCAAGTTCTTAAAAACCCCTTGTTTTTCCCTTTGCAGCATATGATCATGATCTAAGGAGTGCCTTCTCAAATCTTACCTCATTTGTGTACAGTCTTTCTTCTTCAGTTCCTAACACCTTGAACAACTTTCCTGTCTCTTACTGCTTCTGCTTTCTTTCTTAGGACAGACTGAACAGAAAACGGACTTCAACAAATACTTTTGTGTAATTTACGGAATAACTTCTTTTTAATTACATTCATTCTCATCTGGAAGCACCAGCACAGATTTGTTTGCTAGTGACAGTTTCGCTTTGATTTACTGACTGTAAATGGGCAGGGAGATGGACTACTGTAGGCTGGCTGTTTCGCTAAGCAAAACGAAAGAAGGAAGCAAAACCCATGGACAAATAATAAAAATAACTGAAGTTACTTCATGCCACTCCAGCTGACATGTTATTAGAAACACATGGAATACTTAACTGTTCAAAACAGGAGATTTATTTGGCAGTATCCTTTTCAAATGTATACTTGTCGAGAGGAGAAGATGGGCCTGAACCAAAACCTTGGAGCAGAACACCCTCTGGGAACATTAATGTTTGAATCCAAACTTTGTCTTAAGCCCATCTCTAATATTTTGAAAAGTGAAATATGTTAAATCATTGGATAGCTTGGGGTATTTTTAAGGATCCAGAAATTAAATTGCCATCTGTCAAGAGGGAAAAAATCCCAGAATGTATTAAATAGTAAATGTAAAATTAATTAAGCATGTTTCTTGCAAAGCTTACTGGGCTTTTTTTTCCTGATATATTTGTATTTGATCTTAGAACTACAGAAATGAAACTTACTCACAGCGATGTGAACTCCAGCACAGCGCCTATAAGTTACACTTTTAAAATGTTACAAGACAACAACACTACCCTATGCAGCTGTTCCAAAGTGCTTTGCTTTAACTACACAAATAAAAGACATAGGGTAGGTCCAAAACCCATGTTATTCAGTTACCAACCTTCTTAAGACTAAATGAGTAAAAGTGACAACTATAAAATGAATGAGGCAAAATCTGATCCTTACATTAACTGACCTTGATAAGCATCACTGTAAGGATGAAGATACGTAGAAGAAAATTTCATGAGGAAAAGACACAGCCATTTGAAAATTTCAAAGCGCTTTAGTGTGGGTCAAAGTCTTCTCTGTTTTGTTTCTCTCCTTCCTCTAATTTTCTGAGCCACATGCAAAGGTGCCATTCTATCCTATACATGTTTCAGGCTGAGTGTTTGTGGTATCTGTTCTGTATAATGCAGTTGTGGCACGCTGAAACAATATGCATTTACATCAGTAACTCCTTGGATACTGAGGAAATTAACCCAGATTCTTCCAAACCTTGAAAAGTTGCCCTGGAGGAGATAACTCCTTTCATATTCTAGTACCATTGTTCTGAGGCACCTGGCAGCCTCCTCATAGCCTCCAGGGCACCTGAGTGCTCATCTCTGGTGGTGGAGTGTGACACATGGAGTCTGCCCTTAAAGGGAAAGTGTTAATACCTGGGCCTAAGGATATCCAAGAGTTTCTTTCTGGAGGACCAAACAGATCATGTAACTTCTGCTAGAAAGCATGCCTAATTTCATACGGAGCATTACTCTGATCCCCATGTGACAGACCTCCTATCCTTGCAAAGGGCTGTAAACCCTTTGCAGGGCTCTCTGCGCTGCCAGAGGGTGACTAGGGAGAACCTGAGTGTTGCTATTCTTCTACTAAAACAAAACTAAAGGATTCTGTAAGTAAAACTCATTATTTATTTAGACTCTGAAACCAGAGGGAAGCAGCTTAAATTCACATCTCCTTTAATACTAAAACAACATCTGCAGGGACTCCATCTCCTCCATGCCTTGAGGCTGAAGCAAACCTGCCATTTGCTCTTGCACTGAAATGGTCTTGGGGTTTATCGCACACACCACCTCACTGATCTGACACGACATCACCACTTACGCAACCTGCATATCTCTCCATCTTACACAGAAATCATCTTCTAAATGAAGCCTTCAATAACCCTCACAGAGCTGCTCTTACCTCCCCACTCAGAAGGCGCTGCTGAAGATGTGCTTCCCCTCACCAGCCACTCACTGCAGCTGTCCTGATTTACCACCCACACATCCCTTTTTTTCACCAGCTATCACCTGGTGCTTCCAGGAACCTCACCCACACTCCAGGCCAATCACATGGGTATATTGCTTTTGCTAATTAGCCAACCCACCCAGGCTGACCCAAAAAGACTCATTAGCATTACATTCCTAATTGAGAACTCTTACTCATGGTTGCTCAGTGGTCTGGAGTAATCCAGGCCTTTTCAAGAGTCCCTCTTTCAGACAGTCAGAAACCTTGATACTTGATATTAAAGACAGGCTTTGAACCAGTCTTGTTTGCTGCCCTGAGCCAAGGCCTTTAATAAAATTCAGGCTTCTTCTAAAACACCAGCTGTTGGCAAATTAACTACAGACTGTTACTTCTCACCTCTCCAAGATGGTGTGCCAATGTAATTGTAAGAGCTGCTAACTCCTTATAGGCAACACAATCTCTCTGAACAGAGATGCTGGACTAGACCTGTCCTGCAGATGTATTCACCCCTCGTGGTTTTTTTTCTTTTTTCCCTTTGTTGCCCAGCCTAGAAGCTCACCCTCCTCCCACTTTCTTTTAGCACAAACATGTTTTCCTGTAGTGCAGTTCTGATCTACGAACTTGCCTACTGCTTAGTTCAAACACTGCAGGAATTAAGGATTAGAATGCAGCATCTATCATGGGAAATGACCCTGAACAGATTCTTATTCGGATGCTGAAGAACAGAATTAATAATACAGAAGGCTGAAATGACAGTGTTTAGTATGTTTAGGATTACCTAAGTGAGGTGTGGTAACTGCTGTTGTAAGGAGTCCTTCTGGTTTTCATTTTATGGAACACAACTTTCATATCACATCCAAATCCCCCAATGAGAAGGGACTGCTGATGTTGATAGTAACACTATATAGAACTGATTATGGAAGCTCTCCTTTACCAAGGGGATTTACTGTTTATATAGCTATTCTAAAAGACAAATACAACCTTACTTATAGAAACCTCTAAGCCACTGTTGCAAGTGTACTATAGTGATTTCTCAACTCTGGGTATAACAAGTGATGCTTTGGTTGCATAATGGTCTTTGAGAATATCAGCCAAGTTAATTATAGCCAAAGCAGAAACCCCACTACTTATCTAGAAGATAGATGTCTCCAGATGTCTCCGTGGCACTTCCTTCCTTTCCGCACTTACCTCAGTCTCCTTTAAATTTTAGGGGTAGAACTGGAGGAAAGAACTGTTTGTTCTTCAAAGCGTGTTGTATTAGAATCTGATCAGTGGCATTACTTCTTTTTCTGCCTTGTATATTTATATAAATGCAGACGGGATTCATATATACTTGAGTTTTGAATAGGCTGAAGAATGTGGAAATGGGTGGGAGCAAAAGCAGCAACTTGGCAGAAAAACAGCCCTTGGGCAAAAGAGATGCTAAACTGAGTCCCGCAAAAATGGATTTTGATTTGGCTGAATGCGAAGATTTTGTGAGCTGTAGTCGGAGCCTGTATCATTGGTTCTGGGTTCTGTTTATAGTTTTCTTTGCAATGCAATGATAAAGCTTTTCATAGGTATTTCAATATTTGAAGGGAAAGTCACGCTTTTCAGGTTAAGAAGTAGAGGGATTCACTGAAAATTGCCAAAACATGAACTGAGTTACATCTCATAAAGGAACAAGAATAAATAGTGAAACAGTTAAGTAACAGGAGAAGTAAGAAAAAATGTGATTGCTCAGGAGAGAGGTAATTCAGATAATTTAAGTAGGGTGTCAATAGTAAATGAATGTTTGAAGTGTCAAGAGATTATGATAAATACACGAGCAAGGGCAGGGTGCCAGGTGGGATAAAAGCTAAAAATGAGATGGAGACAAAAATCAAAGATCTTCCTGGGCTCATATTGGTCTGACAAGATATTCTTCATCTCAGAAATCAAAACCAGCTGACTCATGACATGCAGAATTCCATAGCAGGTATCTGTAACAACTGGAAATGTACGAGTTACACTGGAGAAGGTTAAGCACTAATACTACAGGAATTACAGTGCAGGTAAGGAAATGACTACTGAGGAGATATGGTTATTGAAGGAAAAGTAATGAGAAGGATATAACTGAACTCAAGCAGAATTTTCATTAATTAAGTTGGCACAAAAAACCCAGGTGTGTGCTACTAAAAGCTGTAGATGATACAGACTTGGAAGACTGTAGGACAAAAATATCCTAAAGAAACAATGAAATCATTGATCAGTAGAGTTTAAAAATGAAAAAAAGAAAACAGCAATTCAAATGCAACGTCCACAATAATTTATTTATGGCCTAGTAAAATGCATCTGTCAGAAATGCAGAGCTCACCAACTGAAAGCTAATGGGAAAGACTGAAAAAACCCAGCATTTTATCACACATTCAGTGAGATATTTCAAGTAGATGTTAGGCATGATGCTGTGTGTCACTGACATCACCCCTCTCCAAAAGCCAAAGGTAAGTTGACCAGGCAGATGGAAGAGCCTATCCTTACAGCATTTGGAAACATATGTCTTGCTCACTCTAGCAAAATGAAGGCTTGAATGCAGTACAGTTGCTTTTTAGAAATATATTGTAGTGGTGAAGAGGTGGACAAAATAAGTTAGACTAAACGACAACACAAACCAAGAAGGAAGGGGCAGAAACTGAGTAAAACTGGAAATAAGCAAATACTGTATAATTTAGCAAAGCAGTGAGATGTTGAAGTGGCTTTCTGATATGAAATATCCAAAATTAAGAAACTCCTTAGCACCTTGTTGCTTACTGCTTTATCCATCTAATGGGTAGTGAGTACAGCAGCCATACTTAGCAGCCGGGTGAACCTGGCATAGGTGATGTATCTGCTTCACTGTGTTGCAGCAGTGCTGAGCAGGACTACAGAGGTTTTGCTATTTATTGCATTATATATTCCCTATGGACTAGGAAAGGCAGTGAATCAGACCCAGCTACAGCTGCAACGGAGAGAGATGGGAAGGCACACCTTCAAAGAAGTCACCTTCACTTTGTCTAGTGCAAAGGGGCAGCAAGAGAGGAGCTGGCTTCTGCTTTTTACGGGATTTTTGGAGTACCAGTGTTCAGCCTTGCCCTTCTCCACTGAGGAGATCTGCATGGAAAAGATACTCTCAGAAAAACGGATGCCAGCCCAAAGCTCCTTCATGTTGAAGTCATGGTAAAGAACCTGAAAATTTAGAGCAGCTTTAAATATTGCTCTGCCTACTTTCCAAACTACCTGTGCAAAAGCTATCAAGATCTGCCTCTGGCTAAGAAGGGAAATGGCTGCACAGAGCAGACACAGTGTCATTTTTACTTAGAATAGTATTTACAAAACGCACTGAAAAAGGCCACCAAAAAGTATTTTAACTTAGATTTTGCAGACTGTTTTCCATTGCTAGGTAACTGACTGCTTCCTAGAAGTAGCTTCCTTCTTGAATATTCTTACATGTGGTATCAAAATGAGCACCCTGGTACGGACTCACTGCTCCAGTACTGTCCCTGAGATACCCATACAGGTGACCTCCCTTTGTCCATTTTAGCCCTAACTTCTATTATTCTGCTGAATAACAATAATCCCACCCCGCAGGGGTGAGGCTTCTAGAGAAGCAGGATGTTGACTTTTAGGGAAAATGAATTTCTTGAATAGCATCTCCTGTTGAATCTAGGTCCTTTTCACAACCAGTCAGGAATTCTAATGGACAAGGATGCAGCGTATGTTACTGCAGTTCTTGCTTGAAGAAGCCAGATTTCAACTTCTGTTTTTGCACAGGAAACACTAAAAGCATGCTGCTGCTCAGTAGCTCTCAGGCAGTTCTTTCCAACAGACAAGGAAGGAATGTGGGCTATGTGATAGGAGAGAGCTCCCCCTGTGTGCTAAAGCAGCGGACACTACACGGACAGGCAAGTGCAAGTGGCACAAGGGATCTAGAAGTGTGCAGCTACCGGAAAGTTAAACTTCCTTACACCTTTCTCAGTGTGCACAGACACCTCTGCGTAACTGGATGATAAGGGACCCCTTAGGGCTTGACAGCATCAAAATCCCGTGCTGTTGCTTGAAGTTGTAAGGAATGTTTTTGACCCCTGAATGCAGGGACTTTGATGCTATGCTGCATCTGCTCCTCCAGTCTTAAAAGTAAAACAAAGCACAACAGATTTTGCTTGTCTGGTTTTTGGGGGTTTGTTTGTAAATTTAGGATGGATGGCAAGTGATCTTTGCATAAACATGAAGAGATTAAGATCCACAGAACTTCATCTTGAGCCACAAGGACCCATCATTACTGGAGCCAATCAGAACTGAAACTCATGCTTTGAAACAAGGGAGTCTGGAAAAAAAGCTGGAAGAAGCTGACTCAAGCCCAGTCTTATAATCCCTGTTTTATCTTAATAGCACTGCACCACTGTGGCAGAACAGTGGAATTCTAGCACATATTTAGCACATGGTCCTTCCCCAAAATAAACGGTGGCAATGACTGCTGGGGAAAGGCACAGAATCCTTTCAGGTTAAACATGGAGTAAAGCCTAACAGCTTTGCTTAACAGGTTAGGATTTAAAGGTCAGAGAAATCAAATTTAAGAGTCAAGTAGGGACAGAGGATGATAAAAAAAAGCAGAGAGGAAACCCCCACCCCGGTGGGAAAGGAAAGCAAGGAAAAGCCTCCAAACAGTACAAGGTATTTCTATTAGGTTCAGCCTAAATAAACAATATCAGAGAGTATAAACAGATGAAAAATAAGATCAAATAAAAAAATCCAAATTCTGTTACATGATTTTAAAGACAAAACAGAGAGATCTAAGGTAGAGCCTTCATTTTCTTTTTGTGTACGTGGCAGCTGCTGCCTGTTCTGTAAGGATGGGGTTACTTTTTTTCCCTTGTTTCAGTTTTGCAAAGGCTGGGTTTGCTCTATAATGGGACGAGGACATGTTCTGAAGTCTTCCAAAAAATGCCTGTGAGACAAAAAGCTATTTCTCACCCAAGTCTACTAAAAACATACAGGCTACTCGCTAGTGGTAGGCTCATGATTAAACATTACATGTTTTCTTTGCTCTTTGTACTACTTTGAGGGTAGTCACCATGGAGTTTCAGACTTCCCAAAGATAGTGTCTGCTTCTGCCAATACAACTGGTACACTGTGAGGTGATGAGAAGATCATCTGACAAGATAATAAAAAAGGTATCAAAAGCGTCATTTATTGTGTGAATGAAGACAAAAAGAGAAGGGTTGTTGTGTTTATAATAAATGGGTGAAAGTACCTATTAACCAGTAACACTTGTTCTGTTCTTCAGTTTTAGCTAGCATTTTGTTACCTTCTGTATCATACCATTATTAGCGCTGAGGCTAAAGCACTGTAGCATGCTACAGGGAACTGAAGCCACCCTAATCACCCTGGTCCTGAAGCTTGACTCCTTCAGGTTGCTGGTGGAGCTTTTCCTTTGGGCTTCTCTTCTAATGAGCACTTCTGTGAGCAGCTCTTTCTCTTACCAAGTTTTGCCTGGCTTGTCCGCAGGGACTGTGCATTTGGACAAATTCCTGTTGATGTCACAAGAAATTCTGCCCAATAATCCTAAACCTTTAATAATGCCCCGTAGTTTATTCTCTCTTACAGTCTAAATAGCATCAGACCCCTTCAAAAAGGGCACTGTAAAGGCACACTTGTTTAGATCTTGGCACATTATTCAAAACAAGCTAAGAAAGATAAGCAGTTACTAGTGTTTTGATTTAATCATCTTCAGTGAGTGGATACATTCACAGCTAACAACCAGAAACATTTATGTAGGCATTTATCACAAGCAAATATCCAGCAAGCTACCTTACTTCTGTAAGACTAAGTAAGCAACAGAACTGAGCAATAAGTATGTACCTCCCTTAGTAATTACTCCATCTACTGGTACAGGATCCCAGTAAGTATTTTAAAATAGGTTATCTTAACTTTCACGATCAACTTGTTACTAAAATCTCTGCTCAACATTTGTGTGCTTGTCCCACTGTTTTTTAGTTACTGTCAGTATTAAAAATCTCAGGATGTATTCCCCTACATGAACTCTAGTTTTAATATAATACTTGAATGTTAAGTTCAGATGCTTTAAATAAATCAAGCTTTGTGTAATGAAATAGCCACTGTTTTAAATATATGGCCATCCAGCAGTTAAAGTCTAAGTCTCTGCTGTGATCTCTGTCACATACACGAAGAACATCTGCCCTGAATAGGTGTCTCTTACTCAAAAGGTGGACAAAACATCCTTGGTGTAGAAAACCCCCAACCGCTCTATCTTTATATACTTGTGATAAATAAACTTGACTGGTGTAAATCCTCCTGGAATGGAGCATGCCTCCACTGTGGCCTGCTACCGGGATATGGTGAGCTCAGGGTCCATTTGTGTTTATTTTCTTCTGCTTTCCTTAATTCCATACATTTATATTAGGATCTAAAAGGATAACAGCTGTTGTATTTTCACAAACATAAAATAACTAAAAGGTTAAAACCCCACTTTGACTAAAATAAGCATCTCCTCTTCCAAATGTAAGCAGCTAAACACTGTGTGTATATCTGTATACGCTGATATATATGTACAAGTTAAGGCAGCACATTAAAATTATTCCATATTGAAATAATGCAGATAAATGAAATAACTGCAGTACAATAGCACTGGGAGAGATTTTAAAATAGGGAGCATTTAATATTTGTTAAAAGTATACCCAATTCCTCATTGAATGTGACACACCTTTTGGAATACCGCGGAATACGTTGCAATGCTAAATAATCCGGAACTCTCAAAATCAGGACTCCCACAAGAGAGGAAGCCACAAGATGTCGCTGGGCTTCACATAACCAACGCTCGTTGCAGTAAAAGGGGTCAATAGAATCCCTTCAGTATTCCCAAAACCTCTTTAAGGTGATAGTTTTCAGGAGGGCTGTTGGCTTCTTGAACCTTCAAAAGCTATTGTGGTTATGTTCTGGGATGTGTGCATGTCCCAGCAATATTCATTGTTCCCGATGAGTTTTGATTATGATGTTTTAGATTCTCTGCCCGTAGTTTCAGAAGGCATCTTGCTGCTGCCTGACTAATATTCCTTTAAGTCACAACAATAACTCTATGACCATTTTAATATGGAAAGTACTTTGGCTACTAGGGACTGTGATTTAAAAGAACTTATAGGCTGATGGATCATGTAAGTGGTAAAGAATAACCACTTTCATTTTATTTGTAGGCACTGGTCCCTGTCAAAATGCTTACAGACATTCTGGGGCAAACAATGAACAGAAAAAACGTTATTGATTGCTAATGCAGACTATAGAAGATGCTCAGTATCTATAGAGATCTACTACTTGTACATTGACAAGATATAGTGCTCTGTTTCTGTAGGGTAAACCAATGTGTTTGGAAAGGTAAACAGTTAAAGAGGCATATAGTAATACAGTAAAATCCTGTCAGACTTTTTCCAGCATCTTTGTGCTCCCCTGCCCAGAGGAAAGTCAGGTTAATCTCTGGACTCTGTTCAGGATCTGGGCTTCCCTCAGGCATTATGCCACACAGATCTGAGTATGTCAGCTTTACAGTACCTGAAGGGGGCCTATAGGGATGCTGGGGAGGGACTCTTCATTAGCGACTGTAGTGACAGGACAAGGGGTAATGGGTTAAAACTGAAACAGGGGAAGTTTAGATTGGATCTAAGGAGGAAATTCTTCCCTGTGAGGGTGCTGAGGCACCGGAATGGGTTGCCCAGGGAGGTTGTGAGTGCTCCATCCCCGGCAGTGTTCAAGGCCAGGTTGGACAGAGCCTTAGGTGACATGGTTTAGTGTGAGGTGTCCCTGCCCATGGCAGAGGGGTTGGAACTGGATGATCTTAAGGTCCTTTCCAACCCTAACTATTCTATGATTCTATCATTCTATGATGCCATAGCTGCCATTTATCTCCTATTTATATGTCTTCCTAAAAGAAAGAAATATACCACATATGGTTTTAGGGATCATTAAATCATTTAGCAATCTTCTTAAGGCAAGCTGTTCTTAAATTACTCCTGCTATCTGTTAGTATAGATGTAACTACACCAGGGAATGATTTGCTTTGCACCAGTTCAGCAGGATGCTCAGATGCTAATACTGAAACTCTGTATTTACCCTCATTCATGCAGAATGCTTTAGTGTGGTCTTTTAATTTGTTTATTTGCTAGGCAGTCTCTCCTTCCAGACATGAGGAAGAAAAATACGCTCCTGCAAGTAAGTGCCAAGGGAGCATGACAGAAAGAAAAGTCTCGAGGAGGATATTAACTGGTGGTATGAACATGGTCTGGTTAAAGCAAGTAGACTGAGCACAGATTGGGAAGGATCATACAAAGCAAATCTACAAGTCATGGCCCTGCTCCTTTTGCCCTAATTAATGGTTCCAGGTATTGGGCAGAAGCTCTTCCCTGTGCGGGTGCTGAGGCGCTGGCACAGGGTGCCCAGAGAAGCTGTGGCTGCCCCATCCCTGGCAGTGCTCAAGGCCAGGTTGGACACAGGGGCTTGGAGCAAGCTGCTCCAGTGGAAGGGGTCCCTGCCCGTGGCAGGGGTTGGAACTGGATGAGCTTTAAGTGTTCTTCCAACACAAACCAGGCTGGGATTCTCTGAAACAAATTGCTACTCACTGTAAGTAGCTGTCCTTATATATATATTAAAAAAAAAGTAAATCCAAGAGGTGGAAGGTAATAGAACTGTGACTACTCTTATGGAAGCCCAAGAACAGGTAATTTGATAACAGTCTGCTTTTCTCTCTGGAGGTAGTACTTTTTGTTATCTCCGCTATGCTCACATTTAGTTCAATTTCCTCTCTGAACACTGAAAAATAAAACTGGAGAAAACTGCGGCCCAGATTATATAAGGGGTCAGGGAATGAAGAATGAGTAAGATAAAGAGAAAAATAGGAAAAATGGAATTAAACCAGCTCCAAATACCTGAAGATAGCTGAGTAAGGGCTCCTTGACCCTAGTCTCTACTGAACATGGTGCAATTGTACTGAACTTCCCTGAGGGTGAGGAGTGAAGAAGGTTAACACATTCTAGAAAAGAGTGTTAGGAAATTAAACACTTCATATTCTGCTTTTCTAGGCTTGAAACAAAGTACTGTGCTCTCTACTTCTGCCTTGTGGACTGGTTTAGTACTGGGGTGCTACTCCTTTTGCTTATATCAGCCAGAACCAGGATGTAGCTGGTAGTGCTGTGCTCTTTGTGACCTTATGTCATGAGGGATATTGTGTGCACAGATTTCCTCCTCCATTAAGGATAATAAATGCCTTGTCCTTTTGTGGATAATGCAACATGATCTCAACAGAGCTATACTGGAATAACATTTTCCTCCTATGATTTTCCTTAGCTTCAATTGCTAACATGACCATAACCATTTGCATTTTAGGGTAATACTCATGCACAATGTAATAATCTACAGAGAATTTAGTTCAATACAATTCATATCATGACCTGATACGCAGCTCTGAAGACACGTTTTACTCAGATGCTTAGATGGTTTTACTAACCTTTTCTTATATACAAATGCTGCTAAAGAAACAAGCATGAAACACCCTGCACTGAGCAACCACCTGCAAATCTGGACAGCAGAAGTTTTGGCAGTGATCTTTCCTATCAACAGATGGAGACAGAGATAAGGGTTCCACTGGCTACACCACTTCACTGGGCAGTTGCACCTATTGGTTGGCTTTTTTTGGGAGTTTGAAAAAGGCTTCTCAGAAGATCTGTCAGAGTATGCAAAGAGGTTACAAAAGATGGAAATTCGGATCTCCATCATTTTATTGCAAGTATAGCAGGCCTGTCTCATGGAAAACTTGTATTAAAATCATATTCCCACATAAAGTCCTACCATGTATTTTCATCATGGTTGTGAGTAAAACAAGTTGTCATGGTTTCAAATTAAAAAGAAACAACTTCTTTTTTGGAAAGAGGTTTGTGCCCGTACATAGTTCTATCAGGCAGAACTTCTCCAGAAGTGCCCAGGGACTCTCACTTTTCTTTGTGGTGGGAACACTTGTAAAGTAGCTGATCAGAGCAAAACCGGCAAGCTTTGAATCCTGTCGTTAAGAGTCCTTTCTACCCCAACACAGTTCAGTCCTGCTGTCAAAGGCACACAGTGAACTGTGGTCTGGGACCACGGGGGGAAAGCTGGGACACAGTCAGCTGGCTGCGGGCGGTCGGGCGGTGAGAGGGGCAGCACGCCGGGCTGCAAAGCACAGCCTTCCTCCTGCACAGCCTCTCTGCCTCTCCGGGTACCAGCAGAACTTGTAGAGGCTGAGCGAGCGTTTACAGATAAATCAGTAAAAATGTCATGTTCAAAATACCTGTTTAAATAATCTCAGTGTACCTGACAGCACAGATCATACGTTTAATGGGTCTAAGATCACAGGATCTGCACTTCTGAGGTTTCAACATAAGCAAGCCTGTTGTCTGAGGTCCCTGCCTTTGGCATTTGCTCCTTCTGGAACTCTGACAGAGAGAACTTTGCTGGCCTTCAGAACACATTGCAAGGCCAATCGTTTCCATCAAGATTTGGCTTCCTTGCTCTAAACAAAGCCTTATTTTCCTAATCACTGATTTGTTTTCTGATGGACAGTTAATTGGAATAGTGCTGCCCATTGTGGGCAGTTATAAATTGAAGCATTTTCTTAGATAGGGTGCACCCAGTGCCACAGCAGTGGGGAGATTATGAATGATTTTTAAACCCCACACAGATAATAAGGGAATTCAAGCCATGGCACACCTACAGCTGTACTATTGACTGTAAACTGTTCCTTTAAAAGCAGAAGTAGCAAAACACACAGATTACTCTTTGATATTTATATTACTTTGATTTCTAAGACCACACATACATATGCACATAGTTGATTTGGGAAAAATTACTGGCTTTGCATTTTATGTGACCTGTAGAAATATGCAGTATCCCCCTGCCCCACAAATGAATGGACTGTATTTCCCAAGAAAAAGAAATAATCTCAGATTAGAAAAGGAAAAGGCTGTTCAAAGATGAAAAGCACAGCTTGTTTTAACAGGCTGGTTTTATTCTTGGGAAAACAACCCAGCTGAAAATTAAGTGCACATGAGAAGATATCTGATTTAAAGACTACAGATCTGTTTCATAGTTTTCATTTAAAGCTAGGAAGATTGATGGGTATTTGCAAACAGTATCTGCTGCAGAAACTCAGATCCCCTTTGTTTGTAGTGAACTGGTAGATAATAGAACAGGGAAAATTTTAAGGAAGCATAGTCTGGTTAACTGAGAGGACAACTACTAAATACTGCATATATTCCAAAGGGATATCTTGGGATATCTTTGACCAACTGCAACCCAGAATTTAAGGATAGGATAAGGAAAAGAAGATTAGTGTTGAATAACATCTTTTTGCCATTAGCAAAGGCTGAATTCTTCAGAAACCTAAACTAGAAATCCAATCAACACTCAGAACCTGGGGGAAAATACTGTCTTTGGGGTCATCCAAAACTTGTCTTTAAGAGTAAAAAGCCCTTTTCATGGACATGATGAGTGACATCAATGACTGAGGAATTCAGAACTTGCTTAAGATGTCCTTGTGTCTTATCTTCATCCTGCACTTACATAGGCAGTTTTTCTTTGGAAATGAGTAAAACCTTCCCTTACATACACCACTGCTTTCGATAACACCAGTAGTCACAAACATCCCTCCTCCCTTGCCACCTTTAAAATCCAAGAATCAGACATACACAAGGCATTGTATTTTTTCCCTCAGAATGTGAAATATCAAGCTCTCCAAATGACTTCCAAATGAAGCTATTAATGTTACAATAACGTCTATTACTGTTTTAAATTCAGATTTATGTTGACTTCTATGCTCTAGGCAACTCTAAATTTGACTTTTTGCTTCACTTTAACATACAGCTCATTTACTAGCCCCCAAAGAAACTGTAATTTGGTATAAGGTGATTCATTTTTTTCCCCTCTAGACTTTCTTTTTCAGTGCCCTTTACAATGGACTTGAGCCATGTTGGATGGAAACTTCTCCATTGTATGTGGTTCGGTGGCTGAAACAATTTTGTGCTTAGTTTCAAGTGGCTGTAATATAAATAGAAGCCACACCACTTTTTTATGTGGGATGGTGTATTTTTATAACTTAAAGCATGATGATATATTTGAAGAACAAATTAGTCATTCTGCCTCAAGAACTAGTCTGTCTGAGGTATGCCACAAAATTGGTTTCAAATTGTTTACCTGCTGTGGAGCCTACTGGGAGCAAAAAAAGATTCTTGATTTAGGCTTGGTAATTCCTGTATTACAGTTTGGCTCCTTCTGTTCCTTAACTGATTACCATGGAGATGCACTGGTACAGAGCAGCAATACAGTCCTTAATAGTTTATTCTCAGAATGTAGTGTCATGGTTTATCCCTTCAGTGCATTAGAAGTAGCTGATAATGCTGCTCTTTGATCAGACCTGCTGCCTAGCTATGAAAATACAAAAGATGCTACTTAGCATTTACACAGCACTTTTCAAAGAATCATAGAATGGTAGAATGCTTTGGTTAGAACAGAACTTTAGCTCTAGACTAGATCTAACAGACTAAATCATCTAGTCTGACCTCGGACCCTTCTCTTCTCCAGGCTGCCCCAGCCCAGCTCTCTCAGCCTGGCTCCAGAGCAGAGCTGCTCCAGCCCTCGCAGCATCTCCATGGGCTCCTCTGGCCTCGCTCCAGCAGCTCCACGTCCCTCTTGTGCTGCTGCCCCAGAGCTGGATCAGGACTGCAGAGGGGTCTCCTCGGAGTGCCGCAGAGGGGCAGAATGGACAGCATCCCTTTCCTCCAGCATGTCGATCGCACCACTCAGCTTGGTGTCATCTGCAGACTTGCTGAGGGTGCACTCAATGCCACTATGTATGTCATTAATGAAGATGTTAAACAGGACTGGTCTCAGTACAGACCCTTGAAGGACACCGCTTGTTCCTGGTTTCTGTTTGAACACTGAGCCATTGACTCTAGCTCTGGACAAAGTCATCTGGCCAATTCCCTAACCATCTAATAGTCCACCCATCAAATCCTGCCTCTCCAATTGAGGCAAAACTTTCACTTTTTAGAGCCTTTTACAAAAATACCACACTCTCAGAAGTTATTTAAAGGGCCAATAAAATAAACTTCACATTTCCTAAGCATGGAAATGAAAACACAAAGATGATTTCCAAAGTCTGAAAGCCAGCTGGTAGCAAGGCTAGGGCAGAATTCTGCATCCCCACGCTTTAACTCAGGCCATGTAAGTTAAAACAAGTGAAATCCATCTATTTTCAAACTTAGACACAATTTTTCCAGCATGCTAAACATATCTCAGGAGGGTCCTAGGTTTGTAAGGTACTTCTGTGAACTGCAGCTCACAAAAGTTTATCATGTAATTCATTTCTTACAAGAACAGTAACTATTGTCTTAGTATTCTTTCTGATATCATCAGGGCAGATTGTCTATGACAGTGCTTCTTATTATTTCCATTACAGATGTAACTGGAACAAAACAGTACAAAGCCTGGCAATTCACTGAATCCAGTTATCATTTTACTGGTAAAAACACACCAACACTTCCAATTCTTGATTAGATCTGGAGATGATCTCATTTAATATGACAAACCTATAAAACATGTTGAGAAGTTCTTTAACCCTTGTAGTTGAGGGTATGTCTGCACAGTTCTCCAGCCAAAGTCTTTGAGAACTTTGAGCTTAAAATTATAGAATAAGATGCCCTATTTTACAATCAAAAGTTTCCTACCTGGGGCTGCTGAGTGGCAGTGGGTCTCTGAGGAGATGGTATAGGAGTTTTGGACAACATTTGGTTCATTTTGCTTACGACTAGTTCAGTTATATGTTGCCGGTCTTCAGTCTGGTGCTCACCGATCAGAGGCATTGCACAGTCCATGACCTGCAAAATAAGGTCATACGTCAGCTATTGGGAAGGCACCACAGTAAACTCATTCCACATGTCCTTCAATAGGTGTCATGTCACCTATTTACACAGTTGTTTTTAACAGAAGTCAAACAGGTCTGTAGGAATGCTGTATGTTACATCAGAAAAGCAAAAGCCCGAGCGCAGGATGTGGGTCAGCAGAGCAGGAGAACAGCAACATTACAGTGTCTTCCCTTCCCAATCTCCAAGCAACAGACAGGTTCAGGATGACACGTGGGCATACACACTCTGGGAACTCTTGTGGGAAGCACAGAGCACATAAGGAGCATGAGATTTCTTGGGCTATTCAGTGCTCTGCTGAACAACTAAAGGAATTGCGTGTGCTCCAAGTGACAGCTCTGGATATCTTCTCTCTTAGGTATTTCTGTGGCTCGTACCATGTTCATCAGCTGATTAGAACGTGCAAATGCAAACTAAAACTTCATCTTCCCAGCTAGTGTTGGATTTCTGCTAGGGAAGACTGGATCTGTACTGATAAAGATAAAAATTGACATAAGACCTTATTATTATTGATATGCTTTCCTGAAAAGCAGTGTGGCTGCAGTGCAGCTGATGCAAAAAAAGAGGTATTTCTACAAAGAAAGCAGGATAGCAGAGAGGCAAAGAAAAATGGGCACATTTCCATTCTAAATGTGCAGGTTACTGGTGTTCAGCAAGTATTTAATTCAGCTGTTCAGATAAGCAAAACTAATCCTGAATTCAGTCACTTCAGTGGGCTGTAAGCCTTTGTTATTTCTACAGAATACTTGTTACTTCTGCAGTGCATCTACTTGGGGAGCATCTGTGTTTGTTTCAGGGGAAATAAAAGCATAACAACCACAACTATTATTCACAATGGCACTGGCCATTTTTGTTTCAACAATAAAAGGATTTAATTCGCTCTTGCGAAACCACAGTCCCTCTGCAATACTTGTCAAGGCTATTAAGGCAAGGCACCTGCAGCCCTGCATGCTGGTGTTTCTCATAGGTACGGATCACAAGTGACAATAAAAATGATAGTATTAATAATTAAGAAGAAGCTGCCGGGCATAAAGCAGTTGGACTACATTAGCAGCAACATACTGTATGGATGTGATTTTATCTGATCCAGTAGGAGTCTTTGTACAAACTGGGCTGTTTTTGAACCAGTGTGGCAAATTCTGCAGCAGACACCCATCAGCTGTGCTGGTAAGAGAGACGGTGGTGGGTGAAGAAGGCAAGAATCAATAGCAAGGGATCCTCCTGGCTTCTGCCCAACTGCAGATCAGTGAGTTTTATGAAGGTGTTTCAGTACTTGCAAAATGCACAATCCCTGTCTCTTTGACTTTGGAAGTTCCTTCTTTATTGCAGGTAAATGGAACCTGAAAAGGTCCAACAGAGTCAAAAGAGTGCTGGAGGACTCTTGCAGCCTCAAGCTACTTACATGTAAGTACTAATGGCCAGTGAAAACTTTAAACTTCTCTCACTTCTATCCAAACTCTAGCAAAAGGACCAGAAATAGAGCCCTGCTTTGGGAACTGGTAGGGCTATTTTGGCTAGAGAGGGTGACCCTTAGCTCTTCAGTTGGGCATTCTGCTGCAGGCTGGTGCCTTGGCTATTTGTGTTACTTCCCCAGCTTGTGTAGTTGAAGGGAAGATGCTGAAATTTTGTGGCAGACCCGATCTGAAGGTGTTGTTAATGACTGACTGTAGGAATGTGTTGATGGCAGTGTGACGGGCATCCACTGTTTGGCTGTCCAGGATAAAACATACAATTTTCAGAGAGGGAGTTTTTCCTCCTCTCACTATATTAACCTTGCACAGCCCTTACCCAACCACAGAAGCAACAGTTCTGTGTTTCACAATTGTGTGAAGAACACCTCACTTTGCTTACCTTCCACTTACATTAAAATCATTATTCGGAATGCCTGTGAAACAAATGGCCTCAAGTAAGGTCCTGCCAAAGGATTAGACAGGATTAAGGTCTGCAGGATGGGGTTCTGACCAGATTGCTAAGTTTAAATACTTCTATGACTGCAAGTTTACATATAAACTTTCTTTAGGAGACATTGCTGTGTTCAGCAGAACATGTGGGGGAAGCATAGTTCTATGGCGAGGGGTAAAAAGCAGCAGCTTTGAGAGAGCTCAGGACTTCATGTCCACTTCAGCGGAGGAGATTCTGTTTCTTGAAGACAGTATTTTCAAGCGTAGCTGCCCTTTTCACATCCTGAGGCAGATTCAAATGCTCATGGCATTAAAAGCCACAGCCATGTACCCTTGATGACCTTTTGTCAATTGGCCAGGTTTTGATGTTGTTGAAATCCCCTGACTGCCAGACTTGAACAAATATTGTTGGCCAAAGATACACGGAACCTAACACTGAACAAGTGCTGAGTCAGGTGCCCCGTCTGGAATGACAGGAAGCTACAGTGTGTTTTGGTGTTTTACTGAGTAAAAGATAGTAGCCAATGTGTATAAAGAGAAAGGAAGGCATCAGGCTATCAAGATCACTGCTGCTCCCAAAGTGAGATGTCACAAACAGCTGAGTAAAAGATTACAAAGGCTTTAAAGCAGCTCCACTGCAGGACATTGCTGGTCAGTTCAATACCTGACTGGACCTGGGAGGCAGCATGGTGGGGTGGAAGTCATGGGTTGCTGGAGCTGGAGGGGCTCTTACCACTGGGAGTGCTGGGAGGGGCAGAGCACCAGTTCATACCCAGCACTGCATAGGCTCAGCCTCCCCCTCCTGCTACTGCTGCTGGGACTCCTGGAGAGACCCTAAGCTGCTATTCCTTGGCAAAGACGCTAACAACAAGGTGACTGTTCCACATTGGGTGGGTTTTGTTGTCTTTTTGTCTTTAAGAGAATGCAGGCCAATTTCCTTCCTAGTAAAACAATGACAGCAGCAATCAGTAACGTTTCATATAAATGATCTTAAGAATTAAAACATAGTTTGGGTAACACCACCAGTTTTTAAAAGCTGTGAGTGACTAACAGGAGTGTCAAACTGGCAGCTCCCCCACTTTAGAGGACTTGACAAAGTTTAAACATGCACAGAGCATCCTGTTTATAAACAGTCTATTTACAGCCTGCCCTAGTTTTAAAATACCATTTTAAACCAGGCAGCTTTTATTTTTCTCTCAGCACCTCGTTCAGCTGTTCAAAATCCTGCAGTTTCCACTAGGAAGGTGTGACAGAAAAAAGACATCTGTGATTCATAAAATCAAATACGTTACTTTTGCAGATGCCAGTAAAAACATGGGGCACTATAATGACGGTCACTTAATTCACATCGCTTGTATCTTTCATTGATACGCATTTCAGTAACCAATCCTATGGAATTAATTCCTCTTACCACCCAGAAACTGTATTTCGAAATGCACTTAACACATATTTGCATGAAACTATGAGACTGATTATATAGATCAGCAGTACTAACAGAAACTACAGGTTCAGTTCAACTCAATACTGTGAAAAAACACCTTTCACTGATAGGACCCTTTAATGAGTGCCCTCTGCTGCTATTGTGGCTAAGGCAAATACTTGAAATTTGGGCTGCAAGAATGAGAAATGCAGTTTAACTCTGATGAATATGAAAGGCAATGGGATGGGATTACTAAAGGAGACAGTGTAATTATAAGATATCAATAACTGCGAAGAGATCATCATGTTTGAAGGAGAAACTACTCTGCCATTGCCCAGACACAGTTCTCTTACGCGGTATGTTTGCTACCAAACTATTAAGAAAGATCTCTTGCTTAGAGCTTTATGAAGATCAAGCCTAAATGGTGCTGGGGAAGACACAGTTGGGGCAGCTGAAGGAAGGGTAAAGGTAAGGAACTCTTGTCATGCAGTGGAAGAAAAAGGGGTTTGTCAGGATGCTGCAGTACGAGAGGGTCCTGTTGGACCAGACAGAGGGCTTGCAAGTCACAGTGCCCAAGGAGTCTGACAGAATAGTGATACATAGGTTCCATATGGAAAAAAAAAAAAGAAATACAGAAGATATGATAATGATTGGTAAGTGCAGAGCAAGGAGGAATGAGTTTCACTGCAAGTCAGGGGAATTTTTAAGGTCCATGCTTGAGAGTGTGAGGATCAAGAAAAAGCATTACTTTGTGCGTAAGAGAAGCAAACAGGCTGTGTTGCTGTGTTCCACGTGCTACTTCTCTGTGTTGTTTTTTCTGGGACCTGGATGTCTGCAGCTGTGGTGAAAATTTAGACCGTAAAGGCAGAGGCTGATAGAGATTTTAATTTAAGAGATTTTAATTTAAAATTATGGGGAAAGTAACTGACATTACAGGAAACTAATAGTCTGAGGCGGTCATTTAAGACTGGATGGGATGTAAGAAAAGATGCTGTGACTTCTGAGAAGTAAGGGAGTGACTGGAGATGAAGTAATCCCGGGGCTTTCCCCGAGGTCTCGATAGTAGATGCAGGAATGGTTTGTAATCGGAAATGTAACCACACCTGAGGAGTCAGGAGAGGAGAGTACAGCAGCAATTCAGTGGTGACTGGTAGGAAAGTGTTACAGTCCCTCCTGTAGTGGGTGAATAACATCTGCACTAAAAGTAAGAACAGCTGGGAAAGTGAATCAAGCATTCCTAGATGAAAGATCCAGTGCCTATAGACACATTTATATGCTCTTGGTTTAATCTGCAATGAAAACAAACCAAAGAAATGATTGCTATGTCCAGTCAAAGTCCCTGCATGAAGCTGAATTTGTATGTTGCAAATGTAGTAGATTGAAAAAAAGTGTAAAATATATAGAAAATACAGTGAATATCAGAAAAATGCAAAGACTTTGAAGGGAATGTGTAAAAGAGATTGATTTAATCTGTAAAAGAACAGTTGAACATCACAATGAATTTTACCTGTATTCACCCCCTTATTAATAGAATATGGTTCATTGTGTATCAAAGACAACATTAAGATGGTCACATATAAGAAGTGTAGCTGTTGCTAATTTAAAATGTAAAAAGGTATTTGTCAGGTGTTTTGACAAAAGATACAGAAATCATAAATACTATGGGGAAAAAAAAAGGCGAGTAACTGTGCCTAGGGTGGAGGCCAGAACACTAATGTTGTTCATGCAGGCCAATAGTTATTGGTCCGCTCAAATGGAAACTCGTGTCCTAGCAAAGCCCATTTGCCCCCTTCATTAACTATGTCACGTAATTGACTTTTCTGCGTAAAAGAACAGCTGATGTCATTATTCCTGGAATGGTGTCTGGAAAATGTCAGGGGATTCAATCTGTTCCTTTCAAAACAGAAAAAAAAGGCCCAGAAGAGTTCATTGAAAAAGCTGAATTTTTTCTGATTAAGTTATATTAAGTCCTATTAGGAACAATTAAGCTATATCAAGTCCCATTAGGAAATGTAGGAATGCTCCTTGGTTTGGAAATAGGAATCTTAGCTGATAGATGTGGTCTTAACTGTAACTTTGTATCACCAAAAGAGTAATTTTAGACTCCTAAATGTTCAAAATTCCTAACAGTATCGGAACATAAAACGAGAGACTTCCGACTTTATCAGCTATTGTAGCTGGATTTAGTTCCCTTACTAACCTGAATAGAGGATATTCTTGAATGGATGGAAAGCCACGTACACGTGCAAAAAAACATGCCCATACTTATTTGCCACTTCTGCACCCATTTATCTGCCAAATCCCGGATTTAGAGATGCAGTTATGTTTCAAGAGAGGTTTTAAAATCTGTTTATTATAGGAGACTGGTATCTACAACATTGGCAGACATGGTAAGAAGTGAAACACCTCCCTCTCTTCTTTCTGAGCAATGTTGATGTTTGTCATGCTTTGGGTGGAAGGTCAGGCTAAGTGAACTCCAGAGATCCTTGCGAATCTGAGTATGTCTAAACCCTGTGATACACCACTTACATGGGCACTACCAACTAGCTCTAGCAGAATGTATCTTCATGTCTTTGTCCAGTCTTTGGTACTGGAGTTTGGAAATGTGTGCAATGAAGACAGAAGATTAAGCAAGCTCAGGAACTTCTGAGCAGTCAGAAGTACAGCATTAGAGGCTTGTGCTCATTGAACCAGTGCCGCAGCGCTGGTGCTGGATCACTGCACCTTACGCAGTTGGATATACTCTGGAGTGAGTGGTACATGTCCTAGGAGTCTGACGGACTGCAGCACTTTCAGAAACAGTATCTATCACACCAAGACTTAAAAAAAATATAAAAATTAATCTGTTTCTTCATTTCTTACATTGGTTCACAATGGCTGAAAACATTCTTCATGAAACCCAAATGGTTTCCATCTTTCTAGGTTATAAAACACTTGGAAGCTGATTTTAATACAGCTTAGGGTAAAATTAAGCAAGTAGAAATAAGACACCTGCAGCAGCCATCCACCCATTCAGTTCTGAGCAAAATTTGGGAGACTTCCTGTGAGGCCAGTTTAAAAGATTCTGTTACATTTATTCTCTTTTACTGCATTTATCATCATGATAGGAGCTTTTCTTTAGCTTCCCAGACCTCTGGTTTTCCAAGAATGAATCATGAAAGATAATCAGTGGAGACAGGAACATGAACAATGTGCAAATATCTGTTTCTTCTGGTATTAAAACTACGGAAGTGTTAATTTAAAGGTTAAAAGTCTCTCTAAGAAGTTTAATGGACCTTAATTTGATGTCTTACTAGCAAGAACTGGTGACACAGTTACAAAGTTGTGTGTTGCAATGTTGTGTTAATGAAATGTCTGTTTCTACAGCTTGTCTCTGGCATCGTGATGCTGGGCAGCTGAGTATTCCAACTGAGGTGAAAAGAACAGAGCCTAATGAACAGCTGAGACTGTTACACAGCGTAGCAACTTGGTCTTCTTCCTCATCAACCTGACAACCCTTCCTTCAAGGTGACTCTTTAATTAGCTGATTGCTCCCTAGTAGGGGTTCGGAGATAGTTCTTTGGAGTACAGCAGTACAAGACAAGAACCACTTCTCTTCTAGAGAAGGTGATGTCTTCCAGGGAACAGCCTCTAGGAAACCATGTTCGTTTAAAAATCAGTTACCTCTTATAGTCCCCATCTAAGAAAACTGTAGACAGCTTGTGGCTGCACAGAAAAACACAGGTTGTATTGGGCTTGAATAATATTATGACCTCAATATTTTGCCCTGTCTTCATATTGGTCTGGATTTTTTTGGGCGGATGCATAAAGTATCTCCCACCTGCACTTCAAGAAGGAACAACTGGACATCCTTCCAAATCCCCCTACATTTATAGCAGTGCGGAAAGATGAAAGGTACACTAAAAATGCATTCTTCTTACATAGTTTGGGAAGTAGTAGTAGTATTTGGCTTCAAACGTTGCTCAAATGAAGCTTGTTCAAATGCCTACAAGTCACTAGATGGCTGCAAAAACATGAAGATAGTGATACACAAAGAAGCACTGGAAACTGCCCCAGATCTATAAAATGGACCCAAATCTAGCACCCAAAGCTATAAAATGTGAGAAGCTATACTTACACTGCAATTTCTTGGTTTTCTATTACATTGAAACCTACTTGGTCTCATCCCATGAGGGAGACGTCTACAAGAACCTAACAATAATAAAGATCTGCATTTTTATTTCATAACAAGGTTTATGTATGCAGAAATCAAGTGTCTACAACTATACTTCAGTGTAGTAAGTTTTTCCTTCACTGAAGTTCAAGCCTTCCATATTATTCCTGAACAGCCATTACTCACACAGCAAGCACACTGCAGAATGTGAATGGCAATGAGGCTTTAAAAGAAGAGCAAGTTATTTAAAAAATCTCCTGCTTTTAACTAAATACAGATACAATAGAAACTATTACAGAAACTAGAAAAAAATATGGTGACCCTTATTGAAGAAGTGGAGCAAGATGCCTGGCCCCAACATTATGAACCAACACATTCTTACCTGCAATGTAAGCATAGGATACTAGAGCATTGACAAAGAATCACTTTCTAGTGGTGTTTTTTAACAGGTACAGCTAGCACGTTAGATTCATGAGGCACAGTGTTGTACCGATTCGCTAACAGCAGCCACTGGCACAATTTGTTGCTCCACGATTTGGGGAATAAAAGAAAGCAGAATGCGAAACCACAGAATGACAAAATGACCATTACAAAGCAACTGCATGGCTACAACACTAAACCAATAAAATTATTGGTATAGGTTAGAAAAGGACAATATGAAATTAATTAGTAACTTTCCAGAAACAGTAATCGAAAAGTCACTTACATGTTATATTTTCTAACATTAGTTAAGAATGGGTTTTTTGAGCATGTCAGCTGTTACATGTAATATTTAAACACTGTAGATATCTTAAAACTACTGGCTTGGATTATGCATGTCCTAAAGCTCTTGTCAAACACCTTTGTCAAAACATGTGCTATGCGCCAAGCAGCTAGTCCTGTAAAATGCTGCTTTCCCAACCTCATTACAGAAAATCCTTCTGAAGTTAATTTCTGTTCATATATGAATATATGAAGGATCCTTTAGGAGAATTCTGCCCTAATTCACATTCACTCTGAAGCTGGATGACATTTAGGTAGGCTTTCCTAATGGGTGTTACGTGGGTTGAATGTTAACTAAAAACTCAGGAATAAGATGTCTGCATACACCACTCCATACATTAGGAAATGTGTGTGTTCCCTGCCAGATCGCACCTGCAGAACTAGGTAAACCCAGTATTTATGGACTCACTGTCCTGCTCAACTACTGGGTCTTCAATGCAGCACATACGTGCTGGCTTTAATAACACATTTATTTTCCCATGCTGAGAGTAGACAAAAGGCAGTATTTTTCCCCTCTCCTGGTGCAGACAGTCTTGTACTCTTTGTTGTACGATGGAGTTATAGTGCAATAACTGTTAAAATTATACTGTAATAACTGTTGATGTAAGATGGCTTTTTAGTAGGAAATGATCATAAATTCTGTAGATGTTGTGTTGGATGCGAACTTTGCAAACAATTCTACATTTCCGTGTCTTGTACAGATTCTAAATGTCCTTGCTGGTGAGCATTACCATCTTCCAAACAATTCATCTGATTCTACAGAACAGCAAGAATTATCACGCTCCATCCGCTCTTTCTTTTAGTTGCAACATCTATTATGTACACTACTTAAAATGCTCCATAAACCCAGTTCGTCACGTCTCCTGCAGTCCTTAGAATTCTGGTCTTTGAATACATGACAGTCTCTTGCATGGAAAACTGGGGATTTATTCTGAAGCAGGAAGTGAGGAAGTCTCGTGGTCAGTTATACAGTTTGCACTGGCTATTTCATTCTCAAAACCCTGCAATCGTACTCTTGTTTTGTATCTTGCATGCAATTCTTTCAGTTTTTAACTACTATCGTATGAGGTAAGACAACTAATATCTTATGTCTCAAAGTCATCTACATTTATTTTATAGTTTAAGTAGTGGGGTTGATATTTATTGGACTAAGGCCAGCCAAATCAGCATGAACTATCTCATATGTAATGAATTTAGATAGATGGGTGTGTGTAGAAAATGCTGAGACCCATCCTTGGAGACGTTTAAGGGCTGTGGGAACTGCAGATCCCACAAAGCTTTAAATGGCACATGGGAGGCTGCCAAAGCCCAGTTGCTGGAGGGGAGCTTACTTATGAGCAGCAGTCAATACCTTCCCAGTATGCAGGTATGTCTGAGCTGCACACACGGTTGCAGCCAAGCTGTGAAGCAGCACACAGGACAAGTCTTATGTTCAGGAATCTCCCCTATATTGTATCACCAGAAGTCAGAGTGGTCACTCGTATCTCATTCAGGTTTCACTGGGTTAAGCGTTACAGATTTAACAGGAATCTCGGGGTGCGGTGCAAGGGAAAGTGCTCTTATGTGAAGAAGCAACAGAGGAAGCTCTGTATGGAATCCTAAATTCTATGCTATGGTGAGTTCTGACAATCAATAAGGCACAGTGAGCTCTGATTTGGCCAAGGAAATGGGGTGTCTTGAACTTTTCCTCAATGTCTCAGTAGGTAGGGTTTAGTACTGCTTGTTTTGCTGAAGGTTTAATGCTGCGACCTGCTCAGTGCTTTAAAGTGGCATTGATTGATTGGTTTGGGAATTATTAGCAATTGCAACAGTGATAAATAAATTTGTGAAACTAGAAGAGAAAGAAATGAGCTGTTTGACACTGTGACAAAACAAAGTCTCACTTCTACAAAGCTCTTCTGTTACAAATGGACACAAAGAACGAGAAAGGGTTAACCCACCATCTCCAGGTCATGGTTTACAAAAAACTCTTATTTACTCTCTTTAGCAAACACTCTTTTTAGCAAATATCAACCTATTTTGGAGTGGGGAGGTTCTGAGGACCCTTGCCTACCTCCTGAATAAAACCCTAAGAACATGAAAGATGCTGAAGAAATCCTGAATTGTGTGATAGGCCCATGATAGGCTGTTTATGGGCAAAGTTATCTTTATCCATAATAAACTTCAGGTAAATGAAAAACTTCACAAAACTACCCACAGCAGAAACTTCTGATTCATGAGGAATCAGATCTTGATGGTAAAATTTAGGTTACAAAAAAGTAAAGTTGTTTCCACTTCATTCTTAATTTCCCTCTCCATGTAAAGGTATAATTTTGTTGGGGTTCCCTTGGGATAGTGCTATCTATAAACCTTCCAGGAAAAACTGCTAAGCCTGCTCAGGAAAGGGATCATAAGGGCTGGGAAAATATGACATCCACATTTGGTTTTGTTTTGTAGTTTGTGTACATTTCCTCAAACACTAAAAGACATTACCAGCCATATGGTTACATTTTCCAGCAAGTGCTGCCACTAACTCGGACATGTGGCTTTGTATGATGATGTAAACGTTGCTCAAAAATACACAGCCTTTCCTGAAACACACACAAGCCACTGCCTATCTATCAGGAATGTTCTTTACTTGGGGGGTTGCAATATATAAAAGCATATATTGAAAAGAGAGGATTGCTTACCTCAAAAATATAATCTTTTCCATCCTTTCCATGGACAGCTTTAACAGCACAGATGTCCAAACCACCAAATATTTCAGAGCAGGTGTCAACCCACAGCTTGTACCTGTTTCGTAAAGATAAGTTTCTCTGTGAGTATCTCATCAGGCTCTCGTTTGCCCACAGGCTCACCCAGGAATGCATTTTACAGAACATTTGCTCTTTAAATGCAGAATTGTCACTTGATTGTCAGTTTTACTGAATTTGTATTTCCCAGAACAGTGGCTGAGAGATCCTGGCCTGGTCACTCTGCTTTTCCCCAGTAGAGTCCAGAAAAGCTGTGGCTCTGTATCCTGACCCAGTGTGATGCTGGATTCTATCCCACTTCATACTGGTCCAAACATGCATCTGCTCTAAACAGTGAGTAACGTGAAGATAATACATGCTGAAACACAAACAGCACTTAGCTATAGCCCACCCTGCCCTTCCAGTGCCCTTATGCAGGTACAGCCTGCTAGCTGGGGCTGTACTTCACAGAAGGAGGGTTCATCATCTGACCAGATTTTGTGGCTTCAGCGTGCCAAGGGGCTTTAGAAAGTCAGGAGCAGGGTTTTTATTTTCCTGTGCAATTCAAACATCTGCATCTGTGCACACATTCAGGTGTGATAATCCTCTTCCCTATTATGCTTCGTAGTGTACCTTATTACAGATGGGGTTTATACTTTCATCAGGAAAACCAGAATGAGAGTCTCCATGCTAATTTGTGGACCCAACTGTATTCCAAAGTAGCAACAACAGCTTTAGATACGCATCATGAACCAGACAGAAGAAAAATCAAAACCACCCTACAGATGATGCAAGAGGAACAGACGTACACCACCATGTAAAAGTTACGCAGCACACGGGCAAGGGCAACGTCCTTCGTGTGGGGTTACAGACAACCCCAGTAAAATTCAACTGCAGTGTAGAATTCCTCTTAGTTCTTTACAACTCTTAAAAAAGGGCAGTGTTTCATACAGCACTGAGCAGAACTCCTCCGCTCATTTTCAAACCTCATGGTGAGAAATACAGACTGAGGAAAGGCCAGTTCACCCTGTCTGCATGGAGTAAGAGCAGTTATTTTTCTTTCTCTATGAATAGAGAGATTATCTGACTAACAAGGGAATGAAGTGGGACTTACTAGAGAAAGAGTGAGGCAGTTCCTGTGATCAAGCACCGAACTGCTGGGACAGAACAGGGAGCCATAATGCTTTGCTGAGAGCATGCTGAGGTGATGTAAGCTCTGTGTGTTTGCTTAGGGGCAAGGACTGACTCACACGACACAAAACAGCATTGAGAGCTTTGATTAGCTAATGTCCTAGCTGTGCATGGGCACTGGGAAGTGATGAGATGATCCTGAAAGGTTACGGAGGCACAGCTCCACCAAATGAAGGACGTTTGCTTAAACCCCAAAGTTCTGAAGCAGCCATTTATCATGAACTTTTTTCTCTTTCATTGGCCAGCATTTGAGTATAAATGAGAGCTATTTCCTCCCAGAGACCCTCTCCTGAGCCAGCCTTTGAGCCACGATGATGGATTTGCCACATCATAGTATTTTCCATTGCAAAAAAATTGCTGTAATAAACATAGCATTTGACTTCACTGGAGGATCAAAGGGAACTCGTTACTGGGCTGAGAGTCTTATTCATAAATAAATATCTTCAGTAACAGCATCCTTTCCAAGTAAACTTATTAGGTCACATTCTCTCTATTTTCTGATATCGAATCTGTTCCAGTGGAAAAGGTTTATTTTAAGCAGAATACAAAGACATCGATACAAGTGTTTGAAAAGATCCTGATGGTAATATTTTAGCAAGGAAAATAAGTTTTTTCCTGTGAGAAACATGTTTTTTGTCCAAAGTGAGAGGGTTTTTTGGATGCCTGACAATTTCAACATCTGTAGATGCACTGAGTAGATGCACCCGACTGCTGGCGTGCACTTGCTTATAAGTAACTTTTGCTTTGCTGTAAAATACCAATGCATATCTCAGAAGTACCTTACAAAGTCCTGAAGGCACCAAAACTTGTCTTTAAGAGTAAGTATCTGGGCTTCATATGAAAAGAAATGAAGACATTTTCTTTAAAATACTGAAACATGAATGAGATCTGTGAAAGGGTTTTTAATAGTCTGTCTTCTGCCAACAAACACAGAGCTGGAAAAACACAGCTACATTTGGAAAGAGAGGTCTTGGATGGAGTAGCTTGTAGTGTTTTAAATCCAAGGCTTGCCCAGTAGGTTTGACAAGAGGTCACCGTTCTTGTTTTCCAGAGCAGATATAGTGTGCAGCAGCCTTGGACCTGGCAGAGCATGAACTACTGCTCCTTGGGTGCCTGACATGACAGATCTGGTGTGCCAGAGGAGGTGGGCACAGTCGCATGGGTGTCTTCGCATCCTGCCTGGGGAGCAGTGCCTCTCTGAAATGGAGGGGTCAGTAAGAGTGTGCATCACTGAAATGGGCTTCTTCTCCACCTTGTCATGGTCCCTCACTGTGCCACATTCTTTCTTTTCTGAATGTCTAGACTAAGGTTTGTATTCAGCCAACAGTGTCAACTCGGGCAGTGCTTTCAAAGCACTCCTTCCTAATTCATGACACGTTCTGTGCAGGAAATGCATGTGCATCAGACTGGGTTGCTTTTGAGGTGGACATTAAGCTACCTCCACTCTTTAGAAAACTTCAGTTTGCCCTCCTCTTCCTTGCTCTGTGTTGTGCACTTCAGTGGGTAATCAAACAAGAAGCAGAGCTATGGGATACATACCCCTTTTGTTAAGAGAAAACATCCACCTTTCCCATGCTTTTTTCTTCATCAGCATAAAGAAGTTTTGGATTGTTGGCTAGTGGTTTTTTTAATGGGAAAATACCTATTATGCTCTACTTATCTTACATTCAAAAATGGAAGCAGAAGCGAAGCACAGAGAGCATTTACAGTGAGGCAGCTGGGCAAGGTGAGTGTTTCATCCTCATTACCCTCACTTGGTATTGTTTAGTTTTCCTTATTGCAAGACTAAAGTGCCTGTGTTTGTACAGAGGAACAGCTCATGCACTGTAATCGCACACACTGAAGCACTTTCTTTTCCCTCTCTGCAAAGACATAACCTCACTTTCTAAAGGAAGGTGAGGGAAATAAGAAAGAGAAAATAATGTGGCTCCACTCCATCCCCAGAGGAGAGATCAGTGAGGACACAGTCTAGACAGGGGTTGGACAGCAGGGAGTTGTAATTCCCGTCTTATTTGTTTTCACCTTTCCAGGGCAGGCAATGGTTCAGTTCCTGTGTCTCCCTCAGCTCATAAGAGGGACCAACTTGTAGGTTTCAGGCTTTAAAACAAAAACAACCCATGAAACAACCAATCCCCCCCAACGGCAACCGACTACTGTTGAACATGGAAGCACCTTACAAATTGTACTGCTATTGTATGGGCTTTTTTCAGCTTCCAGTGGTAGCAACCTTGGAGAAGCTGAACAAAAGAAAACTCAAAGCCATCAAAAAGCCCCACAGATTTATTACGGAGGGAGAAAAGGCTGCATGTTGTGGTGAGCTTGGAGCAAATGAGTGGTAATTGAGAGGAGGTCTACCAATGGCAGACCTGAGCTTCAAAATGGTACTGCAAGGAGGATGTTTCTGACTGGACTGTAAAGTATTTAGCATAAGGATGGGAGAACAAGAAAAGCACAGTAAACCAAAGTAGAGCCGGAATGATGACATGAGGAAAACGAGCTTCGGTATATCCCAGCATCTGGGTAAAGCCTCACAGTGCAGGTCAGTGGAAATTCCATAAATGAAAAATAAGCAACGTAGCAGGACTGAAAAAAGAGAAGAGAAATATGATTTAAACAGGCAAAGTTGAGACCAGGGTGCTTGGTTAGAACAGATGATGTCGAAGGAAAAAAGCTTCAAAGACTGTAGTATGGGGTAAGACAGCCGGGGAAAAGGGCAAATGAACCAGCGGAAATGGCTTGAGAGGTTGAATCCAAGAAAAGGAATTTTCTGAAGGGAACTGCAGTGGTTTTCTAGGTTCAGATATGGATGTAGGAACCCAAGGGTGCAGCACCTAGTACTACACTAAGGCTAGTACTTAGTTTGGGTAGTGAACACTGAGTCAAGTCATTTGGAACTCCCAGCTCATGTTCATGTTTCCACACAGAACAAGACACATGCATATCTGTGCACTGCACAGCAACAGTGCAATGTTAAAAACTTCATTGCAAATAAAATCCCATTAGTTTTGGGTTGTTTTTTTTAATTACCTTGTACATGAGACTCGACTTACTTATCTGACATAGCAATTTGTTCCAGCATTGCAGAGCCCGTGTTTGTCTTCCAGTTTCCGGATATGGAAGTTCTCCTGCAAGGGGGAAAATATTACAAAGACAGCCAGCGGCTTTGTATTTTCACTCTCTCTTAAATTACTCTGAACGTCCCATGAACACTGTAGCAGTATTTACACCTTTTTCACCCCTGGCAGCTTGTGACAGAACATCTAAAACGTGAAGACTTCTAATAGGCATCACAGTGTCAGTAACACCCGCTCTGCTGTAGGCACGTTCTGCAGTATGACAGTACCGGGAACTGCTGTCCCCTGCTCAGGCAGTTCAGACCTTCCTTTCTAGAAAAGCGCCTATGATGAAGTGAAAGCCTTAGCAAGAAGCTGTTACTGGTTATAAAGGGTAGACTAGTTTGTAACAAACTGGTACTGCAAATGTCAACAAACTGAAGCTTCAGCTTCTCATTTCAACTCCATACCGCTGCAGGGCTAGGTCCCAATACTGGAAAATCAAGATAGTTACGTTTTTAACACCACTGAAGTGATCTCAGAGCTCTTTTAGAGCTGGATTTTTGTTTATTCTACAGTTTTCACTCTTTGCTAGTTTACGACTATAACCCAAATGGTTTATGTCAGTGCTTGAGTGCATCACCTGCTATTTAATCCCTGAGGAAAAAAATCATATAGAGTGTATTTCTTCCCAGATCTAGCACTGCTACCAGGGCTGAGGAAATTACTGTTCTCTGAAACCTAAATGCTGTACTGGGAATAGGCGAACGATACAAATTATGAAGTGTTTCCAGTTAGTAAAATAAGAGGAACATCTGTAATGTATTAAAAGTGTATTAGGCAGCAGCTATAGTTTTCTCTCCATTTTTCCATTAACCTAATTATGAGGGTCAGTAGCAGTTGTGGGGAAATCCCGACTTGTCTATGCTGTGTTCTCTGTCGGTGTGGGAGAAGGGGGAACACGCATGTTGAGTGCTGTGCATAAGTCTGCCCAGTAATAAGGCTATTTAGTGATTTTTGGTTTATTATCTAAGGTTATATTTATATATACCCATCCCTGGCAGTGTTCAAGGCCAGGACGGATGGAGTCTTGGGTGACACAGTTTAGTGTCTGGTGTCCTTGCCCATGGCACGGTGTTGGAACTATATGATCTTAAGGTCCTTTCCAACCCTAACCAGTCTATGATTCTATGATTCTGTATGTGTCTACTTACAAGTGAAAAATCGTAAGTTCATGACTACTCTGCACACATACTCTGCGTCAGAGGATAATACTTCTCACAAATCACAATTCAGATCTGTTGTAGACTTCTCAAAAGCAATATACTATTTAAAGTGTCTTTTAGGAAGCAAGATGTGACCAAATCAGAGAAAAAAAGAAACTCTTAAATTGCCCTGAAGCCTTTTCACAAGTATCTAGTTCAACATCCTCACCTGCACTGGGGCAGTCTCAGCACTACTGACTAGAGAAGAAAACGTGGTTTGCTTTAAGCCATGCTTTCAGCCCCTGATTTGAAAGGTCCCTGTTGAAGCTGAAGCAATCTCCTGACCGGCTGCTTGGCTGGCTGCAAGGATGCTGCAGGTATCAGGTGAGGCCTGAGAAGAACACTATGGACACAGACCTGACTGGTGCAATCTCAGCAGCTTGTGGGCTGGACACAGAACTCCAGGGAACAACAGGGGTTCCATTAGACCGTGGTTAAGTGATATAAAAAGCACCCAACCAGACCAGCTGGCACCTGAAACCTTAGGTGTCATTTCTGCAATTCATATATGGTTTCCTCTGCTGAAATACAAAGATTTCCTTCCCTCCTTCACTTCTGTTCTGATAATAGCTAAGGGTCTTTCGCACTGTCATTTTCTCCTTTTTTACTGAACACTGAATAACATACCAAACAAACCCTAACACTTTTGAGTGCTTTACACTTAACCTGTTTTCACTCGATTAGGTCTTTGCAAAGAACGAACTGTTTTAAAACTGGGGGAAAAGGAATTGTGATTAGTATAAACAATTCATAGTAACTTATGCTTCCCCTTCCCCAACGCTTTTCTGCCTTCTTTAGTACCATTTAAAATACAAACTGTTGGGACAGGGACTTGCCATCAGAAAAACACATAGAAATGTCTACCTGCAACTCTTGTGCAGGCGGCCTGCTTGGGGTGTGATTCTATGGCACTGCTGCTCTTTGCTGTAGATTTGCTCTACTTTTGTTTTACTGACCTTCTGATCAAAGTCAAGTTATGGATTTACAGTATTGCTTTTGGAGAGAAGATCTGGATGCAGTGGTTTTGTATTGCTGTTTTTCTTCATTGTGTGTGACCCTTTTAAACTCTATTTCCTTGAAGTCAGATGAACTCTGTAATGGTACCAAGTGTAGTTAAATATGCGTCACACAGCGCTTTGAGGAGCTGTGGTATTTAGAGGGATTCAGTGCTGTATTTGGGCTATAATCTCTACTGACAGATGATAAGCACCAGTGTTTTGTGAGTCATGGATCCACTTATACCACAATTTCCCACAGCATTATAAAACTGAAGCTCTTAATAACTCTCTTTAAACTACAACCCCAAATGTCTCATTGGTATTTTTTGTGGTGGCTCTCTAAGTACTCTGTTCCTGTGTCACAGAACAAAATGAGAACCAGCTGTAAAACGATATTCTACTGACATAATGTATGTGTGCGCATACGAAGAGTTTTTTAGACATTTGGTACATCTCCTCTTCATGATGCTTTGTAGCCCTGGAATGGTACTGCATTTTTGGGTGTGATTTAACTGTATGAAAGAATCTGGAGAACAAATGCCTGCTAGGCTTTTAGCATTTGGATGAACCCGTAGTTTCTGAGTAGAAACTTAAAAATAAATAAAAGGTAGGAGGAGCAGGCTGTCATTTTAGCTTATTTTTGCTGTCCCTTAGGCCAAATGCTTCTTCTGTGAAGAAACATTTATGTCTGAAAATGATAAATTTACCATTGGCCGACTCTTCCAGAATTACTCCAGACACTGAACAGCATTTAAATTTCCAGTCAAAGAAAAAAATGTAGGGCTCTCTCCTATGAGATGCAGGGTCCAATTTGTACCATAGGGAATGAACCATCAAGTTACTAACATTGCATCTGAGTGCTGGTATCTGGTGGTGTGTCATAACCATTAAGAGTTGGGCCTTATCCCTAAGACTCTGCCACTCGGGAGCTGTGAGACAGGCAAATCAACTCTGTTTATTATGAACAACAGAGGAGGGGTAGCACAGCATGAGAAATCTGCCTGTCAAAGCTCCAACAAGAGAGGAAAGTACCAGCCTAGCCTTGGAGAGGCAGAAGCGGCACGAAAAGGTGTGAGACAGCAGGAGGCTGACTGCTGACTGGAAGGAGAGGATGCTGAATAGCACGGAGTAGAATAAAAGGGGCAAGGGAGAACCCACGGCAACAAAAAAGGTTAGGCAGAAGGAAAGGATTAAAAGCCACAAAGTGGTCTGGAAAAGTGGTGGGACTGGATCAAGCGATGGTTTGGACAGAGAGGAGAGAGGTGACCTAGGGGTGTAACAGTATGGTGCTGTTAAAAAACGCAGGATGGATCTCTCCGGACATGGGGCTAAAGCCACAAAAGGTAAACAGTCTGGAGCACCAATGTAAGCCAAACAAGAAGAACTGGGATTAACTTCCCTGGAGAAGCCAGGGGCTAGAGGCTGTACTGCCTATAGAGAGAGGTGGGGTATGCCCAACACACCTAAAATTCCGCCGGGAGCTGGAGTCAGCGCTCCTGTCAGAAAACTGGAAGTCACCAACAGGGAATTCCAGAAACCTCTTGATCCTCACAAGCTTTTTGAGTCTTATGCCTTGTCACTGTGGACAACGCAGATTTCCACACCCCTCTTTTGCAAAACGTCGGTAATTCTGGGTTCAGAATAAAGCAGAAGGATTAAGTGTCTGTCCTGGGTTTAGCAGTAGCATTTTTTCTCTTAGTACTGCTAAACCCAGGACAGTGTCCATACTGCTGGAGGGACCTGACCTACAGGAATGGTATTTCCAGCAGCGCTGTGTTGTGCTTTGATAGGGCCCCCCAGATGCACAGTGAGAGGCAGATGAACTGGGGGGTTGTTCCTGAAAGGCCTTATCTTTTGTATTCTTACACAAACACCCCTTAAAGTCATACGCCAGGAGAGGCCAGCAGTGATTCATGCAGTTTGGATCTTGTGACAGTCATGTCTTAGGGGAGAAGTTAAGAGTACACAGCCTTCCAGTATCGACCTAAGGTGAAGTATCTTGCCCCTTCTCCCAACCCTGTGCAGGTTTTACCTTCTCACAGAGCTTGCTGGCTGTTCCTGAATCACTTGACACTTAATGCTAACCCTGTCCTTCACATTATAGAACATTTTACCTGTTTTCTTTAACACAGCTCCAACTTCTGCTTCTCTTACGGTTTATGGGTTTGATCGGAGTTCAGTTGTTTTGACTGATAAAGAACTTGTCTGTACCTTATGAACATCAACATACAAAGAATCTCTGATCCTTCCAATGTTACAGGAGTTCCTAGAGAAATATCTTTGCATGTGTGGTGTGCATATGTCAATGCATGTGTGTATTTTTATCCATGTTTTGTTATCTTTTTTGTGCCTCAGAAGTGTAAGCATGAGGGAGCAAAGACATGAGATGATCTAACTTGTCTATGAAACAGGAATGAAATCAGTGTTATGTCAGATTACATTGCTTGATAATTGAAACAGACTGAAAATATGCATAAATACAGTTAACCATAGCTCAGCTACTATGTCATAACCTACTTTGCTCCTGTAGTTTAATGTTGTCTGCGAAACTGAAACACCCTGGTAGACTGTCGTATAGTCAGGATCCTTAAAAAAACACCTGGATTCTAAAGTTAAAAGAGATTTTCATCCCTATATCTGAAGGTCACTGTGAGATTAGAATTCTTCCTACACGTGTTATGTTAAAAGGAGAGTAATTTGTTGCATTAGAGTGCTATGATTCAGGTTTGTGTGAATGAATGCCACCTATGTCCTTAGGAAAAATGTTACCCTAAGTTGCTGAAAAGATACCAAGGAATCTGATTTAAAAAGTCCTCTATAAAAACAAATCCTCTTCCAAATGCTCCTTTCAGTAAATGAAAAAAGAAGCCAAGGTTAGCAGGAAAACCCCTCTGGCAGGCTCACCTGGTGTCTTATTCTCCTCCTCCCAGCCACAACCAACTCAAAGAAAGCCTTGATAAATCTGGAAGTCTAAAACACTGTCTGTCCAGAGAGGCACATCAGCTCAGAGACTCATCCAACAGGCTTAATCTTATTGGTGCTTATCAAACTTGAAACAAAAGGATGAAAGAACATAAGGTATTGGCTCACATGTATGCTTTGTAGTTACTGCCTATCTTTTGGATCCTGATGTCATATTTGGAGTCTATGAAGGGTTCAGTAGTGGCGTAGGTCTGAGTAAGTGCTACCACGCTGGCTATGTCCTGAAAATCGTAGTGGTTTTCTACCTTGATCTGCAGTCATCATACCACAAGTAAACAACATATACAAAAGAAAAAAGAGTAATTAGGAATAAAATGTAGAATTCAGTTGCAAATGGCATTCATGAGAAGTATGGCTTTTGACAGCATCAGTTTATTAAAAAGTATTGGCTATTCGATCTGATTTCTAGATTCGGTAACATTCCTGCATTAAAGTACCTATTTTTTACACAAAATATTACCCGTCGTCTGTAGGAAGCAATCTGTAGACAGTGGAATTTATGTTGCTTTTTATTTTTGCTAAGTGGCGGTCGTCAACCTGAGATCTGGAGGCTTCAGGGGTTTTCAAGGTGTGCGGATCTGCCGCTCGGATTTATACACAACCCTTGTGCGTTCTCTAAATTGCTGATGTAACTGAGCCCACCATGACTGTCACATCACCTATCTCCCAGGAGGGAGGAGATGAAGGGTCCTAAGGAGCGAACATTCGCATGGAGCACTGAGGGTTGGCTCAAGGGAGTAGGACCAGTTCTTCCCATTTTTCTCACTTCTCTGCAAGGAGTCAGGCTTTTAGGAGTAGGATTTCCTGGTTGTGGAACACTGTGGTGAATGGTATGAAATCCATCAACATCCTGACATAAGAGGGAGGTGGAAAAATTGAGGGGAATACTGATTTAGGGGGGAGAGAGGAGGAGACTGCAGAGGACAGAGGCATCACTTTCGGACAGGGAGGGCACATCTCTCCAGCTGATTTAAAGGAAGAGGGCTGAAATGAGGAGAAGAGAAGCCTTAGGGCTAGTAGAAAATGGGAGAGGAAAACTGGATGTCCAACATGCTGACTCCAAGTACAGTTCACACGGGTGAGGAAAGGAGGCAGGGATTAGTATTTCTCATGTTATGCAATATTAGGAGAGTTTGGAGGTCTTTGCAAGCCCAGTGTCTTGTTTGCTTCCACTGGCACCTGGTACTTAAAAGGGAACCTGCAGGCCAGTGTGCCCCAGCTGACAGATGGGTATTAAATGGAGTCTGGTGAAGCTAAAAGAAGTCATAAGGCTTAGGTATGTGCTCTCAGCTCTCAGCTGGAGAACAATACAGAGTAATTTGCCAGTTGAGAGCCACAAAACCAGACACAATGCCTGGTTTCAACCTGGTTTCTGAAAACTTTATAGCATGTGTAAGTCTAATTACAGCCAATGGAACCTCTACTCCTTGTAATGCCTGTCAGGAGGACAACCTCTGTTTGGACTCTGAAGTAAGCATTGTACTACAAAAGACCAGCATTTAACCTTTCAGGATTGAAAATCTTTTATAGCTAAAAATACCTATTTCTAGACATTTGATGTGCTGAACATTTCTGTGCATTATTTCCCTTTTCTATAAATGAGAGGTGAATACTGAAAGTACAACATGAACATTCTAATACTTCACATATGCAACCCACAGAAACTGCAGTTTAAGGAATAAGGGATTAATTCTGCTCTTAATTCTGATGGATTTCCACTGACTAACTAAAGGTAAATAAATCAAAACAGTCATAGGCAAAAGAACATTAATATACAGTACAACTGCATAATCACTGAGTAGAATACAGTTTCATCAGTTTTCTATTTGTATTACTAGTGGCAAATATTATGTTCATGGAGCTTTTGGAGATTCAAGATGATAAACGTAATTATTCTCTGATGATTTGGTTTAAAATCTAAAACTCTTACACCACTGAAGTGTTTTCAGTGACAGAAAGTGGTTAATCTATAATGACTAGAAATTTCCACCTCTATCAATGATAGCCAGATTTAAATCATTTCCCACTGAACCAGCATTGCGAGATAAGTGATATCAAAACAGCTGTACTCACCACTGAAATGCAATTACTTTGGAGAAAGAAAGCAGCAGTTATATAGTGGTATGAAACAATCACAGAGAATACATTAAGATAGGAAATGAATAAAAGTTCAGTATCAAGGTGAAACTAATAAAGAACCAAGGCAAAACCTTTCTATATTCCCAGGTCCAGTAAGCTGGAACTGCGCAAACAGACCTTGACTCTTACATAGTTTCATTTCAGTCAACTAAATTCATAAGTAAGGTTCTGCTTTGAGAAAGCATCTCAGCATGTTTCAAAGAACGCCCTAGATAGGACAATGCGTAAACTGAAAAGGCTTCAAAGTGAAGCATTACAGGGTTTCATATTTTCCTACAGAGAGATGCCTTCTCGATTAACGTACAAGCAGGGATTTGCAGGGGTAGGGATCCGAGACAGAATTTGGACAATGAAAAGTTAAACTATCCAGCAAACAACAGAACATGCGTGTTATTTTAGACAAACGCCCGGCCTCCTAACATGCAATAAGTAGCATCTGCACCTTTCCCATGCCTGAATGAGCATGTCCAATCTTCACAACAACAGGAAATGTTGGCATTGTTAGCTAAGGGGGGAAACAAGAAAGATGTATTAGAGATATTAGAGACAGCAACCAGGAGTTAAATGATTAAACTACATCATTTATGAATATTATTTAAGCATGACCATAATGCAGCCAAAGCTGTTCTTGCCATGGGGTTACCTGAACTGCTGTTCAGCTCCATACAGCTATGTATGCACTGATGAGTTACCGCATGTGTTTTCAGTGTCGTTTTATTCCCAGTACATCCAGCTGGTGTACGAGCATCTATATTTTCCTGCATGTCTTTCTTTTGACTTCACTTTTCGAACTGAATTTCTGCTATTTCCTATTTTGCAGTCTGTTACGGTGTTTTCTGACCCCTAAACTCACACTCTCCAAGGTTATGATCATTAATGATGACAAAGTAATCACCTTCTTTACTTTTCCCTTTGATTTCTATTATTTAGCAAGGCTGCAAATTCTTTTTGTGACCACTTACGAAAGCAATGATGCCTAATTCACCAAAACCCCTTTCATTAAAGGCAGATCCTAGCTTCTGATCCCAAATATCCAAGTTCTGTAGGGAAGGCTCCAGCTTCTTCACGGAATGCAAGTAACAATTCAGCCATTGATTAGGAAATCGAATATACGAAGACATATGAATATGGTTCTGTCTCTCAGAAAGCTCTGTGAAAATCCAGTTTTACTTCCATCATTCATTTGATGCAGTTTTAGATCTCTCAATCATGGTATCTCCCAACAAAGCATCAAATACTGAGCAGAAAAGGACTGTGTAACTAGAAATAAAGACCTGACCACCCTCAACATGTACTTACACTGGGCAGCAGCAGCAGCACAGGAAGTGTTACAGGGTCTGAAACCTTCATTTAGTACCAAACTTTAACACAGTGAACACAATCAAATGCAAAGCTGATGCTTGAGAAAATAAACTAAGAATTCTCGGAGATCTTATGAAAAAATGCCTTTCCAAACACCTTCAAAGGATTGTCAAGAGGCTAACTGGTGTTCACGCTTATCTCCCTGTGCTCTGCACAGCACTGCACAGCAGCTCACAAACACACACCTACCTAAGGTGTTATATGTATGTGCAAGGATACATATGTCCTGGGATTCCAAAGACTGACACTAAGATAAAGAGATAAAGCACAGGAACGTCACTCGGCTTGTGGTGACATCCAAACCTACTTGCAGGGTTATAAAGCTAATTCAGACTCACATACGCTTTTCCTATACTTTAAACATGTATTTTCAGAATGATTTAAGGATTGCTGCTTTAAAACTACTGTAACTGAAGGCAAACCTGCACACAACAACAAGTGGACACTCAAGGCCAGGTCCCTATTCTACACCACTTACCATCAGATCCCCCATACAATACACAGATCTTTCTTTTCTTTTTAACAGGCTTTCTCTGACCTTCCTAAAATGCAATATAGGTTGTTCTGACTTTTTAAAAACACATAAAGGACATCCACAAAACACACCTACGACACTTTTTGTTTTGACAGAACATCAGTTTCTGGTCTGCCTCATCAGAAAAAGGAGGAATCTTCGGATCTACCCTTTAATGAACCAGAGTTTTCAAAGCGTGAAACTACAGCTGTCAGCTATGCAACAGAGGCCATGGAGGTCTGTCACTGATCTCTGCATCAAGCCTCAAGCTAGCGCTAGTATGTCTTCTCAGGAGAAAACCACATTTGATTTAAAGACTTGCAGTCACAAAACATTTCCCACAGGAAGTGCAGTGTTTGGAATCCTAGTTAGTTTTGTACATTAGTTAAGTGAGGACGTCATCTGTCTTCTGACAGGGCATCCTCAAGGTTTGAAGTCAAGGATTACCACCACAGGAGAGCAGATCATTCTGAAACCCATCTCTTGGTGCTTTCCATTTCATGCGAAGCTGTGGCTGCCGCATTTCAATGCCTGCATAAAGTAACTCGTATCTTGTGCAGAAAATCTGGGCACTTAGACCAGCACCGTAGGAATCCGTAACTATGCAACTGAAAGTCTTTTATTTAACTCTCATTTAGGAATCACTTTAAGTGTTGGTCTTTAAATCTAAAATACATTTAACTGCTGCTCACGGATCTGTTTCAGTCTAACCAATCTAAGGCATGTAGGCATGAAAACAATTGATGAGTTTCAAAACAGATGAGTTTCAAAATAGCCAAACACACATCCAAAAGCATTATACAGTAAAGGTCACCTCTACAGCAATTTAAGAATAAGGTTCCTGCTAGACAGTAGGAATGCAAAGTCCTGCGCAGTCACCATCAAGTCACTTATTTACTGCTTTCAGGTGTTAAAACTAGACGCTTTTCCTCCAAAGGTTTTGGGGGAGAAGGAGGAACAAATGATGCCTGACTCAACCTGCGGAGGGGCAGCACCACATTTTTATGACTGAGCTATAAACCACTGAACTGAGTTTGTAATGGAAATGCTGGCAGACCCCTACTGCAATACTAATGGCACTCCTGTAATTAAGAGGACCACGTATCTTCCCATGATTCCAAAGCCATGGAATCCTCTATGTGCCACAGGAACACTAACTCAAATTAGAAAAAACCCCAAAACAAAACTAACAACTAAACTGCTTTCTCCCTCAGAAAAATGCACTGACATAATTTGAGACAACAGAGTTCATTCTGCCCTGGAGTCCAATACCCCCATTTCACGCGGGTATCACATCCCAGCACAGACTGGGATGCCCTTTGACAGGAACGTCTAGCTTAACAGAACAGGCAGTCTCAAGACTTTTCATACATCTGGGTAAACGTTATGTACGATACAGCTGTGATGGGATCAGTGAAAACTTCCCAGCTCCATGGGTCTCCTTTTAATTTACATTGTAATTACTTGGCAGAGAGATACTTGGAAAGAAGATCTAGCAGGTACCAACGGAGCCACTCCATTTAGAGCTGATATTAACAGGACCCATTGCATGTTTTCTTTGAAATGCATTGTTGAGGGGGAAAAAGCTGTTTTACAAAATATTACTGCTTATTTTTCAAAGGTTTTCTTGAGTTCACGGAAGCATAAATTGTACTGTGACAGTTAAAAACTGCCAGAGATGGAAATGGACTACACTGCGTGACCCCTTGCACATACATATAACAGACATGAAATACATCTCAGTATTAACATCAGCAACAAAAAAGACAAACAGGATCTCTATTATGACTTAAACAACAATGCAACAAACGATCACTATTAGGTAGAAAGCAGAATGCACGTCGAGCATGCGATACAATTTTCTATAGTCACATGTGAGTATGATCAGATTGGTAATAAACATTAGCAGCAACTGGAAAAACTGTCACGGCTCGTTGTAGGCACATACATACAAACCAGTTGAGATACGTTACTGGTATTTGCTAATATGAGATCATTAACCAAAATAATGCCACCGAGTGATTGATGAAAACGTTTCATCAGCTCCTAAAGATTAGAGAGGGCTTCAGCTGACACTTTAATTTCTGTGGTCTTAACTTCTTATATTGTTCTTTTAAATACATGTAAAGTCTCATTTCAACAGAACCTGAACTTAGAATAAGTTGCACAGCTTACTTCCACGACTGGACTAGGTACTATTAGCAGTAGGTACTACTTTGATCTGTAAACTTGAAGAAGTTCCCCAGGAGAGCAGAGAGTAGACTATATTTTGCAGATAAAAGGCAGTCAGAAAAAAGCATTTGAAGCAAAATCCTTTTAAAACCTGGGTAACAGAAGCCAATCCCTAACTTTCAAACAGAGACATACTTAGTGTGGCAGTTGCTTTACTAAAATGAAGTGTCCTAACGGTTTCTGTCACTAATAGTGTGAATTACATTTACCAACTTAATGTCCAGGCACATCTACTGGTTGTGACCAAGGGGCACCTTCAAGCTGGTGTTCACTCATGACTGATGTGATCTGAATGAGTATAGCAGTAACACTTTAAACCTCTGGCAGACCAGGCACTTCCCAAGTGCCAGCGCTCCAATCCTGTCCTGGGGAACTGCACTGCGGTGGGTTCAAGGACAGAGGAGAATGAGGGATTGAATATTAGAAGTGATTAAATCTGTTATGGAAATCCAGCCGTAGATACGGCCTTAAAGTGTGACTGTAATATCCTGTCTGAAAAATCTTCACGTCTTTAATAACATGTCTATCTTTTCCCTGTCCGAAGAACTTCATATTAGTGCTTTCCATTCAAGAGCTGTGTATCTGCATGCTTATTAACTCTTCACTCACTTTATTTTACATCCCTACCAGTTATTTCATTATTTTCAAGGCAGTACAGCTGAAAATAATTCTTGCAATGGCGCTGAGTGCCAGTGACTCTGTAACAGGCCTAATACAGTTCTTCAGGTGAACACATTTGAAGTTAATCGTGGTCCTCACAGGAGTGGTTTTTCTCGAATGAGTGGATTTAATTTTTCAGCCACGTACTTGCACTGGGACTACAGGAGCGGACAAACAGGCTCAAACTCCAGCTTCTAAACCCCATGAGCTCCGGACTCCATCATCTCCACAGGCAGACTGGAGACCAATGAACAGGACTTGTATGTTCAAAGCACTTGTAGCAGCAACTCTAATATTCTTTCTTTCAAATTCCTGGTAAGAATACAGACAGCAAGCGCCCTGCACCCCTCACTGGGTCAGACCCACCATTCATGCTTCACCAGGTTCACTAACGTTAGTTTCATCAGCGCCCAGAGAGTACGGAAGGAACTCATGACAAACATTAGTTCTCCAACTTCCCACTTGCTCCTTTTGTTTCCCACACTATTGACAGGCAACTAGCAAATCATTATAGCTGCAACGGAACTCCTTAGATTTACAAACAGGCAAAGAACGATCTCAAAGAGCATTTATACTGATGGAATTACTGAATCCAGGCAGAAATCTGACCCAATAGTCTGAAGTTGCTGAATAAATGCAAATTAAGACAAGTGTCCGTCACAGCAGCATGCTTCTCATGTCATCAAGTCTCACAATCAGGTCATGTAATCTGTTGAGTTGGCTAGTGTGATACCACAAAGCTATCTGAAACTGCTGGTGCTGGAAGCAGTAAGTTATCAAATCATCCCCATTGAGGTTTTAACTACTTTGGATTTTTACTCTTCTGTCGACATAAGTTATTACATCCAACATTCCTTTTCTGTGATGCGAGGACGATTTGCAGATACAATTCAAACACGAATTATGTTCAAAGATTTGTTAGTTGCTGGTCAGAACCTATTTTAAATGCATGAAATCTGCAAAACAACACCGTACTGCTCTTCTGAAACGTCAAGAAGTTTCCAATATGCTGTATATGTTGTTTTCCAAGCAGATATAGGGCTCACCTATCTTCTGTTCTCACCCACATAGTAACAATTACACTGACTGAACACTGAGCAAGTGATATGAGTGCTCAAAAAGAGCAAGCAAGTACAGTGAGAACAGCTCTTGGCACGTCAGACAGTCATTGAAAACATGGGCTCCAGAAGACTTCAGGACACAAAAAGCTTCGAGAGCTCCTGACCTCTGATCTGGAGATGCACAGTAGTAACCAGCCAACCTGGCTGTGTTCAGGACAGATTTCAGATTCAAAACTAAGCACACCCTGCCAGCCAAAACCTGAGAAGAGCCAGTTAAAGGTAAAACATACAGTTACCCCCTTCCTTGTGTCTCAGAAGTTGGTAGAGGATTTTTTCTTGTTGAGAAAAGGAAGGAATCCTTTTTCTTCTGGAAGATTTAATTTGTTATCCAAATGTTAAGTGTTTGTAAACGTACTCATGAGCATCACTCAAAACAGCGGGGTGCATCCACAGGGATGTAACAGTACACAGCACGCCAGCGCTCCCACGCCTGGGGTGCTTGCTGTGCCGGGGCCACCATGGCCCTGCCGCACAGGCTGTGTGGAAGAACCAACTCCACACAGTTGGATGTGACATGTTAAACAAACAAACCAATCGACCAACAACCCCAACCAAGGAACAGCACAAAAAGTGCTCTGTGGAAAGGAAGTGTCGTGGTTTGAGCCCAGCCATTAACTCAGAACCACGCAGCCGCTTGCTCACTCCCCTCTTCTTCCCCCCAGCTCCCAGAGGGATGGGGAGGAGAATCGAAAGGATGTAAACTCCACAGGCTGAGATAAGAGCAGTCCAGTAACTAAGGTACAACACAAACCACTGCTGCTACCAGCAATGATAATAATGATAAGGGAAATAACACGGGAAGAGAATACAACCACTCACAACCCGCTGACCGATACCCAGCCCGACCCAAGCAGTGATCTCGCCCTTCCGGGTAACTGCCCCCAGTTTATATAGTGGGCATGCCGTGCTGTGGTATGGAATACCCCTTTGGCTAGTTTGGGTCAGGTGTCCTGTCTCTGCTTCCTCCCAGCTTCCCCTCCTCCCTGGCAGAGCATGAGACTGAAAAGTCCTTGGTCGGAGTAACCATTACTGAGCAACTGAACACATCGGTGCTATCAGCGCTGCACCAGCTACTAAGAAGGAGAAAAATAACTGTTACACCTGAACCCAAGACAGGAAGGTGTTGAAACAGATGCTGCAACACTGGCCTCTGGACAGCTAAGGAACAGAATAAGCTCATGAGCAATCAGCTGATAGATGCTACCACGCTCATGGAGAAGTGCCCTGTTTTTACACTATGCTGCTACCTGTATTTTCAGTGCACTTTAATGAAAAATAAAAAGCAAAATCAGCAGTCTGCCATAGTACTTCTTGCTAAGAAGTACTTAATACTTCTTCCTGAATTCACTGCTATGATTTCCTTTCAACAGAAATGTGTGCACTGTGCTGGCAGTTCCCCTGTAGCAGCAGCAGCATGCGAAAACCTCCTGTTACTTGAGCTCATTAACAAGAGTCATGTCCTCCCAGTGAACCTGACCAAATAAACGCCACTTGTGTTTTACAAAGAAACAAACCACACATTGCAGCTAGAGGCAGCTGGCAGCACCCTCAGGCTGGTGAGCGTAGGTTCACCCTCGGATGTGTGGAGATCCGAGGTTTGACGTCCCCTTCTTACAAACATACTCCTGCCCCATCAGTTTATTCTTTACTAAACTCCAGCCAAACCTAAGGCTCTTGGGCAGAAATCCTACCTCCTGGTTTTATTTTTCCCTGAATGGAGCCTAAGTCAGTTGCAGGATGTGACACAGTTTTGCCACAGTAATTTTTTACGGAATTGTCTGATGAGAGATCAACGTGTCGATGACAGAACACAGACACCCAGTCCTGTTGGGTACCATGACCAAGCCTCCCCCCGTCCCGTTCATGCCTGCCCAGGGAACCTGCTGGTCACTGGCACTGCAGGATGGCAGCACTGCCCACAGAGCTCTACACACAAGACCATGACTAGTCACCAAAAATACTTCCCTTTGAATTTGACAGAGCTACGAAGCCCATTTACTCTTACCAGGTTCAAGTTTGAAAATGAAATACCATTTGCTAAATTCTGACCATTATAGACAATACAGTTACTTAATTTCTGAGTATAATTTTCATGCATAGAAGTTAAATGGTAACAACAAAGCTGACTTACAATTAAAAGCAGTTTTCCTAATTAGATGAGCGTGAAAATCCAAGCAGCCAGTTAATGTCACGGTTCTCTTACTGACATCGCAACAAGGACAATTATTATTGCTGCTTAACACTTTATCTGCATCAACGTCTTAAATTGAAGATTCTTTGTACTATGAGCTTACAGAGATAAGGATTGATTTATTGTATTAATCTTTAATACCTGACCACCTAGAGATTTCATTAATCTGCTTATCATGCTTTTTACTGTAGGAAGAAGTATTCAGTTTGATACACACAATACCTACAGGCACTGTTACCATCTTCTGTCATCTGAAGCGAAGGTTATGGACTTGACCAGTGAATGACTCTACAGGTAACCAGCACAGTCTCCACCTGTGTTATTGTCTGCACTTCTGCATATGTCATGGAAATCATAGCAATCCTTTCCTATCTCAGCAGTTTCCTGGAGTTTAAGTCTGGTTTATTTGACTGTCATCCTGTGATTTCTTCAGTCTATTAATTTAAAATAAATCCTTAAAATCTAAGCTTCATACGCTAAAGTGCTCAAAGGTTTAGGAGTTCCGCAATTTAAGATTTTTGAGCAATTCTTAGAGCTACACAATAGGAGCTGGTTTATTCCCAAGAGCTATCATTTGAGTTCTTCAGAATTTACTTTGAATTCTTCTATTTTATTCTTCTACTGAAGAATCTGAATTCTTCTATTGAATTCTTCTATTCTATTGAATTCTTCTATTCTATTGAACTCTTCAATTCTTCGCATTTTATAGCCAAAATAAAACACAAGATATAATTCAAGCTGTATGCAAAAGTAAAAGGAGGCAAAGATCATCTGCTAAGAAAAGAGCAAAGCCCTCTGCAGGCAGCCATGGAGAAAGCCCAGTCCCTGGAAGGTGGTGTTCACCCCGGCTTTAATGTCCTCATGGTTGAGCTGAGTCGAAAAGCCACAATGGGAAAAAAAAATGTAGGCATAAAAAGTAGCAACAAAACCCCCAGATGCTGCATAAACATGACTTACCTCAAGCGCAGTGTTTAAATATTTATCTTTCCAATAATCCCCAGGCAAAGTTCATTTAACCACGCTAGCTCCATGTAATTTATTTGTGGATTATGCATCAGACTCAATCTAATTTTGGAGAAAGGAAATTAAAAGTGAAACAATTTAGGTGGCTTTTATTCAGTTTTGCCTTCCCAGAAACAGGCAGGAAGAGCCCTAAATCAATAAACAAGCAGCAGAGGATGTCCTTGCTCTGCTCTGGTTGGCTTTGACAAAGCACAGTCCCAGCATAGCCAGGGCTCAGCCACCAGCAGCTCTCGGCACCGGCAGGGGTGGCCCTGCAGGAAAGCAGCAGCCCCACACGGAAAGCGCTGTTTTTCCCAGCAAACACCAAGAGCAATGCAGAAACATTGAGCCGGATTTTCCACTGCCTTGTACCTTGATGGAAGAAAGCAGGTCTAAAACCCCATCTGTATGCAGTAATGTTTTACTCCTGCTTTACACAAGTGGGGAGCCAAAGGAGAAGCTGACAGGTTTTGTATCATCTTTTTAGAAATGGGGGCATTAAAGAAATCCAAAAGCTCAGGTGGATGAAAAGCGCAAAGCTTTCATTTAAATGAATTTTAATACAAGCCTTCTTATGCTTGAATTGGATTAGTGGGCTGGATAACCAAGAAGAGGCAAATGTACCTCAACTCTGATTTCTTCATTCAAAACAGAGGGTTAAAATGGCTTATAAACTAAGTAAGTGTCCTAGAGAGGCAGCGAAATGCTGGGCCGCACCAATTCCCCCCCCAAGGAATGGGAATTGATTTGACACTGGCTATTCCAACCACCCCTGCACAGCAGAGGCCTCCAGCTGCCAGCGGCCCCACCTCGTAGGGCTGGGTCTAAGGCACCAATTTCCCTGGTAGTCACTGATATCAGTACAAGTTTGACATGATCTTCGTGCGTAAGGACACTATCGAGTAAATCTGAACCTGGGAATCAATCTAAAACACCTCTGTCCTCACAACTGGTTTTACCTAATTCAACACAGAGGCAATCTGATGGGAGAAAAATCTTCTGTTTTCAATACCTGTACAGCAAGAAACCAGAAACTGTCGTTAAGATAAAACACGCGAAGGATAATGGCAGAGAGTCAGACAGAGCAGATCTCACAGATCCCTCACAGAAAATCTGGAGAAAACTACGTCTTCCCCAAGACAAACTCTGTTTTGATTATATTCTGTTTTGATTCTAGCATGTCAATTCCTATCATCCTAGCAACTATTTTAGCAAACTTCTGCCTCTAAAATCAAGCAGCATTTTGCAACCTTATAAAAACAATCACCCGAATTGCTGTGACTATAAACTGTATGGTGCTTTTTCACTGGAGTATTTTGGAAGTGACAGCTATAAATACCCTCCCTTTCAAAGCAGGCTGCAGGACATATGGAGGCACTGAAATTTAAAATCCATGAAAGCTCATTTGTGAAACAGCATCCTAATTTGGAATTTTCTACTTGAGTGTACAGGGCTTTTTTCACAGGATGTGTACCGTGGCCGTATCGGGGGCAGCACTAAGAACACGAGCGAAGCATCAAGAAAGCACCAGATAAACTACTACTGTGGCAAACCCTGCCTATCGTTCTGAAACAAGATTCATTTGCCACAATGGAGAGAAATAAGACTGATGTAGATAAAGGATCATACTCTGTAGGCTGCCAGAAGCTCATGTACAGAGCAGGGAGCCCAGGCAAATGACCCTGTGCAGGTTCAAACCGCTTTGAGAGCTGGAAGGGCCCAGGCCAGGCAGAGGCGGTGCTGCAGGGCTGTCCTGTGGACACACGGCTGCCAAAGGCCGAGCCATGAGAGCAGAGGGCAGGCACTGGGAGGAAGGGTGGGAAAGCAGCACACAGCACAAGTGATGGGGCAGTGCTGCCTCCCCCCGTCAGCTCTGGGGGTGATGCGCCTCATTCCTCCCCTTTTGCCCCCAGTATCAGGAAGTCAGTATGAGTGTGTTCGGGAGCTCAGGAGGAGCTGTGTTTCAGGGCTCTGTGGTATGGCATCCAACAGAGCAGACTCAGTGTCTACTACAAGTCTCTGGGGGTGTCAGAACAGAAACAGTGGTAATTCATGACCAGAATGCTGTTGACAGATGCTAATGCTTCAGAGTAAAAATTGACACGGGTCATGAAAACCCACCGTACAAAGAGCTCCTCCAGAACCAAAAGTCCTGCGCAAAATTGGAAGTCCTATCGAGAAGAGATGACGCTGATCATAAACTTGACTGTAGGCAGGTGTCCTGCCTTGTTTTGATCTTGTGCACGTCAACAAATAGAGATGATCCCAATTCCTGTCTATTTTCTTGCATTTTACTAGAAATCAGTTTTCAACACTAAACTTATGTAGCTAGACAGAAATGAGAAAGTGCCACATGTTCTTCCTAGGGTGTCAATAATGAATGGAAGGAACCAGTGACCATCCCTTGATAAATGAACTTTGCGGTTATTACCAAGTGTAGGCTGTATCAGGAGGTAACCAGGGAGTGGGCACTATTTCATCCTGCTACCCCTCATCCTTCACTTGTGTTATGACATATTTTGCTAGGGTATCATGGCAAGGAAAACTGACATCACAACACAGAGCACAGTGAAAGAAGCCCTGTACTGCAGGTCCGCATACACAGATACTAAAAAGTTTTGTTCAGTCTGCTTATATTTATAGAAGCCTGGCAATAATTTCTGTACTATTACTTAAAATACAAGATTATTCTGCTTAAAAGTTAGTCAAGGAATATTTCTATGTCTTTTGGGAATGATCTTTGTGTTTTACGAGGTCAGGCTCTAACTGTAATACAGACTGGTTGCTGAGCTTAGGGTTTCTTTTAAACTCTGTAGAAGTTATTTCCCTAATATAATGAGAACTCCTAACCAGATACAATATAAAAAAGGACAATGCATCTTCAAGCTAAGATGCTTGCTGATACTGTTCAGCAGTAACAGGTACTTCAACACTGCACTGCTAGTGGGAGAAACTACAACTATTAATATTTGTCTCCTCAGGGAAATGGGCTAAAAATGCATTTCCTTGCATTTGTGAGAGCATATCCCTGAGCATAGAGATTTCCAGGCTCAGCAAAATCCCTTTCAAATGCTATGATGTAAATACGTCTTTGTCTAAACTCTGATGGCAATTTGACAGAACTTACTGTTTCAGAATGAAGCTTTATCAGAGAACAAGAGTTCTGCTGAGGCTTTGAAAATTGTTGCCCTTTTACGTTTTGATAAGACTGTGTCATAAAGAAATGAGAGATACACCTACCAAAACCCTGCTCAGTCACTGGACTTGCATGGGAAGCAGAACAGCCAGTATTAAGGGCTGGTTTGGACGAGTAAGTCCAGGCACTCTGGGACTGACCATGGCACGTATCCGCCTTTCTGCCGTTGTGACAAGTTGCTTCATGTTGGGGTTGAGCAACTTTCTGGCCACAAGCTTCTCTAGAACCCACATCACCGCTGAAAGGTCCTGTTGTGTGCAGCATGTCCCAAAGCATGTCCCTTCCATGCTGACTGGGTGTACACACACCTACGGGGACCCTGTTTATTGACATTTCTGATGGCCACTGGCTTCTCAAAGTGTGACCATGCTGTAAATCCTCCACCTATATTCAGAACGCTTTGCAAGACTCTTGAAAACCCAACTGGATTATTTCAAGGGTAGCTGCAGGCAATACTATGTAAGGTCATAATTAAAAAGTGTTTTTAGGGCCTTTGCATGATTACCATGCGAGCTTCGGGGTTGGCATTTCAGTTGAATTTATTTAATTCTCAGCTACTTCTCAAAGTTAGCTGTGAATTTTTAACTTGTCACAAAATTATTGTCATGAGCATAGTGTTTTTAATCTGATTGTACAATGAGTCTGTACAAGACAGCCTTCAGGACATGCAGAGAGTAGTAGTTTGACGTGCTGTTCTAGACAGCCTTAGGCAAAATGTGCCTTAGTCAGCCACGAAGAGGTATGCCTGTCAGAGATGACACTTTGCCCAGCATATTTCTTTATTGCAGTAATCAACTTGGTCTGTTTAGACCATCTATAGCAGCAGCCATGTAATATCACCTGGATATCAACCAATGGCCCTCACTTTGTTCATCACTTCCTAGTCCTACTGCCCTAAGTCAGACTTGAGACATACAACCACTGACCACAGAGGCCATTGAAACACCTGCTTGGATCTGGTCTTGTTCCATGCCTTGAACTCCCTGTGTAAGGGTTCAGCCTCACATCTTCTTTATCTTTTCACTCACATGAAAAGCTTCCTCTAGGTGAGAACAGAGATAGCGACAGGTCTAAATTATTTTCAGGTGTTAGTCCGGGATTTAGGTCCAACCTCATGATTTAAAGCCAAAACTTCAGGCTGGAAAAACAAAAATTAACTACATGAGGACGCAGGGTACAGTATGGTGAGCTCGGATTTGAATGTGGATCTAAAATCCAGAAATGAGACCCAATTCTAGTAATTCTGGGTATTTGTGCGCTTGTTTTCGACAGACTGAGCATGTCTCTGCGGGTGATGGGAGGAATAAAAAGAAGAATCAGAGCACTAATAGTTGTAAACCTGACTTCGCACTATTCAAAACCACGATCAGCCTGCTGCTGTGAAATGCGCCCCCATGTACAGAAAGGTGAAAAGCTACTTTGTGAACACCCCAATCCCAGCCTCACAAAGTAAATTTTCATGTGCCTGGGATGCTGGGGAGGGACTCTTCGTCAGGGACTGTAGTGACAGGACAAGGGGTAATGGGTTAAAACTTAAACAGGGGAAGTTTAGATTGGATATAAGGAGGAAATTCTTTCCTGTGAGGGTGCTGAGGCACTGGAATGGGTTGCCCAGGCAGGCTGTGAATGCTCCATCCCTGGCAGTGTTCAAGGCCAGGTTGGATGAAGCCTTGGGTGGGATGGTTTAGTGTGAGGTGTCCCTGCCCATGGCAGGGGGGTTGGAACTGGATGATCTTGAGGTCCTTTCCAACCCAAACTATTCTATGATTCTATGAAATGATGGCAATGGATTTTCAGTTCCTAAACTGGATTTGTGAAGTGACAAAGCATGCAATTCTTTAAGCAGCTCGGTCCTGCATGGCAAGCTATAGCTGTATTTTGGTGCTCTCTAATCAAACCTTATGCTGCTCCCTCACAAAACAACCTTATAGAAAGAGGATGTACGATACATGTTCCACACATCCAGATTGCTACAGCAACAAGCGATCTGGAGTTGGAAAAGATTCCCAGACTCTTGTATTTATGTCTGTGTCCCAAGTACAACGTGAGTCAGAAACCCCAGATACAGATCTGGGGTGATTAGCACTTTAATAAGGAACACAGAGAAAAGGCGGTGCGTCCAACGTAGCATCACAGAATGGTTTAGGTTGGAAAGGACCTTCAGCTCATCCAGTTCCATACGCCATCAGCGCATTTTCCTTATTTTAAGTTAAATCTGTTATTTTAAATTAAATCTGTGATGAAACGATTAAAAATATACCTTTTATTGCAGCTTTTATTTTTAACCCAGTATTCCCTGTTAACTGCCAATTGTTCAGGGTTCACAAGCAGAGCACCGAAACGGTGCCTTTCCATGAATGAAGTTCTGTCCAGGCTGCGAACAGGGACGTCAGCTCAAGAAAACGCACATAAGTGCCGGGGAAGATCAGGGGCTGCAAATGAAAACAGAGCTGGAAAAAGGGCGGCTTTGTTGACCAAAGCAAAGCAGAGGAGGTGGCAGGAGCAGGCTTGGAATTCAAACGGGAAGGAGATTTACCGGAGAATGATAAAGTCTTTCTTCTGCTCAGACCGAAAAGTGCGCTTTAGAGGCTCACCAAAGATGTTTTTGTGCAGGCGTTTGATCACGACTAGCTCCCCTAACCGGCACCAGCAGCGCTGCAGCGCTCCCGAAGGTAACCTCTCCTCCGGTGCAGCAACTTTCGCCAATGATGTGCTTCTGCCTTAACGGAAGGCGGGGTTAGGAGTTAGTGTCCGGGCCATAAATAAGAGGGTCCTATGTCAGGGAAGCAGAAGTCGGTGCCCCGCAGCGTGTGCTCGCAGCGAGCGTTAGAGGGATCCCCGAGCCCGCTGGAGCCGCGCCGCTCGCTGCCGGCCGGCCCCGGGACCCGCCGCGCTCCAGGCGTCATGAGCCGCGCAGCCGCCGCGCTGGGGCCGCTGCCCGCGCTGCTGCTGCTGCTGCTGCCAGCGCGCACGGCGCTGCTGGCCGGGGCCTGCAGCTGCGCGCCCGCGCATCCCCAGCACCTCATCTGCGACGCGGCCCTGGGTGAGTGCGAGCGGCGCCGGGAGCGCGGGGCTGCGACTGCCGGCGGGGCGGTGCGGGGCGGAGCGGTGCGCAGCGGTGCGGAGCGGTGCGCGGAAACCCCGCTGGGAGCCGCGCCGCTGGAGGGCACAACCGGCCGGAATGGCTGTGTTCGTTCGTGGCTTTTTATTCTAAGCAAGAACTGCTTCTCTACGGGTCCTAACTTGGAGCAGGCAGGGGAGAACACCTGAACTTTCACATGGCTACTGTTAACAGCACCCGCAGTTACTCGCGTAGCTAAATACGCTTGCTACGTATGAACCATGCACATGGGTATTTCACTAACAACTCGGGAGGACTGAATCCCCAGGACATAAAATAACAGCCCCAGTGCTACACACTGAAACACTCGGTCTCTGTTCTGCTCCACCACAACTGCTTCAATGGGCTCCTGGATACTTTGTCATTTCCTAATACTTGAGCAGGACAGTGACGGGCTCTTCATTCTCTACAGCCAAACCGGCAGCAGCACTGCTGTACGAACACAACTTGCCATCGTTAGGACGACTGTGTTCCATGATACTCAGTCTGCACTGGGGCTGACAAGCAGCTCACAGAAAGAAACTCAAGATCTCAAAATTAGCCTGCATGGGGATAAGAAAATGTGTCATTTTGCAGTCCTCTGATTCCCCAGCTCAAGCCAAGGCTGGTTTAGCTTCCATCTAGTGTGGCCAGTAAGTGTAGAACATGAGTTTCCAAAGTGTCACAAAATTAGCATCTCTATGGGCAGGCAGTACTTTCTGCATACTGATTAATGGCTTTTATACCGTGACACAAAATCTTTGTGGCCATGACAGACTCTAAACTCTGTTTGTGGCCATCGGTTAAACTGGTTTTTAATTTGCTCGTGTTAAGCAATGTTTTTCATGAAGTTACCTCCACCAGGCATTACAAACTTGGGCTTGTTTAAGGTGGGACAGAAAATAGAAGCTGTGCGACTAGGAGCTTAACTCTGTATGTGCACATTGGGCCATATTCCTCTGCTGCATTCCTGGACATCAGAAAGTGATGGCTTTTAGACTTACTGTAGAGATTTTCCTAAACAACAAAATTCACAGTATAGAGGAAAATCAAAATACTTGTTATGAGGCACCTTCCTCAGGAAAGCTGTTCTGGCCATTCCGATGGCAGGCAGTAAGATTTATTCTAGTCTTAGGTACATTTTACAAATGGTAGCTATAGGCTTTCCTATTTGAACACTGAAGATTGTAAAACACAACTACTTTGTATTTGGACTTGATGCCCAAGCTCTCACGTCTATAAATATTCCTGTTTAAGTAAACTGCTCCTTTTGGCTATGGAACATTCATAGCAAAGATCCCTTTGTTTAATATTTGTAATTTGAAACCAGTATTTCTATATATTATAAAATGTCAGAGACATGTAGACATCCTTTCATATAAATACGTGCATACATGGGTTTATACAGGATTTGCATAAAATCTGCCCTAAGCGTTTAAGGATGAATTATTTGATTTCCTACGGCAACAATATCTTTCCTAAACAAAGTCACTTTAAAGGAGCTGCGGAAGACCAGTGGAGCTATGTGCCCCGTGTAAGAGGAATCCCTCCTAACCAGGGTGCCAGAGGTGGCTCCTCCTGCAGCCACGGGTTTAGATGCCATGTGTGGCAGCAGGCTGCAGGCTGCGGCTGCCCATGGGAAGGGGCAGCACCATCCCCTGGGAACTGAGGCTGGGACTCTGCTGTTCGATGCGCAGTGGCTGTGAAGCCACCCTCCTGTGTCCTTGGGGCCACCCGGTTCTGAGGAGGGACTGGGAAGCTCACACCGCCAGTAAGCATCCTGTGCTGTAGCGTAACTGAAACCTCTCCTCTTAATAGCACCGTATTGAAAGATATTTGGGTGGGGGTGGTGTGTTTAAGATTCAACAAGATTAAAGATTAAACTGAAAATCTGAAAATCCATACCCCAATTTCAACACTTTCATACTTCCAAAAGATTAAACAAAGGGACAGCTCTTCAGCTACCAAGATCTATAGGAGTCCAGTGTTAACCCAGCTGTTTGCTGAGACTATTCTGTTCTTTCAGTGATTGAATTCATCCATCCATTTACCCACAACCACATCCGAGTATTTCCTCACAGAGCAAAACCCCGGCACATCTCGTTTAAAAGAGAGAAACCATGAGATGCCTCTGACTTCCACAGAAAAATAAAAGCTGAGACAAGCCCAAAGCACACACTTGGGTCACTGCATTATTTCTCAGTTCACTCGCTACCATTTTACATTTCCTTTATGATCACTTGTCATTTGGGTGGAGTGAAAACGGAAGTGGAGGGGGTTGAGTCATTAGACATTACTTGAGCCATTAACTGAATGTGTGAAGCCACTCAGCAAGCTTAGCATTTCTATGAGAAAAACAAGCAGATAAAGTAATTTAAGTCTGGGACAAGCTCTTCTCACTTATTTTGTTCCTGTGATTAATGCTGTGATACTTTGGCTTTTACTGCCGGGAGGGTTTTGTGGCTCTACTCTCTTTCTAAACACCCACGCAACCTGAGTAACTTGACAGAAGTAACAGGCTTTGTGACAGACCTAGAGGAAAAGAGAGCTTCTGGTCCTGCTGAACCTAAGTAAGGAGTAAGTGAAGAGCCCCGCAGGTGTTACATGGCTGTAACACTGCAAGGATGGGCATGTAATGATGGGCAGTAAGTCACGAGTGCCATGCCAGTCCTGCCATCCGCCCAAGTTGGTGAGTTATCTGCCCACGTAGCTGTAAGAGGGTGTGAACTTGTACAAATCTGAGCAGTCTTCATGAACTTCTCAGGAGTGTTGAACTTCAAAGAGAGGCCGATCAGGAAGTGCCTGCCACCATGAAGATACACACCTGCTATGGAAAAAGGGGATGTATCCCTCTTGTGTTCTTCTAACTGGTGCTGAGGCCCTCCTAACATGTGCTGAATGCCCCCAAGCCCCAAAGAATACCCATACTTCTCAAGAGGACTTTCACTGGGCATGGAGATGGCAGGTTTATGACTGCAGTTCCATGCGCTGCTCATTACCACTGCTGACCCCTGTCCCCCTGAAGCATCCAGGAGGCTTTCTCCACACTGCAATTAAACATGATGAGGACATGCTGGTTAATGTTTCAAATGCAGTAGCAAGGCACCATAGTGTCAAGGCAATGAAAGAAAATTCCTCTGATAATGGCTCTTTTGGGAGAGAACCATGGATGCAATTGAGTTTACCAGGTAGTGTTGAGACACCAGATTTCCCTTTTACCACTGACTTCAGTCTTCCTGGACTAACCTAAACCAACCTTCACATCAAATTAGACAATCCGGAGAGAGAAACGATATCTGAAGAGAGGACCAATTCCCTTCCAAAGTCTGACACTTGTAAATCATGCCGGCTTTCCCCCGTAGGCATAAGCAAGGTTATATTTCGGACAGCAGGATGAATATGTAAGCACTTTGCATTTCTTGGATATGTAACACCAGTACCCTCCCTTCCAAGTTAGATGTGATCTTTCTGATTTAAACTTACTGTTGTTTCTTCTTAAGCATCTATAAAAAATGGTATTTTTCTTAAATACTGGGCACCGCACTCCAACAGAACTAAAAGACCTCGAGTACAAATCAGTATGTAATATAGCTTCAGAGAATAGTTCTATAGCTTTGGCAAAGAGTGGCACACTTCAAATACGATGGAAGCTTTACAGCTGGAGCTTGGCAGCATTTTCAGCCCGTTAAAATCTCGTAAGATCACTGAGATCAGGCATTGTAAAGATGTGCTAGATGATAAATTAGGTTTTAATCACATATAAAAGTAACAGTAAAACTCATATTTAAATACACCAGAATTAAATTTGCAAAGTCAGCTCTAGGATAACATTACAATACACTATTTCTTTATTACTGAATTTCCTAATAAAACTTCCACGGCTCAGTGTCCCACAATTTTGCCTCTCTGCATCATAATATCTAGTTTTGTACTGGAGTGGATGAATTTGTACATTATTAGAGAGGGAAGTAACTGTCCTGATGGGAAAAATCAGCACTGGGAAATGTGTTAGCAATGCAAACAGCATTTCTTCCAAGTTAGGTGAGACATGAAAGTAGATTTATGTTTCATTTTTACTGTATTACATTATATGCACTCACTGTATTGTTCATCTCACAGAGACCACTTGCTGCGAGCAGTGTGATTATGCAGATATGACACCTGCATGTTCAAGTTGATGAGCACCTGCAGTGGGGGTTTTGACACAAAACGAAGCAGCTTTGTAACGCATCTTTCCGTGTTTGGGAGTAGAGCATTCACACAGTTGTAACCACACCATGTACCAGAAGACCATTACAGACAGGAATGCAACAGACCTTCATCTTCTGGGGGGGTTTCAGCAGTGCCCCAACACCTCCTGACTCTTGAAGGCCATGCTTGAGGGAGCAGGCAGAGCGTGGCACATCCTAGGTCACAGACCCCACTAACAGACATGGGGTCACCCAGCTTATGGCACAGAGTTGCCTACAGTCTTTTAGACTCTCCTCCATAGCACAGAAAGGTTAAAGCACATGGTGTATGATCTGTATTTGTATTATTGTCCTGCCAAAGGGAGGCTTCCTAGCAAGGTCCTTCCTCTAGAGTGAGCAATTGGTGACAACAGCGCATAGGTTATTCCTAAAGTAGCTTGTCACCAATGAAAGGAATTACACAGCTATCATTTCTCAGGGGTCCCATTCCATCCCTCCAAAATGAAAGCTGAGTTTCTATTCCAAGAATTGTGACTTCCATTATAGAAATAATGTACTGGACTTTTGCTGTTCCTGTTCTCTCTCAAATAACAACAGGAGAAGCGCTGCACCTGAGCATCCTTCTTGCACAAATAATTATGAAAAAGAAGCTGTGGGACTCTATTATCATAGATAATCATAGAGTCCCAGACTGGTTTGGGTTGGAAGGGACCTTAAGGCTCATGCAGTTCCAACCCCCTGGCATGGGCAGGGACACCTTCCACTAGAGCAGCTCGCTCCAAGCAACCTGGCAAGTTGTTAGTGCTGCTGCCAGTGCATGCTGCCAGAGCAGTACTTTCAGAACCCTGATTATATTAACCAATGAATCATCTTAAAACCAGCTAGAAATTATACTGCTCTCAGAAGTGATGTTATTCCTGTTTGGTAGGTTTAATGGAGAGGGGCTGAAAACAAACAATCCCCTCAGCCTCACGTCCTCAGCAAGGGGCTGAGAAAAGCTGAATTCAGACCTGTGCCCAGCTGAGCCCCACAGATGTTCAGAGAGCAGTGCTGGGATGTAGGGATCAGAAACAGTCATACCCTTCCTATGGCCACTTTTTGCTACAGGACTAAGTTCATTAATAAAAACTATTGAGAAATAGACATTTTTAACACACACTTCAACAGACTCATAAATGATAGATACCAAACCTACCATTCACCTGTTTTGGCTGGATAACACCCTGCCAAAGCCAGTTACAGAAAAGGTGATAGTTTTCCTTACTTCTCCAAGTATGAAAGAAATACATAGTGACATTTTTCACTTCTCTCTTACGTATACTTTTATACATATGTATAGTATTCACAAATAAAATTTAAACCCCCTAGACAATACGAACCCTTGGGAGTTATCTAATGCGAAGTAGCTACTGATGCACTTCAAGTGAAGCTCTTAATAAACAAAAAGTACCTGCAACCCTGCAATGGCCCATCGCTGGTACAAACTGCCTCCTACACTGCAGTTACATCTGCAGTGCATACACATTCTTGGCATCAGAGCCTGACTTCTAAATGCCATCCAAACCCCTCCAAACTGCCTGCAGTGACTGCAGAGATAGTGTGCTGTTAATCACTACTTACAACCGCACGTATTTGTACCAATCTTTGCTGAATGTTCAATAAAGCACCTCACTATTCACTCTCAGTGAATAGTTTTAGTGCTGCTATGGCAATAGCAGTACGAGTCCCTCCGTTTGCAGCTAACACTGGGCAAATCTTGGTGAAACAGCTTTCTAGGATAAAGACCCATTTCCTCCTTAGGAGTAGGAAGTATTACCTGAATTAGACCTACAAATAACCCTACACCTGCTTGAGGTTTGGAGACAGAAGCCAGCATTTTGAGAACTTACTTCAGAATTCCATGTCTAGTTAGCTTCCTAACTTACTTTTCAGTTCTGGATTCAAGACTAGACTGGCATTGCCAATAACATGGAAGCCTAAGAAGTAATTTCCAATCTCCTGTAAATTACTGCCCTTAGAACCCCGACAGATAAGCATGAAAATGGGGCTCTGTCTGGAAAACCAGACACTCTTCTTCCCTCTGCTCAGTGAATTTTTTCATGGCAGTGTTCCCAACAGCTTCAAAGCTGTAAAATGAGGCGGCATCATGAAACTGAACAACCGGACAGGATTCTATGGAGCCAAATCCACTGAGCACAACACCGCTGACAACTGCGGAGTAACGCGGCTTTTGTGGAAAAAACAGAGCCGAGTTTTGTGTAGGAACATGAAATCTCAGAAGAATGATGCTGATTTAGGAGTACCTCAGTAACACTGACTCACTGCTGAAAATGCTATAAATGCAGCAGAAGGAAATTCAGGAACTCGGTGACTTTTATTGAAAAGCATGCATTGTAGTGCTCAAGAACTCATCCCCAGCATTTCAAGCCCAATACTCTACACACACTGTGGGGAAAACACAATTCAAGATTAGAGACAAAGATTAAAATATAAATAAATAATAGAAGATGAAAGACTGCCAAACTCTTAATCCTATTAATTCACCAACTTTAATCCCTAACTTCCTCATTAAAACATATCTCAATAATGTGGTGTTTCTTCTGCATAGAGGAAGGGGCATGCAGCTATGAATGGAAATCTACAATAACATTATGTATGTTGTTCTACAGGCTTTGGAGTATAAAGAGAGTGTTATTCTTCAGCTGAAATTAGGCAGATGTTGATTACCAGTCAAATGATGTGGTATTGAGGCTTGTGAAGTATTTCTGGTAACACGAGCAGCAGCTGTAAAAACAGTGCAGAAAAATAGAACTGACCTTGAACAACATTAGGAAATCAGGCTATTTTTAAGGTAATATTTAAGTTAAAAGAATACCACTTATCTGTTAAAAACACTCCCCTCCTCTGTTTGGAAGTTTGTAAAAACTAAATCTTAAACTTTCACTCTCATAAATTGAATGTATTCTCCTAATTAATAGAAAATAGAACCACATAATCCTCTGGTTTAACTGAGAAGCCAAACTCCATCAAGTCCTGCCTTCAATACAAGGGATTTTTGGATCCCGAGCCAAAAACACACAGAGTCACAAAATCCTGACCTACCCGACAGCCCTAATGAGCTCAAGTGTAGGCCTCCTACGTTCTGAAAGCATCAAATGGAAATGCATTTTGGCTGCAGTTTGGTAACGCAGTTTTGTGTTACCAAAACACAAAAGAGTAACTGAATTCTACAAAGCATTTACATTGAACAATAGTACCATGCAGACTAATATCCGTATGAAATGGTAATAACATAATCCCTGGTATTTGCTTTATTGACTTCAGAAGCATTCCTGGGTTTTTTGGGAGAGTGAGCTGGAATGCACTAATTCTCAATAAAGATGCCATGAATAATGAATGATGAAATATCCCCACTTATCATCTCAAAAAGAAAGGTGTTTCACTGCTGTTGTCTATAACTAAAGGCTAGTGGCTAGGATCAGTTGGTAGAGGGACCCATACTGACTGACACACAAAACCTTTTCCGATCTATTTGGGGAGGGACTCGTCGTCAGGGACTGTAGTGACAGGACAAGGGGTAACGGGTTAAAACTGAAACAGGGGAAGTTCAGATTGGATCTAAGGAGGAAATTCTTTCCTGTTAGGGTGGTGAGGCACTGGAATGGGTTGCCCAGGGAGGTTGTGAGTGCTCCATCCCTGGCAGTGTTCAAGGCCAGGTTGGATGAAGCCTTGTGTGGGATGGTTTAGTGTGAGGTGTCCCTGCCCATGGCAGGGGGTTGGAACTGGATGATCTTGAGGTCCTTTCCAACCCAAACTATTCTATGATTCTATGACCTATCCCTTCAATGTCCAGTATGTGGCTCTATCTCCTTATTTCTCTCCTAGTTTTCTATGTTGGGTTGGGTTAGTAGAATTTAGGTCTGGCCTAATACTTTAAATCAACCTTCCACTTCAAAAATTCCACAGAGTTCTTCTTTAGTGAGAAATCTTTACTGTAAGACTGTTCAGTTACAGATGTGTTTGTTAGGTCACCACACTTACCTTCTCATGCTGGAAGCACCACCAGGAAGGACTAGGCAATGCTCTTCCAAGCACTGCTTTCCACAGAATAAAGGAAAAAAGCCTACTATTGTTAAAGTTATGCTCTTCCGCAACATAAAAGTGCCTTCACATCCTAGCTGGCATAAACGTCTTCTGAACTAAAGACTCCTTGACTTTAGGTCTAGGAGCTGTGGAGGAAGAGTGAATATTAATGTGTAGACTCAGATCAGAAATCCATCCTGCAAACACAGAGGAATAGAGTTTTTCAGATCCCCTCGGTACTGGGCCAGCTTTGCTCCTGGTGCATACTATTTATATCTAAAATTGAACTAGTAGAGCAGCTTCAAACATCTGAGTTGGGTTAGAGATTGGAAATGAAACTACTGTTTGCTGATCTGTCTTGTTGAAAGGAAAATCAATAGATGAGCTGTCTGCTGAACACACTGGCTCTTTTTCAGCTGTTTAAAGCATTCAATCACACCTTGCTCGATTCTTGTAAGAGAAAACTGTTAGGTTTCCACTGCCAGAAGAGTAAGTATGATCTAGCACCTCTGCAGATAGCCTGAAGTAATCATCTCTCTCTCTCTACTGAAGTCTGAAACAATTAAAAGCTTGCATAAGAATGCAGAAATCAACACTGCAAAAGAATGGTTGCATTCTCCTGCATGTTGTAAGCATCAAAAGCAAGAACTGTGTGGACAACTGCACTGGATGGCTGTGACAACATCAGACATAGGCCAGATGTGCCAGACTTATCCTCAAAGCAGTGTATTGTTAGATCTGTCTCATCACCAAGCTGGTAGTGGCGTCAGTTGTTTGTCAGCACTCCTGCGGGGACTGAGCAGTCATCTTTGATGACTTTGATCTTTGTCCATTCTGACTTAATGCATCAGTTTTCATGCAGCCCCTAGACTCGACTTCCAAGCTACCTCCCCCCTCCAAGATCTTCTGTAGCAAAAGAGAAAAATACATGAATCCCATCAAAAAAATACATGAATCCTACCAGAGGTGATGATGCTGGCCAGCAAATTTTGATTAACCCCCCCACCCCCAAACACAGCAAAACCAGCTGATGGTAAAACATCTGGACACCCATGGCAGAAGAGGTCTCTAGATGATGCCATAGAAAGAATCACGACTGTTGTAAACTATAAAAATGTATCTATATAAATAGAGGAGCAGAATCAAACGGGCATGTTTTGAATTAAAAGAACAGAGCCTAAAACACATGGATGCCAAATTCTTCTTTAAAGAAGTTAAAAGTAGTCCAATAACAAACAGAAGATGAAGCCCTTGCAGTAAATTCCTAACAGCCAGATTCTGAAAGATCACAAATAAATTTGAGTCCATTTGCTAAGTGCAAGCTGCCTCAGAGTTTAACTCTGATTAGTTATCCTGAATAAAGATAAGGATTTACTTGCCTCCCAGCGGAAAATCAAATAACTGTAGCAATAAACAGTAGCTTAGCTTTTGAAGAGAGAGTACAGACCTTTCTGCATGCAGTACAGATCGTCTCAACTCAGAATCTGTGAAATGGAGTTATAGCACTAGCAGAGCCTTTTTTTTTTTGACTCAGAGCAGAGAAAAATGAAGAAAATTATAAGTGGGAATGGGATAAAAAAAATTGGCATTTTTATGAGCCTGCAGTTGGCAAATCGTTCAGCATGAACAGAGAAACCAGAGGATTTGCTGCTAAAGGACGTACTTCCAAAAGGCCTTAAACATTTCAGGTTAAGGGCAACTTATTAAGCCATAACATAATTCTCCTGGTACTGGTACTTGATAGTATTACTCATTACTTTGTTTCCTTTAAAAGCAGCAGATGCGATTCCTGCTCCAAGCAACACACGTAACACAGGCAAAGATTTCCACAACTACTTCCCACATCAATGGACACATTCTCTTACTTAGTGACTAGTATGTGAATGCAATCAGTGTACGTAAAGCTACACATTAGGCAGGTAATTAAACATTCTAAAACATTATGTTCATGTCAACCAATCAGTAACTAACTTTTGTCTTCTTTTGGCCAACTTGCCCCCATTCTTCTCTTACAGAATACAAAATGTTTTAGCACTTGTATACTACAAGGAGGGGATAGTCCTAGATTGCACTGATCGCCGATAGAGGAGCAGTGACAGGGTGTTAATAAAGCCCATTCTTAATTCTATAGATGAACATTCTGAAGACAATGCAACTCTTGGCTGGGTTTTGTCCTGGCTGTACTGTAACCTGTGGCACTACTAGCACTGTACTGCAGTCTCTAGTCACTGCATAGTAATTTAGCCCAATAGTCAAGTGAAAGTCATCAGCACTATGTGTCACTGATTAGTTGATCAATTCTGGAAGCTTTCCTTATGATACTGCAAAATAAATCAAAGCATATAAAATTAATTAAGCCTTTTATAGTTAATTTAAATGCTTTGAAAAACAGACAGGCATCTGTTCATCAGATGGTGTTAAGCTGTACTAGCACCAGTGAGACATGCAGCTAAGAAGAGAGAACTCCCATTTCACAGTGAGGGCTGCAAAAAGAGCATAAAGACAGTTTTACACGTTTTAGAAGAAGTCCTTCTCCTCTCCCCTATTCAGACTGAAGAAGGGAGATTCTAGACTGAAGGGCAAAGTACGCACGCAGCAGTCACACAACCCTGTCACCACAGCACAGGAAAGGCCACTTGCAGAGCACCCCTGGGTGGCCCACAGAGCCCAGCTTCATTGCAGTTGTCTCCTGCTTTACTATGCAATTATTTCCTGTGCTGGGTCTAGAAACTTCACCTTTACAGCTCCAAATGAACAACTTGGGCTCTATTCTCCTGATGTTCTTTTCATAAACACTTTCAGTGAGCATACAAGATGCACTACAGCTTCTGTCACATTCCAAGCATGGTTTCAGGAGCCTATGACCAGAGTAACAGAACTGCTCGAGTGTAGGAACAGGAGAAACTTCTGCATGCACTGGTATTTACTTCCTTTGGTTATATAAAGTAGTGCTGGATCTCCCAGAAGTGTCTGCAATGAGGCAAAATCCAGAAAGCAGACCTTTCACTAACCTCTTTTGAGAAAAGGTCTATATATGCTTTCGATAATAAAAACTCCCCAAGAAACCCTCCTCCCCCCCAAACAATCCACATGGCTTTGGACAAGAAGAATCTTTGAACTGAAACATCAGGTTCTGAATAAACTCAACCTCTCCGTGGATGGGGCTCCTGCACTTGTTCCTGTGCAAACATCTCCCTTAACCCAAAAAAACCTCTGATAGGCAGACAGAGAGGGAGGTAGAAGTTTTAAGTAATCTTAGAGCAGAATGCAAAGCAGAAACAGCTGCATATTGTGCATGTGAATGTTTTCATTCTGCTAAAAGGACGTATTTTTATAGATAAAAGTTCATTTGAATATAGGGGCTTTCAAAATAACATACAGACATATTATGTGCCCATAGCTCTACTTTATTTCACCCTGCATATTCTGATAGTAATTTCAGAAAAACACTTGTGTTGTCTATTTTTGCACACCTATTTTTGCTTTCTTCTGTTGTTCCCATAGATAATAAGGATGCCGTCCTCAACCCATCCACCACATGACAATACGCTTTGATGTAGATCCCTCTCCTTGTGCCACTTGCTCCTTGTCCCTACAAGAGCAATAGTGTCTGGCAACACCTTGATCAAAGTGTCAGGCATTAAAGAGACAGGTAGAAATAAGTGCTCAAAAAACACTCCTCGTGTTTTAGGTAATTAAATGTAACGGCTGAAGTGAGGCAATAAATGTAAGAAAAAAAAAATAGCTGCATGAGTCATTATCACAACCTTGTTCATAACCTTTCAGTAACTTACACCTTCCTCTTCCTGACAACATAGCTTTTGAAGTCTCATTTCCAGGTTCTTGTAGCAAAGCTGATGCTGATTATAAGCTTATGTGCTATGAAATACAATTCCCTGATTTCTCGAGACAAAGACCACTTAAAAGCAGTGAAGATTAAATTTCTGCCTAGACAGCTAACGGAGCCTGAAGTGAACTGGAGGCTACAGCTGAAACACAGACTCCTCCTCAAGACGCCTGCTGGAAGGATGCTGCTGCTCAGAGGCAGCAAGTTACCACTATGGATTCAGCATAGTTCGTGGGAGCCAAGAGCTGCAGTGTGAGCGAGGCTCCGAGGCTCTGCCCAAGCCCTGTGTGGCTTCCATCACATCAGCCTCCTTTCACTTCAGTCACCTGAGACAACCTTCAGCTCCACAGCGGGGAGAAAGGCTTACACTGTAGGAAAGTGCCGCGAGTTAAAATGGGAGCTCAGCAGAAACACAACGTCCCACCACTGGAATCCTGGAGTCAAATAGTATGCCTTTTGGAAAACCATACATATTTTTAAGGCAGAACAAATCTGCAGCAGACTGAATTACTGGCATTAGAACATGCAGACCATGCATATGTATTTCATACATGTAACTTTCTCATACGGAACCAATAACAGTCCAAGATAAAATGACATTATTACACTAAACAACCAGAGGTTGTTCTCGGTCGAACAGAGGAGAAGCCAAGTCATGGCATACTTGGAACCATGTCTTGAAAAGAAGTGCAGACGAGGAGGAATTCTGAGCTATAACCACCATCCGAACCACGAGTGGAGTGAGGGAGATGGCGGGGCCCAGGAATGCTACGTCAGGAAGTGCTTGTGGTTAAAAACAGAAGCAACCACATGAATAAGAGGTTTCAGGAGACAGCGAGACGGCACTGATTGCAAAAAAATATTAGAGCACAGAAAAAGAAAACCAAGAAGAATTAAAAGGCCCAAAAAGATCCGTGTGCATTTGAGTCTGGTTTCAGGAGAACAGAAAAGTAAACCCCAACTAACTAAAGATTTAGGCATCCTGTAACAATAAAACTTTCCTGTCTTTGAAATAAATCTCAGTTTGGTCTTCCTTCCCCATCTGGAAGCTTTCTCTTACACAAACAAATGAGTGAAACACACACAACATGGAATAGTTCTAATTTTCTTCTGCATACCCAGAAAAAGATCCCTTAATGACAACCCCAAAACGTTACGCTTTCAGCCTTGCCTAACTCCATGGAGACCCTTTGAGCTATCACTGATCATCTGGAAGGTTTCTCTCAGATGCTAACATGCGGAATCTAATAAAACTATGAAAATGAGTAATGTTTCAATATTAAACACAAGGGGGAAAGCAGCTTTAATTGTCCTACAAATGTTTGCGTTGAGTAGGCAGGAAAAGATTCCTGCGTATAAACCATGTTATGGTATTAAGAAACTAATGGAGCTTGCTCCTAGCTGCTGTCTCAGCCCTTACCCTTTACACTGAATGAACCCTTTAGCGAGAAAACCTCTTTTTAGGCAGTCATGATGTAAAGAAAAGCATTACAAAACAAACCAACATGATTCTAATTTGACCTTTGCAGCAGCACAGTACGCACAATCCACAACACTTTTTATCTGAATTAGATCAAATATTTAAGAAGTACTGTTAATTTGTGGGCACGTAACACATCTGCAGATGATTAAAGTGATGCTGCCACTCACCATTTGAAATGAGGAATTTGGTGTTCATACTTGAAATAACTCTTTCCTTCCACCCAACCCGTAAGTCTAAAATGCCTCTTTAGAAGAGTTTAAATGGCTTGGGAGGAGGAAGCATCATGCCAAAAGATAGAGGACCCAAGCTTTGAAGCTGTTGGCATCTGCAGCATGTTGATTATTACATTTACTTTGGTCTGCTAATAAGTGAGGAAATGAGAACTGACCGTTACTGGGTGGGACTGACCTCTATTTGGCTGCAAGGAAAACCGCAATCTGTGTTTCTTGTTCCTTTAGGTATGATGTTTAGTGGTCAACACACTGAAGAAGTGTTTTGGGTTTTTTTTGGAAAAGCCTGATTTCGATGCCAGATTTTCCTCTGCATCAGCCTGAGACATTTTTCAGGGAATGAGAAGTAGGAAGATTTCACTGTAAGAGTGAAATCCCTGGCACAGGGGCTGAGGGAGGCTGCAGAATCACCATGCTCACAGACAGTCCGCATTCAGCTAGGACACAGCCCCGAGTGCCCTGATTTGAGCTGGGCAAGAGGCTGGACCAGACCACCAGAGGCTCCTTCTAACTGAACTTGCTCTATGAAGCATCATGGCTGATTCACACTAATTTTGACAGAAATGGTCCCTTTCATCATGAGAAATAAAAGCAAAATAAAACAGGCATCTGAGAGCTGCTCTCCTACTGAAGGATACTTCTGGTCCCTGCAGATGTAGTTGTCTTAGCAGAAATCCATCTATACCCAACTGCAAATTAGACATAGAGTTGAAGTGGGGTCTGAGGTTTGACTGTTGGTTGCTCCAGCCTCTGCCAGCCTATCCCCCTGCAGATACAGCCTGTTCCAACAAGCACTGCACCTGCAGAGGAGTTGGAACAGTGGCATCCAGATCAAGCAAAACCAGGACTCTCAATTCTCTGCGGGGAGAGAAGTCCCCAGAGAACATTTCGCCATATACCATGTTCATAGAATCCTGTTACTCTCTGTGCCTAATAGTCATGATGTATGTTAAACAGCGTACACAAGAGAGATGCCTCGAACAGATTGGAAAAGAAGTAATTTCTTCTCCCATGAAGTCTCATGCTTTCCTCGTTTAATGAATAGGAAATGAGGGACTAATTAATTTATACAGGTCAACACAACTAATGATGTGTTAAGAAAAGTGCTAAAACCTATAGTCTCAGAGAACTGAATGGAAGAAGATTCTCTTCTTGTCCTCCGATTTCATGCATCAAATTGATGTTTTTATCTTGCCTGGCATGGTCTTTCAGAGGGTTAACTTCAAGTCTATTTAACTGATCAACAGTTCTTCCATCACCAACAGCCATGTCATTTCCCTTGCTCACTGACTGTAATGATGATGTGTATAAAATTTTTATGGGATTCAAGCCTTAAAATCTACTTCTAGGTGAAGTGTGAAACAATGCTAAAACCTATCAGTGTATTTTTTGCCTTTGCTTATAAAATCGGGCATATACTTATTTGCATTTAAATCTTCTTCTTTATTACAGTGATTCGAGCAAAAATATCCAGTGAGAAGGTGGTTCCTGCCAGTGATAATCCTCTTGATACCCACAAAATGATCCGGTATGAAATCAAACAAATAAAGGTACATGGAATCACTAAGCTATTCTGAAGTTCAATGCTGATGACCTATGCATATTACTATAGTCCTTAAAGGCTTTAAGATGGAAAAGGCTCCAGGTGCCTCTCACTGGTGTAAAACAGATCATGAACTACCTGTTTTGGGAATACACAGGATACATGTAGTCTCTTTCAGTTAGAAGTTGTTGATGTGCGCTGGTGGGGGTTTTGTTTGTTGGGTTGGGTTTTGTTTCTTACGCTTCCCAGGCTGTTTTATCTCTAATTTTCCATAAAATATTGTTTCATATTATTTGTATGACATTATATATCTATATATTTTATATATAGATATATAATGACATTGACTGTGAACACTTAGCAGATTGTTATAGAATCATAGAATAGTTAGGGTTGGAAAGGACCTCAAGATCGTCCAGTGCCAACCCCTCTGCCATGGGCAGGGACACCTCACACTAAACCATCCCACCCAAGAATTCATCCAGCCTGGCCTTGAACACTGCCAGGGATGGAGCACTCACAACCTCCCTGGGCAACCGATTCCAGCGCCTCACCACCCTCACAGGAAAGAACTTCCTCCTTAGATCCAATCTAACACTACCTGTTTAAAAAATAAATATGCAATCTTTCAAACTGAATCAGTTGATCATCTCACAGGAGTTTTAGTAAGAATAATCTACAGTAAAAAAGAATATCACAAAATATTCCCAGGGGTGCTTACCACACATAGCTTCTGATAAGGTTTTATAGCAATTTTAACAAGCCAGTTCTTTTTACCTTGTTAAAACAAATCCCCAAACTCTTCACCATCTGCCACTTTGTCATCTTAAAGCATTAAGGATGTTTTGAAATGTTTCTTTACAGAAGTAAGCATATAAATATCAGAGCAATTCTCTTTCCTTCCATTAGCACTTGAATCTTCTGTTGCTACTCTGCAGTGCTTCAGTAACATTATAGAAATGCAAACAGTCTTACACTTCAGCACAAAAAATAGACTGAGAAGTCTGGTCTGTGTTACCATCCTTCAGTAACAGCATGCTGAAATCTCTGATACAGACCTGTACACTGGACCTGCTTTGGAGCTTCTCCCAGATTTTTCTAAGTGAAGGCCTGTTCAAAACTCAGGCATCAGTATGAGAGCTTTACTTAATTCTGCCGAGCTTCAGAAGGCAAGTAGCTGGGACTGGACAAATCAGAGAGATTTGTTTTCTAGTAGAAGATGCTCTGCATCATTACATGCAAGTTTAGTCTAAAGACAAATGGGTTTTAACAGTCCCACCCTTCAACTTCTCTCTTCTGACCAGAAGAGATTCAAGAAGAGCAGGAGCTGAAAAGATCAAATATGAATTATGAGTTAAACAAAAGATTATCATCTTAAGAAATGCTTTAACAAACATCTATGTTAAAAGCAGAGATAGCTCAAGTCTTTGATTTAAAAACAAACACCAAACTCACTTAAAAATTAACTAGATCCCCATTATACATCGCTCTGGCGATATAAATACATATATATTTAATAGCTAAATCAGTTTGTTACCTGCATAATGCCTCTTAAGTTAATTCAGATGAAGTAATGAGATACTAAAAGAAAAGCTGCACCCTACTATACACTGTAGCCCAACCCAAAGTTTCCTAATGTAGAGAGAACTCAAATCAGACAATACTGTCGTAGTCACTGTGTACTAGACACCCCTGTCTAGCACCCACACCCTGAGTAAGGTAGATTGAAGTGCAGCAGGAGGGGATGCAAGTTTCAAAGATGGCAGGTTCAGTGTGTTTGTTTTTCCTACTAGAGTACTTCAAATTCACATCTAATCTTTTTGGTTCAGAAGTCCAATGGCAACAACTTTGGCTTTTTTTATTCCATAAATAAGGCTGCAGAAAAATGAACACATTACAGCGTATTCTCTAGAGCCCTGTACTATTTACATCCCCTGAGGGGACTCAAGTAACCTCATTTTCCAGTGACACAGCTGTCCCAAGAGCCCTGTGACCGATGGCTGCGCCTGTCAGCACACAGCACAATGTCACCCTAGTGCTGGGGTTTCAGTGAGCTCATCTTAGGAGATGACAGCCATGCTGAGGGTGATCAGCATCTTACGGTTCTTTCTCGCTTTTGGACACAAGTAAATTGGTTTTGATCTAATGGCTTATTTAAGAATTCTTGTCGGAGTTGGAAACGCTGGTTATGGAGCAGTGACCTGAACGCTGCACAGGCTTTGATCCTGAACCCATCCACTCTAGCACTGCAGGCTAGGAATTCCAAGAGTTGGATCCCATTTGCCAACAGTTATTTGAGAAGGCTGCATTGGGCAAAATTCTGGCTGTGGAAAATGATGCTGCAGCACCTTGCTTAAGATCACAGAATCAAAGGATGGTGTGGGAGATGAATGCTGTCCCTGCATTACTCTGTAAATGGAAGATGCCAGTAGAAAATAAATTTAAGAGAAAGCTGTGAAAATCCACCAAAACCACTGAAAAAGCACAGTTAAAAACCCTATCATTTGAAAAACTTAAGGCCTAATTTCCTTCTCAAAATGAAAAATAATGGACACATTTCATTTACTATGGAGAAGGGGTCCAATTGTTGGTATTTCCTCATACCAGTTCAGACGTTAGAACCTTTTTTAAAGGGATGCACCACGTACTTCTTTCAGCTGTTGTTTGCAACTGTTTATTCCTGTTTGTTTTCCATTAGTGACTTTCTGTGTCTGATCATTTTCAGATGTTTAAAGGATTTGAAAAGGTCAAGGATGTCCAGTATGTCTATACCCCTTTTGATTCGTCGCTCTGCGGTGTGAAACTAGAGGCTAACAACAAAAAACAGTACCTTTTGACAGGTAAAGTGTAACAAGACTAATGTACCTATAGAGCCAGAAGTAACTGCTCTGACTGCAAAAATACGCCAGCCCTTGTGATAAAATATTTATGTTCTAAATAATACAAGCACAATGAAATGTACAGTTGTGTAAAGCTGTAGTTACACTGGGATCTGACCTGCTTTCCATCCTTAGCAAGCTTAAAGCAGCTTCAAAGGAAGGTCAGTAACCACACCATTAGTAAATAGGAAGTATGGCATCATTATCTGTCTAAAGCCAAGAGCAGTGCTTTTCCCAGGAATGGCAGACATGCTTAATGAGACAACACATGCCCACACGTATGCAGATTGGGGTTCTAAGTAATTAGAGATTTTTCCAGGGAGCCCTGAAAGCCAGTTTAACCTCCTGCTGCATTTGCATCCAGCTCTTGCTGGCAGATTATCAGCATCTTCTGAAACATATTCTTAAAGCTGTTACATTTATTTAGCCCCATCAGCAGAATAGTTCACTCAGGTCTAATGACACTCCTTGAAAAGATTGTGAAACATGACCTATTTGGTGTAGTTAAAAACTTATATAGGATTTCTATAACCTACAGGTTTTACGTAACTTATATAGGGGCTTTTTAAATAAGGTCTTCTTGCACTTGATCTCAGTATTCAGAAAACAGTTTTATTTGCTTGCCTGATTTTTCTAATTTTCCACACTGTAGGCCAAATTTTAAATGATGGTAAAGTCTTCATCCATTTATGCAACTACATTGAACCATGGGATGATTTATCCTTGTCTCAAAAGAAGAGTCTTAATCAGAGATACCAAATGGGCTGTGGCTGCAAAGTAAGTATAGAACAAAACACTGGCTAACAAACAGTGGAGCCCCCTCACAGGCATCAGCAGCTCTCCCTGCTGGAAACTGTTCTCCTGTACATTAACTATTTCATATTACATGAGAATAAATATTGTTTAACTGAAACCTGCAATATGCTGACTTCATGCCCTATTTCACCTCTAGATTACGACCTGCTACATGGTGCCCTGTTCCATCACTGCACCGAACGAGTGCCTCTGGACAGACTGGCTGATAGAAAGAAAGCTGTATGGGCACCAAGCCAAGCACTATGCCTGCATCAAGAGAAGCGATGGCACTTGCAGCTGGTACCGAGGTGGTCCTCCCCCAGAGAAAGACTTTATTGATATCAGCGAACCTTAAACCCATCACTTTCTAGAAAGCCTTGGAGGCTAATTCTATCAAACACTGCACGCTCACAGCTTTGAACTGCCATCCTCTAATGTATCTGTTGCTTAGAAACAAAAACTATTTGTCCTGTACAGCTAAAGTACGAGTCTGTGGAATTGGCACTCGCGCAAGATGAGGAACAAATCTCCTGGAAGTAGCTACTCTGTAAAGTTACGCTTTGTACAGAGAGGCTCAAGCTGAGAATGCTCCTCTGTGTCCTCTAAGGCACATCAAGTTTCCCTTTTACCAATACGAATGTACAAGAACAAAAGAATTGCCAGGTTTCTGTCCCCTATTTCTGTTAACTTGCAGCGTAAGAGTTTCATTCCAGCCCCATGTTTCATTCCATGATGAACTACAGAATGTTTTATAGAACTATTTTTTCTGTATGAAAGCCTTCTGATACAAAAGAATTATTGTACAGTGTATATGTAAAGTGTTATAACAATGTGTTATAAAAAAAGATTAAAAAATCCCTCTATCTCCTTATCTGTTGAAACAAGTTGAACGGTTTTCTGATTAAAACAATCTATGCTCTGTATTTCGTACGTTACTTAAATCGTAGCTTTCTTTATCTACAATTTCATGGATAACTAAGTTAAGAAACAGCTTTGATAATCAAAATCCCCTTACCCAATTCAATATTTGTATGGACTAGGTATATTTTGATGAAAGAAAAGCCACGTGTTCTAATGCTTCAGCATTTTATGGAACCTCCACAGGTAACAACAGGCTAAAACTGCATATATTTACAGAAACCATGTGGGGCATCACAGCAGCTGCAGCACCTGATAATGCCTCTCTAAATATGTGACTAGGTCATTGTATTTCAGCACTGTTAAAAGCCTTGGCTTTAGAAACTCATGTAAAAAAATATATGCAATAGATACTAACTTACACACAAGTGATTCCTTTTAAGCTCTCAATTATTTGATCATATTGAATAGATTAAATTTACATTAATGATTCATGAATACCCATCATACTCTGTCATACATGAACTAGAGATGTGTTACAGCGTACTTTGCTTTTTAGTGTCTTAACTTTTACGAATCGATTAGTGCAGTTAGTAACTAATCTCACACATACTTAAGTTACAAAAGTAATTCAGTTCACAGCGGTAAAACTTAAATTCTTTCAGTAAATGCCAAAGTTCAGACAATTATACAACTGCTCGTTCCATAAACTGGATGAGACCCATCGCGCAGGGTATGAATCTGCAATGGCTGCCATTTCTGATCTATTCTACTCTCTCCAATTTTCCTCATTGGGTTTCTTTCACTTCATCCCAATTTTGGCTACAAATCACTCTCATGTATTCCTCACAGGAGGCTTCAGAACAACAGGTGGAGAGATATAGGCAGTTCTGTTCTCCTTTGGTTAGATCGGGTCTATTTAAACACTGGGCTCATTCCTGCTAACCAGTGTGACATTTCCAGCCCATGGGCTCACCAGGTATCAGAGCTGTTACTGTCTATTGGTTCAAGGGTCCACTCTTCCAAACAGTTCCTTACTCCGTTTGATTTAGGATCTTATAAAACCCCTGGGACTTCAACTTGCAAAGAATATATGCACATCTTGAATGGAATTAGAGGTGCCTATGCGCTTAAATTTGATGAAGTAGTAGTCTGGACATCAAATTCAGCATGTTCCATGTATCTTCTCACACCCTGAGTTATGCTGTATTGGATATACAATGTACACTTGTTAAAAACCAACTGTATGAATGATTTTGGTGACATAATCTGTTCATGTTTCTAATGTTTATTTTGACACTTGCATGAATCCCTATTTAAAGGGCAGGTCTGAAATGCTCTTGTGAGAATAAATATTCTTACTTTTTCGGTGGCTAAATTTACACAACTCCGATGAAGCGCAAATGGAGCGGTGTCAATGGGAAGGCATGCCATTATTCCTTTGAGGAATATATATCCCTTAACAGTCAATATTTCTCTTTTTTACTTACTGGAAATCAGTTTTGCTCTTTTAATTTACAATCCTAAATTAAAACGCCATCAATCCGTGCTGCCAAAAGTAAAGCCCAGCTCATTTTCTCCTTTGCTAAAGGCAAACCAAAAATTACCCAGCACTAATTTGGACCACAGACTTACCATGGCTGCTTACATGAATGAAATACAAAGGCTACATTTCTTCCCCAAAAGAGTTGATATCGCAGCTCCTATACTGACAGTGCTATTTACTGTCAGTGCTGAGCATTTATATCACTAATTTACAGGAAGACTTAAAAACGAGGCCGTATTTCCGCATGTCAAACCAAAAGCACTCCTAGACAAGCCTGCAAGAGTTTAATAACCATACAAAGGCTGAATCAAGAGCATGGCTAATTACTCTTACTATTCAGCACACGTACAGTGGAGCATTTGTTTCCAAATCCATTTTGATGCAATGGTGTTTTCTGAATAGCACTGTGCAGCAAACAGATATTTCCTGCTTTTTAACTCAACATAGTTCTGTTTCTGTTCCAGTTTTATAGGGATCAGATCTTAAACACAACTAATCCAACTGAGAATTGCCTTCTTCATGTACCTTGTAAAAATACATGTTTTCTTTGATATTTATGAACAAACTGTATTACGAATTGTATGCCAATTGAAAACATTTGATATTTGACCTGCCATAAAATATCCCATATGAGCTGTCTCAAAAGTAATAGCCATCCACTTTGATTTCTGTCTGGGCACAAATCTGGCCAAATTTCCTGCAACGGATGGTACAAAGATGTTGGAGTTTTAACTCATATCAGTAAATACAGCAAGAAAAACTTTACAGAAACCCCTCTCAGAACGAGGTTTTATCTTCCCTGAGATTCAGCAATGGTAAAGCCTATGAAAAGGATTACCTACAACACAGCATTCCCAGCATGTTATTTCCCTATCAAGATTTTTGTTGTAGTGGCATTGATGTATTACCACCAGTGGATTATTTTTACAGCATTTTATTTTTGCTGCTTGAAACTGTGTCCGTGTCATATGAAAGGTCAGAGCAGAAATACAGCCTGGTGCAACTTTTGATTTTCATTTGAAAATGACCCACATGACTTATGGTAAGAGAAGGGAGACTGTACAGGTGAACAGTTGGAAAAACAACACCTCGAATATTGCTGGCTTTCCCTCAATATTCCAGCTAAGTTTTCATTAAATTGTCCAACAATTATGTTGAAAAAGCTGTTGTTTTGTTTTCATGACAGAGAACGTAAGAAGTGGGAATGTAGTGAAAGAAAGGGAACTAATTACCGAGGGAAAGGCTGTGCATATGACTCAACCAGCACTGAGTTCAAAAAGCCTTACAGCATTTTGTATAATCAGTCTGAGATGAATGTTTCTGTTTCAAAAAGTGTTTCATTAAAGCAGCTCCATTTTTACACAAAAAACCCAGCATCTTTGTTTATTTACCTTTTATTGCCCTCTGAAGACTCGGTACAAATGATCACCGCAGTATGACAGAAGCAAAAGGAGCAGAAGCACAACCCTACCTCTGGCACGCTCAGCTGGAAACTCAAGTCACAGGGATCTGGAGCTTTCCCTGCTCCCCCCACCCCAGCTGGTTTGCACTGGAGGGGAGGGAGAGAGCTCTAGGTTACAACTTGGAGAATAAGAAAGGAAGGAGCAAACACAAGAGGGACTACGACAAATGACTTAACTGAAAATATCAAATTCTATCAAAGCAGACATAAGTGAGGCTAGCTATGTGTTAAAACCAACAACATTTAAACAGGATGATGTGATTTCAATTCGCAGAATCACAGAATCCCAGACTGGTTTGGGTTGGAAGGGGCCTCCGTTTCCAACCCCTGCCACGGGCAGGGACCCCTTCCCACTGGAGCAGCTTGCTCCAAGCCCTGTGTCCAAACCTGGCCTTGAGCACTGCCAGGGATGGGGCAGCTGCAGCTTTCTCTGGGCACCCTGTGCCAGCGCCTCAGCACCCTCACAGGGAAGAACTTCCCAACATCAAAATCTACCCTTATCAAACAGATGACTCTTGATACCCAGATCATCTTACAGCCCATCTTAGAACTTGGAATAAAATGCAAGCTTCTACCATGTTGCCTGATTGTTTTTTCAAGCCATGAAGCTCCAAATAATTTCTTTAGAAGGCAAAACCAAATGAGCTTCATCCCAATCAGCTACTACAGCCCAGCACAACCAACACCAAAGTGCATTCGTTTTCTCCAGATTAACGTTCATTACATAGAAATATGTAAGAAAAGATACTCAGATGTAGAGAATAGTAACATTTAGGAGTTCAAACAAAAGAGAAATAGTTTATCAGTTCAGACATTAATGAGCAATGTAGAGGAACAAGGGGAAGAGGGGGAAACCCACTCATATAGTTGTTGTACTCTTAAGCAAAGTAAGCCTTATAACCAAATGCACATATTTCCTGTTTGTGGTCTATTACTGAATTTGAATTCAATTGTTCCAGACAGCAGATTGCAATCGCATGGGTAGACACTATGTAAAAATTAAAATCTAACACATTAATCCTTGTTCCCACATTATAGGGTATTTTCTTTGTTTTTAATGTACTGCAATTTAGCACTGCATTAAAAAGGCTTGCCTTTTCAGTAAGAGTCTAGAACCACTGAGTATCTCAAGCTGGAAAGGACCCATAAGGATCACCGAGTCCAAATCCCTGCTCCTTGCAAGGCCACCTAAAACTAAACCATGTGACATGATCATCATACCAAACTCCTTGAACTCTCACAGGCTTGGTGCTATGACCATGTCTCTGTGGAGCCTGAATAATAGCTGATAAAATAATGAAGAATGAACAATAAATTATGCACAGGAAATGATACACCAGCTTTAACCTTGGGCATTCTTAGGAAAATAGAGAGGTATAAAACTTACTACCATTTTAAAAACCATCTTTCAAAATATGAGACGTGGTTCTGCTTCTCCACCTGTTACGAATAAATCCCCAAGGCATCAAACACTTCTTTTGCATAGAAAAACCCCAAACCAAACAAACCAAAACCAAACAAATTTTATAAAGCTGTGTATTTTCATGACAAATCCACCTACAAAAAAAAAAACCTGAGATGATGTCTAGGGCAACATTCGGATCTGATGCTCCACATCAGCATCATTCTCATCTGGCTCTATAAAACTCCTGTGTAGCAAATTTACTGAATGCACCACTGTGGTGAAAGCTCTTTGCAGAACTGTCATATGTGACAGGAGAAGTGGAAACACCTGTGAGCCAACAGTCCAAAGAAACCAGAGAGAACTGGGAAAGCAGTATGAAGAGCCATCCCAACACTCTTGCAGTACATCAAAAAACACAGAGGAACTGCACCATACTGTGTTTACCACCAAAAGATGAGACAGTCGTGGGAGGAAGGAGACTTCAGAAGAAATCTTAGTCAGCTGCTGTCACCGAGGCTTATCTTAGATGCCACCTATGATAACGAAGTGCTAGCCAGATTCCCAAGGCAGACACACAGCAATTACAGCTTGAGGACCTTACATAAACAGCTAACTAGCATATTTGTCACGACCTTGCACTGGTACTTGAGTCACAGCTGTGTGACATATGCTGAATGGATTATAGTCTAAAAATAATTGATGCTTCTCTCCTAGTCTATTCAATCAGCAAATAGCCTCCCTCCAGTTTCTCACAGTGATGAAAGTATTTCCTCCAGAAAAATATACTCAGGAAAGAATTTCTGTTCAGAAGCCATAAGAAAAGTAAAGCAAAAATGTCTGCAGCCTAAGTCGGGTCATGAGGAAAGGTCCTAAGTGGTTTTTTTATGAATGCACTTATGTCTGTGAAGGACTGGAAATCAATGTCAACTCAGGTACATAAAGACCACAGATCATAACTACCCTGATTTCAGATGAGTTCAAAGCTCTACGCTGACAGGCACACAGATCCATGTATCATCTACAAAAGATAATGACTTTGGACATATAATGAAGGACTAGGTTGAAAACAAACCATAAAAGTAACTCCTGTGCATTAAAAGCTCTTTAATGTCTTTATAAGTATTTAAGCTCTCTAAGATCTGAAGTTTGTTAGCTGGAAAATGACTACCTTCACATCTGAAAACCTTCCAGTTAACCATCACAATGCTTTCAAGTGGTCACGCACCTCATCCCTCCGAAAGCTTCCCAAATGGCTTTCAAAATAGACAGTAAGTGGGTAAAATGAATTGTGTGTTTACAGTTCCTGCTCTACAGAGAAAGTAAGCACATTTAGTATTGGTGGCTGCACGTACCATTTCCTTGTGATTTGGGTAGAAGGTTTGCTCAATTAAAGGGAACTTCTCTGGACCCAAAGTTTTGTAGACAGACACCAGCTGGGCAAACTGTAAAATAAAGCAAAACAGAACAAAAAGCTTAGGAAAGAAACCACATTCAACCGAAATGAGCTCATACTCAATCAAAATGATCTCATCTTAAACCACAACATACTGTCATTTTGCTTCTTGTCTTCTGTGTTTCATAAACCCAGCAAGTGCACAGAAACGTTCAATACTTGCTCTCTCCTCCCCTCTCATGTGCACACCTTTTCAAACCCTCCAAGCTTCATGAACAACTCTACAAAGAAAAAACTCTAGGAGTTAAGCCCTCACATGTGCTTACATGAAATACACTGGAATACTGCTTTTCAGATATCCTGTCTGTATGTTTGAAGCCAATTTTGTGGTAATAAAATCATTATAATTTTGCATTTTCTATCATCTTTAATCTAAATATCAGACACAATTGGTCATATTTGGTACTTCACAAACACTAAAATACCCTTTTGCAAAGGGAAAAGCAGTAGCTGTACCATATGGAACAAGTCAGGTGAAGGACAAACCAGAGAAGTTTGATTCCCTAGGGTCTAGCCATGGCTATTCTTCCAAAATCAACAAAGATGCTGGTAATTTAAACAGCTACATGTTATTGCCATTTCTATTAATGTTTTCTTTCAGTCTTTCTCCTCCAAGATATTCAGTCTACCTATACACTGGACTGTCATAACCTAATGCAGAAAGCAAGACAGCATTTAAGCACAACAAGACAAAGAGTTCTTTATTAAATAGAAACGTATTTGGGGGCTGCTCTTTCTCTTCAGTGAACAGATCAACTCTCCTGTTGTAACAGTTCAAAAAGCAAATCACTCTTGAGATCCAGGCTTGGCAAGCGAGGTTTCTAGGGAGCAAAGACGGCTTTGGCAGTCAGAAGACCACTATTGTTTCAAGCCTCCAAAGCTCTGGCTTGTACATGCCTGTGATGTGCTTCATTGTCATGATGCCAACATGAGACATAAACAACTTAGCACAACAGTGTGAATAACGGGGTTTGCTGGTTACAAACAGGAAAAAAGCAAAGAACAATGGAACTCTGTAATGCAGTTAGATAACATACCTACTCTAATGCAATTGATAGTGCAAGGAGAATAAAATCTCTCTAAAGGGAAGAAAACGATGAAAGCTTTGCATAGCATTCCCAGATGGCACAGAGAATTTGTTTAATTTTGTGGTGTTTACTCGGGGTTGGTAAAACACATATTTAGATTTTGAAGTCCAGTGGAAAATACCTTTATGATGAGTAGTTTCCACCAAAGCCTTAAGAAATTCTAGCTGGGTAGTGTGCTGTACAAAACTAACCCCAAGCAAAGGAAATATTATCACAGCTACCAAAATAAGGTGGTTTGTGAACAGGAATCCTGACAACTTACTATTTATGTCTGTTCTTATCCAAGATCCAAATTCAAAATTTCATAAGCAAATAGTGTCCATTGAATACATAAATTTTGCCTAACAATTGTGATGCTAAAATAAATCTATTTGCCTACCTTAAAGTAAAATCCTTAAAAAAAAAAAAAAAAAGTCAGATGACTGCATTTCCTGGGATTCTTTCCTTATTGTATTTTCCAGTTTCACTGAAAGCAAGCAAAAGAAACTGACTCTACTTATAGGTCTTGCGGTACTCACTCAAGAGGCAAGAGAGCCAAGATAATTGAGATTAATACTAGCAAGTATTTGCTTCCTTAGAATAAAAACATATCAACTACCGAGAGTACATGTGTATCATGCTAAAGTAGACTCCCACTTAGTAAATAAGCTATTAAAGAGCATGGAAGAAAAGTAGGTTTAAATTTCCTGATGGAGAAGAGAGGAATAACACAGCAAGGTTTATCCTTTGCCACTGCTGGGACACAGCTTCACCTCCGCAGCTACAGTTCTAGGGATCTCTTGTCAAACTTTTCTCCCCCCCCCCCCAAAAAGCAAGTTGATAAATTCAACCCAAATTCACCCAACCAGACCACTTGTGGAAATCCTGCTGTACCTGGACAGATTGGAGGCTACGTAGTGCTTACAAACAGGCTGAGTACAGAAGAGCAGGTTGTCTGCTTCTCTATCCAAACCAGGTTTAGAGGGCTGCTGGAAACTACACTAACAAAATTGATTTGATATTTCATAGACTTTTTAAATCATAAAGAAACCAAACCAGGCCATACAGACCACATTAATGCTTTGCCTTGATTACAGTTCATTAGAGTTTATAAAATTCTTCCCTGGGCAAAAGCATAATTTTTTAGAGTATAAATTACTCAATTATCATCTAATCCAATGGTGAATGCTTTCAGATGTGAGATGTTTATGAAATAGAGAATACTGGTAGAGCCACTCCATATTTAAATATTTTATATGGATGCCAAAACCCCTGGGAGATTCAACAATTATCTAACAAAAAGAAACTCATAGGGCTCAGTATTCCAGCAGGAATCTTTTCAACATCTTAAGAGAAAACAAAATGGAAAAATGTTCTTTTAACTCTTATATTTACTTGCTGAATTTACTTCTTAGTTCCAAATTTTGTGTCTTATTTTCAGCTCAAAGAGAGATATTCTTAGGCACATCTCTTTATGGGTTTCCGATAGGCTTTCTTTAAAGGAAAATAGTGGGGTTTTGTATCATTCTTTGGAATGTCAGCTCTTCTCTGTTCTACCAGACATTAAAAGCTTCCACATCTAGGCCTCCTGTATCAAAGAACAGGAGGGCACCAGCTATACTTTTTCTCCTCTCCAACAAAGTACGATACAGCTTAAGAAGAAATACTTAGTCAAAAAGACACTTACTTCCTTTCATTTCGCATAAAAGCTTTATGGGGTTTCATCACACTAAGAACGGAACTCTATAGATGTGACTGCATAGACTCTACTGTAACCAAACAGCACGCGGTTATGGAAACCACTTTGCGAACTTCATACAGACCTGAATAATGACTTTGCTTACCACTTGAGTTAAATTGTGCATAATTACATGCATGGCACCTCAAAATGCTCAGTTTTTCCTGAGCAAACTGCAAAGCACTCTCCTCAAAGATAATTAGATATGAGATTTAAAATTAATCACTCCCGATGGTGCTTTGTGTTACCGTCAATTCCAGCAAGCTTCTCATCTCTCTTGCCAGAGCGAAGGATGCATACCACTGACCATTCCCGTGGGGAATTTCCGGGTATGTCAAGTAAGATTTTCATGGAATGAACCACTTCACCTTTGTCTGCAGTTGTTCACTACTAGGGAAGTACAACTGAGCTGTGTAACCTTTTGTGTCTGAGACTTCCCTTTGTTGCGAGTATTCATCACCTGTCCTCTTTATGAGTTAAGGCTTGCTTGTATTGACAGTGGAATAACTCCAACCAGCCATCTAATACTTCATCGTGACAACTGTAACAATCATGAAATTCTCTGGGTAGTCTGGTTCACCAAAGCAGAGAAGCTGGTACTCTCTAGCACTGAAGAAACAGTGGAACTTTGATGGGTGAACACTTTTTGAATCCCTTTGCCATTATAAAAATAGCATTTTTAGCTGAGATTTAACTTATCTTTGACTGTTGTAAGGTGTGGGCACATCTGAGGAGCGAAGACATTCCATGCAATACCAGTTTACTTCTGTGTTTCTGTATATAAATTTGCCTTTTACCAAATGTACTAAATGTGTACCAGTGATTGTGGATGGAATTACTAAAGTAAGATTTCTAAGTTTCTAAGATGATCTCAATATTCAGTACTGCTGCAAGCTTGCTTTGAACATGGGTTACTTCAAAGCAGGTGACACAAAACAGTTTAAAGATTGGGCTGTTATGCTGCTCCTGACAGAGTCCAAGTTTCATCCTACTGTACACTGAAATAATTCCTTTGTAAGATGAAGAATTGAGGAAAGACAGCTTTCCACGGGAATGCTGAAGAGGTTCCTAGTATTCCTCCATGAACTGCACACCACAGGAAATTATGCCTGAATATATGTATCATGACACATGAGTGTGGATGGGGGCCTCAGCAACTGGGTTTTTCCCTTTCAGCCTCGGTGGCCAACAGATTGAGAGACAAACACTGTAGATCCTTCAGAGGAAGAAATTCAGCAGTTGTGTGGAAGGGGCCAGGAGGGTACACTGGACACATGTCCTCTGTGGGGGCCAATTTCACCAAGCCTTTTCACCACGCCTGGGTTTTAAACACGTTTTGTGTTTGGCTTTGTGGGGTTTTTCATCTATTTTATTTTAAATGACTATACATGGACAGTATTCTGTGCTACTATTCTATGCTATTCATATGCCACTTTGTTGCCGTCAGCCTACATTTCTTCTACTATGCTTTAGTAAACATGAAATACTTTCCCCGAAGCCTGAGTACATACACATTTGATTTGCTCTTTGATACCCAATACAAGGATCAAGGGGAACAGACTCCTGACTAGCTTACGTACTACTTTCTCCCAGCAGGAGCCGACTGACAACTTAATGAAAGCATTCAAACTTTCACAGTCAATGCAAAGTTTGCCATACAACTGAGCAATGAAACTGTCTACAGATCAGTCTGGCACATGAACAGAATCCAGAGAAGATGGGAACTGACAAAAGAACTTGATGTTCCTCCAGTAGTTTTCCAGTATTACAATGCAAAGCCAAAGGCACCACAGTTGGACTGTGATTGGAAAGATAACTTATATGGACTCTGTATCATAATTCAAGTTGTAGTTTCCTTACACAGGCGAGTTGATCCCCCATCCCTTGTGCAGCCCAGCCTCACAGGAGAACATGGTGAGGATCACTGCCTTTCCAAGCTGAGCTGCTCTCCCCAACTACATCTTTTAGTCAAATCCTGCTGCTTTACTCACCAACTGTGGGACTAGCAGCATCTCTTCCTTCCACCCCTGACTGCAGCTGATGTTTCCTCACCTTCTTTACCTCCAGCTCCCTCCTTACCCCCTCTGCAGTGCTTGTCTGCACCTACTGAGACAAGGCTACTCAGCCTGTGTGGGTTGTGCTGACCAGAACTGTTCGGGCTGCCTGCTCCATGCTCCCCAGGATTTCCAAAGGCATTTGTTTGACTCCTGCAGCTCCCCTGCAGCATGCGTGCTGCAGCCTGTGCCGCCTTGGAGGGGCACATCTCTCCAATTAGCAATCACTGCTGTAATTAACCGCTGGAATATTTTCACATCAGAATTACATCTATATACAAATCATTAAGAATTTCTGCAGGATTCAAAAAATAAAGCTGCAAATAAAAACCTCATGCCCTTGGAAGCACTGCATGCAGAACTCTTGCTTACAGACTACCAGAGTGCATCCGTGAGAGGGGAAACAGTTTAATACGACAGTTAGAAAAGCTGGATTTAAAAACAATAATCAAAACCAACAGAAAACTAGCAGAGGGTCAGAGTCACAGACACAAAAGCAGTCCCTCTTGGCTCGCAAAGCTGCGTAGCAAGGCACCTGGCACTGAGAAACGCCTTGGCTAATGAAAGAGCCAGTGACAAAATGCGTAAGCAGTGAGGAAACTGAGATTTAAAGAAGATATGCGGATTAAAAAGAAGCAAAAATAGCTGATGAGCATGAAAGGTAGAAAACAGGCAAGACATGTTTGTTCCACAAGAATCTGCAAAACTAAGTACTGCGAGGCCAAGACCAAGAGGCCTTCTGGAACTTTTTATTTCAGAGTGAGAAGTTACAGAGGGAAAAAAAAATTAGTTTATGGAATTGAGTCACCAAAATAAAAGCTACAGGGGCTCCTGCTTGGGTGCACTTGGCAGCAATGAGAATGTGCAGCTTATTCCATCATGATGGGAACATGGAGTTCAGTGTCTCGCCCAAGGAAACATTTCTGCACCTGGTAATTTTAATGGTACTTGGGCAAGTGCATAGGCACTTTTCAAAGGGGCTTGGGGCTCACCACAGCAGAAAGATTTTATTGCTTTGTGGGATATTTTTTTTAGAGATAGTAACATCCTGAGACTTTCCAGCTAAAATAAGGTTTATAAAAATACCATATTCAATGAGACTTCACGGTACAGGAAGAAATCTATCTTTTAATGCAAATGGTGCTTTTGCAGATATAGCAATTACTTTTTGTGCAGGGATTTAGATGTGTATGTGGAAATTATCTTCAGGAAAAAAGCATTATTTATGTATTTAACCATTGAAGTAAGAAGTAAAGCCCATTTTCATATTGCTAAAATACATTTTTCCCTTTGTCTGAAACTGCACATAGATGCAATCATGTGCATCTGCACCTTCGTTCACAGAATTCAAACTCAGTCGTATCAGGCTTCTTACATACATGCACTTTCCTGTCCTGAGATCCTGCCCTCATTTCAGCAAGATAATGGTGTTTTGTATTTCAATTCTGTAGCAGAACCAGCAGATAATTCAAAGGACATGAATGACAGCTTTATACTCCTGGTTTTCAAATTAATCTTATAGCCTTTATTTAAATAAAGTTTCTTTCAGTAAAAGCTAAGAAATGGTTACAAGTCTGTTGCAATTTTCTGCCACTAGAACCGTTCAATGCACTGAAAGCCTTGAAGAGCTGTCAAGAGCTCCCAGTGCTGCTCTTTAGTGCGGGGAAGAGCGGGGCAAAGTGGCAACAACCTACCACAGCATCCAAGAAGGCGATAGAAAAATCTGAGTTGACTTTTGCATTAAATCAGCCTCATGGCAGTAAACGCTGGTCAAAGCAGAATATATATATATTTAATCTATAAAGTATTTAATAGTTCAAAATTGATGAACATAGAGCTGTAAGAATTACTAGTATAGAACAGAAAAAACAAAACATCACACTGAAGTATATTCGTTACTCAAGGGTCTCTGCTTTTTTCAAGGAATTTCAGGTGAGTTCACATACACAGGATCATTAAAAGAGTCTGTAATATTCCCTTTCTGTTTTAAGAACAGATCAAACTTAATATAAAGAGGTGCAATCTTACAAGACTGGTTGAAACCACAAAGAAATTCAGTGATGGCTCTAGGTTTTGCCTAATGAAATACATAGAACTATAGCCACTAACATACAGGTCCTAACATTTCTCACGTTAACAGATGTTAAATCTGAAAGCCTCTAAATGTCTTCCCTATCTGAGTTGAAACCAGATTGCAGGTATGCATTCTTTAGCCTTGACCTTCAAAAAGATCTCCCCTGGTACATAGAGAAGTGAGTAATCAGTCAAATTCTACCCTGTTGTTCAATATTATTGTACAAATCTTTGTTTTGGAAATGAGCACAGAATTTTCTTATGGTGCAATAAAAATTTCTAATATCTTTCTCTAAGAGGCATGGAATAGCATTGAGATGTCTCATAGATTTACAGTAAATGGGTTTTCCAAAGGCTTTCCTTCTTGCACACATTCATTTCATTTGTTTTTCATTCTCCAGCAGATACTTTGACACAATATTGAAACTCATCTGTGTGGCTGTGTCTGCCTATTAGCATAGCTTCAATGATTTGTGTCAACAGGAAGCTGGAATGAGCAGAGCTCATTTCTTTCACACACTCCTCCCTGCAGAGTGCCTACAAGTTCCCTGCCAGTGCCCCAGTCTGTTGCTCAAGATTATTAAGAATAGCTTGAAGGGGAAGAAGCACAACAGTGCAACTTCTAACTGCAACACACGAAGGAAGAGAAAACAAGGTAGGGGAGAGTACTCAATGCCATCAGAAAGCAACAGACTGCAGCTAAAACAGAAAGAAAGGTAAGATTAGAGAAATGAAAAGTTCAGTAAGAGTCGGAAGATGAAGATAACTAAATGGAAAATCATCTGCAAAAGAGACACAGAGCAAACTACAACACACGAAGGCACAGAATGATGTAAGCTTGGCAAAAGGAGCAAAAGAGGAAAATGTCAACAAACTTGCAAAAAAGTATTTGGCTGTCCTCTCCCAAAGCATAGGGAAACAAACAGAACTGCGACGTCTCCAGCACTAGGAAGTTTACCAAAGGGTAAAGCCATGACCAGCCTTCCCTCAGGATGATTGCAGATAGGCGAGGAAACAAATTTTGGCATAACAAAGTGTTCTATGGCACTTCTCTTACACTTAAACCCCTTAATAACAATAAATTCCTACAATGAAGCAGACAAAAGTCCCAGTAGGCTTTTGAAGATCTTTCAGGGCAAGACAGGTTCACATCTGGGGCTCTATGTGAAAAACATCAGGATCTTTCAGCTGTCTCTACATTCATACAGGCGTCTCTGTTTTCTGGGTCTCACTTACACTCTGCCAGCTTCTGATCAGAAACCAGTTCCTGGTGTTTTTCCTTTATTTCCCACATTACCGAAGTGATGTATCAGTTTGTCATTAGACCAACAGAGTTTACATCCCATGTGGCCAAGCCTGCTCTGCACCCAGCTTTCCATCCATGCAGCAACAGACATCCCCTCCCCAGGTGGTACAGCTGTGCAATAGCTTGACACACTACCCTACATCCCCTCGTTGGTCACATCAAGCCAGTATTTCACACTAAATACAGACTTTTCCACAAGTGTGGCAGCAGCTAATTGAGGTCACTACCCAAAAATGATTTTGTAGACCTGTTACTGTGCTGTAGATTGTGGCATCATCTTCACCAGAGTAAATGTGTAATTAGTGTCTAGCAGATCCTTAAAGCCTTCTAAACCAGTCACTGCTATGTAGCCTCCCAAGGCACACTAACAAGGGAACAGATTTGCAGCCAGCTGCAGATGCTGCTAGGTAAAGCTACTACCGTGGAATTGGATGGAATCCAGTGGAATGGCTTTTATGAGAATTTTCTTTCTCTTCGGTCACACACATTTGGTCTACACAACTACAGCAACTCTGTGATCTCTGCAGTGCTGAAATGCTTATCACTATCTGTAGCATAGATATATAAAACAGCAATCCAGACCATATTGTGTGTAATTAGTACGGCACAGTCCAGGTTTAACTGAAATAGCGTTCTGCCTATAGCAGTCATGGACCTTGAACTGCGGGGTGGTCACTGCAAAGCCAGGGTCTGCATCTTTAGTATGCTCCGATTAACTCTGCCTCACCACAATTCCACTTATTAGCAGTGCTGTACACAGTGTGGGTGAAGAGCTAATAACCTGTGGTATTCCAAGACCTGCCACCAGAGTCTGCAACCGAAGCTAAAAATCAAGATCAGGGTTCAACTGATGTAAAGACTTAAGCACACTAATTCCACATAAGTCTTACTTGGAAGCATGAAAAAGGATGCGTGCAGGGCAGGAGAAATGTTTTAAAAATTCAGCCCTATACACTGGAAAATCATGGATTTATTTTTTTTTTTGGTATATTTTCCCAGTCTGACTCATAAATTGGGATTTCACCCATTGCTGCAAGCACTGTCCTTATCACATCTTCCAGTTACTTCTGGAATTACTTCCCTCTTCGCAATTACTTCCCTTACCTACATCATTTACTACAGGAAAGTTTACGTCAATTTTCTAAGCCTCAGTTAAGGAATATCTCATTTATTTCTTGAATTACCTTTTCTAAAGGAAAACATATAATAAAGTATCTAGAGTCTAACTTTAAATAATACCAGGTCGTAACTTTGGGTAAGTAATTATGCTCTTTTTTCTTTTTACTATTACAAAACTTTTACAAGTACTTTACACCAGGTTCTACAGACCATTTTAGACATGAATCAAATTATGAGTCACAAATCCAGCAAGTATACATTTTTTCCTCACTTTAACCTGCTGTAACTATAAATTAAACTAGGGAACATTCTTGGCTCATTTGAAAGGGATAAGTCATGCACAAGACTACCACTTCGCAACACGACAATGCAATGAAATGTTCCAATGCGGTAAGACAAGGCATGAGCCTTAAAAAACAGTTACTCCGCAGCTCTGCATGCATTCACTAATAAAGAACTTAGTCTTTCTTTATTAAAGTCATGCTTTCCCCCTAGGTAAGAAGCTTTCTGACATTCTTAGTAGTGTGTAAGTGAAAACTCTTCTCACAAACCAGGATGATGATTTTTTCACGAGGTAGGTGCTAAGTATTATCAGGGAAGTGAAATAACCGGAGTCCAGTAATAATCGCAAATGTTAGCATATTTCAGCAGGCAAACATCTCACCAACACACTCATTTCAGTATTTTCTTTGCACGGTTGCTGGCTTCCCAACTTTTCAAAGGGTTATTGAGTGCTTTGAACTTTCGACATGCATTGGAAGGAACTAGGTATGTCCTGACACTGGAAAATACAAGCTTCAAGACTTGTTTTCAGAAATGTCTGGTGTGTTCCTGGCAATCTTGCACCTTTCAATAAAATACCTCAGATCAAATACAAATTGTTCATTGGCAAAGGCCTAGAAGGCCACACTTGCCTGCAGGCACAGGACACCAAGAGTTCTGATGAAAAGCTAAGGGCAGGTGCATCTAACACAGAGCATGAATCTGCCCTCAGGGTTGAGAAGAGATACTGTGCACCCAGAGCTCTGCATTCTAAAGAAATGCAAAGACCCGATACTCTGAACAACAGTAACTAAAAAAACAAAGAACTTGTATGTTGGATTCTAACTCTCACTTTATTCTTTCCTGACTTCCCCTCCTAACAAATCTATCCTACTCCAGATTTTACCCTGTGGTAAGTAAGAGCAACTGCCCATGACTAATTCAATCATTTTTCACCCCTTAAAGGCACATTCCATTGGATACCCTATTTTTTTTTTAATGCTGTTAGAGAAATCGCCATTCACTTCAGCCACTCAAATTTTAGCTACAGGAAAGTGAATATGTTTCTCATAAATTAATACAGATTGTTACTCATGACTTTATTCTGCTTCCTGATTTTTCATAAGGCTTTTGAACTTGTAATTTGTATAGAAATAGCTTGGACACAACTATCGGATCATCCATGTTAAGAAAGGGGTCATCCAGAAAGGCACCCTTTACGTGCAGTGAAGATGGGGCTGATCGATGGCACGGACACTCAGGGCTGCTGAACATGCTCCCTGACAACCTGACATAAGCTGTACTTTATGCAAAGATACAGATGTGTATGAAATGGAACCTAACTTTGCATTTGAAATGGCTGTTAAGGCAACAAATAATATAAATTGAAACGGGAATTGGAGTGTATTATTTAAGCTATGATGAAAAAGAAGTTTAAATGAAAGGGGTCTTTACTGAAAACATACAATTGCAGTTTCAGCAAATCAGTTCTGTACTTAACAGATGAGCCTGGCAGGTGATTCAATTCCTTTAATCAGTTCTGTAACTGTTGAGTCAATTTCTGATCAAGGAACTTACAGAATAATTCTGCTAGGGGTTTTTTTTCTAGTTACAGTTTAAGTAAGCATATATCAGCTAAGCTTAAATAGGTGTCATTTTAGCAGTGGGGAACACTGCTTGAGTCACTGGCCTGAAGTACATCTAGGTGCGCAGTATGAGCATCAGTAGTTCTTATGCTTACTGCTTCCATGCAGCAACAGATTAAGAGCACCCCAAGGCATCCAAAACTAAACCACAGTTTGCAGCAGGGATTGCGCAGAGGCAGGATAGCCTGTATGAGTTAGGTGTAATCAAGCAAGTTAGAAGATAACATTAGCAAAACCAACAGTTCCTGGGTTCTGCTGCATTGTTTGAATATTCATGACATTGGCTGAATCAAAAGGATCAACAGATTTTTACCCTCAGAGTATTTCTGGCATGGGTTGAAATGGGTTTGCAGGACATCTTGCAGTGCTTAGTGATGAAGATTCCATGATGCTCTGGGATGAGCATGGCTGTCTCTACACCTCCCACTACCACAAAGAACAGAAGTCAGGATATTTCAAGTTAAATGACCAAACAAATCCCCTTGTGCTTGTACAGAAACTCTTTTTGTGCTCGAATTAAAAGTCCACACTCCTAAGTAGGATTCAGCTAAAGTACAGCATCATCGCATATTCAGAATGGGAACCTATCTCATGTTTACAGGCTTAGCTTATGGTCACAGGTAGTTAAAACCCAGAACTGAAGCCACTGGTGGAGTAAAGAACAATCACGTTCACAGCAGGAGTGTTGCCTGCTCAGCCTCACTGTCCATGGACTTGCAGGCAGGGTGTGTAGGCTCCAGCCCTGCTCTGGTACACACCTTAATGAAACAACTTCAGGGAACTACAGGAAAAAGATGAAAGAAGCCAGTTTTAAGCATGTCACCTATTTGACGCTACAATTTCTCTAGAACAGTAATTTCTGAGAGGAAAACCTGAAAGGGATGAAACAGACTCTTGTTGAGGCTGTGCAAATTGAGTATTTCAAAGAAAACCCATTTTGGCTCTCAAATGTAGAAGTGCAAGGTAGGAAATTTCAAAAGGGAAAAAATACCATTCTTCTCTATGTTCAAACAAAATAAGATCAACTTAATATCTTCATTTCACTCATTTCTTGGCCGAGACAAACTACAGAAATTTCAGCCAAAACGAGAGTTTTTGCAAAAACCAAAGATACAGATTCTTCTGGCAATTCAGAAGGCAGTCATTTCATCATGAACTGTGGTGTCATGGAATGGGTTGAAGGGGATGTTAAAGCTCATCCAGTTCCAACCCCTGCCACAGGCAGGGGCACCTTCCACTGGAGCAGCTTGCTCCAAGCCCCCATGTCCAACCTGGCCTTGAGCACTGCCAGGGATGGGGCAGCCACAGCTTCCCTGGGCACCCTGTGCCAGCGCCTCAGCACCCTCACCCCCTTAGAAAAGCTCTACCATAATTCAAGCCTATTTTAAAATTACTATGATTCTAAATTCAAATAAGACCTTATAAGCATAACACTTCATTATTTGTGAGGTATATTAGGTGGAACAAGAAAAAGATAGGGAGCATGAATTAATCTTTTCACACACTTACATTTGTATTTGCTTTTGCTGGGTCTTCCACCTGTTAGAGTAAATATTCCTATAGCTTCCACTTATTCCCAGTTAGAAGAGTGCAAAATCAGCGCAGAAATCTTATGTGAAACAAGACTAGTGTTAAGAAAGAGCTATCTTTATCAGTCTGGTGGAAGAAGAGCCATTACTCTAATGTCACCACAGGAATATTACAAGGACGATTTATTCATTTTCTTTGTACTGCATCCTTCTTGCACATCAATGCTGCTGTTATTGCTCCACCACCCAGCTTTACTGTATACAATGAATCAGAGGAGTAGGAAATGCCTCACAGCACAGAAAATGTGATGTATTAAAATCATGGATTCAGCAATGTACAATATGTATTCTCAGAAGTTATAAACATTCAATCAAATATTTATGCCTCATTGTAGTTTACTGCAATAAGCACATAATAAAAGTAGCTGGAAAAAATATATGTTAAAGTCTGCTAACATTTTTTTGGAGGGATTTTAGTAATAAATGTGTAATAAAAAAAAAATCACATCTTCAAGGCAATAAGAAGTATTACAGTAAAGCTTCCCTTTGGTATGAGAAGTACTGACAACTGTAATGATGTTCTTACCTCAACAACAGGAAAAAATGATGAGACTTTGTCCCTTTGTAACAAGTGGTATTCTCTGAAGTTTCATTAGCTCTTGGACAACTGAATACATGTATTACAGGAACAGTACTGCACCATTCATCATCATCTTTCTCAGCACTACATTTTACCTCATTGCTACTAATGTTTAGCTCTCTATGAAGCAAGATCACTGAATTCTACCTCCATCATTACAAAGCACGTAATGAAAAACTGAATTGGCTTCTGCAGTAAAACTGATACACAGTGATTCTCCAGTGCAGTCATTACTCTATGTGTAGCAGAAAAGACTAACTTCTAACCCCATATGCACGAGATTATGAAAAGAGCTTTTAAATGAGGAAAATAATAGCTCCAGATTTCCTTGCTAAGGCATAGCCCCAAATGTTTCACAGGCATGCGGAAAACACTGGCCAAAGCCTGTTTGAATTAAGTTCAAAACCACAAATATGAAAAACATTCTCAGCTTGCTTTTCTCAAATTGTGAATAAACACTCTCTTCACTTCAGTACGTATGTTAGCAGTGGGCAGGCTTGCCGTTAGCTTCATCACTTAGTTCACTATTTGTACTACAAACACTTTGTCTCCACACTGCCTACACGGCTCTGCTCAGTACCTCTGCAGTGCGATACTTCAGGGACCTAAATACCAAAGGGACCTAAACAAGCAAAGAAAAAGTCACCAACTGCTTTTGCACCAGGAGAACTTGTTGGTGCGTGACTTACCACCCATGGCTTGTCACAGAAGTTGTAGATTGACTCCAAGGAGTTGACGCTGGGGATGCCAGCGTACTGCATCCCAATGATCAGGTTACGGAAGTCTTCATTTTCTGCCATGCTGAATGAATGCTGTCGAACCAGGACAAAATCAGGCCTGAAGGACCTAGCAGGAAAAAAGATACATTGCTAATGGTCAATGACCAAAAGTTTCTTTCCTTCAACAGCCCAATCTTAAAAGGGAAAGCGTCTAGCTGATGGATCCATTTAGCTGATGGATAGAGAAGTACTAAAAGGACACTCAAAACAAAGGTAAATGCTAAAAGATGGAAAGTTATTATGGCTTTATGAAAATCTGTATTGTTTCATTTCTCAACCACTGTTCAGAAAACATCAGCATCCAGTCAATAATGTGACTCCATTCAGAGCAGAGAGAGATTATCACAACTTCTCAGGTTGTCTTCCAACTGAAAGATAAATCACACATATAAAGTCTGAATATGTACTTAGCTTATGTACACTGGTTCCTGAGCAATGCAACCAAAGCAGGCAAATGTCTCTGCCAGACATTTCAGCTTCTTGGGAATTAATGTTTTCACAACTACTGTCAGACTTTTTAAAAGACAGTAAAAGATGAAGCAACCCCATTGCCTCCAAAAGGCACTGGAGATAATCACAGCCCAAGTTCTGATCAATACACTTGTCAAAATGATTTCCTCAACTTAAAACTCTACTTTCTTTTCCTTTTCTCTCTTGTACCTAATCAGAATTTCCCCTGTTGCAGCCTCCATGGCTTACTGTCCTATCACCATGCACCTTTAAGAACAGTCTGACACCATCTTCACCTTACTCAAACCCTGACATTTAGTTACTGAAGAAGTTTATAAAACAGAGAAGATATAATGCAGCTGGAGAGAGCCACCAGTACAGGGCAATTTCCTCCTAATCTTGCCTGTTGAAAGATTCTCTGCTGATGGAAAAACACTGACTAGCTTGAAGCTATCGACCTCCTGAAAGAGGCATAACTGCAGGTTAAATTAAATTAGTGTGGTAAATCACTGTAATTATTTACATGCCCTGACTAAATATAAGCTGTACGCTGGAGTGCAGAATTCCAAAGATTACAAAGTCATTCCAAAATCTCATTCTAGTAAAACAAAACAAGAGCAAACCAATTAAAATCCACATTGAAATTGCCTCAGCAGTTTTGAGATCCCAGCCTGAACGCAGTAGTCAAAGCAGATTAGCTGGAGCCTTAACCAGGCTTTCAAATGTAATGCAGGGTTTGGCAAAAGCAACATGCTAAAGGTTTGCTGTCAAGAGTCATTACAACAGCACTGTGGAGTAGTGACCACGACTCCTTAAGAACTGTAGCCTTTAAACAAGCTCCCAAAAACCATGTTTGTAGCACAGGTCTTAGAATGTGTAATCTAGGTTTCAGGGTGGTGTGCCAGGTGTTTGAAACAAGGCAACTCAACTGAGGAGCACAGCAAGAGTATAATCCTTGGAGGACGAATAATGCCTCCATCAGAATCGCAGACCACTTGGTGCAAGAAGAGATCACCTCTGTCATTTCAAGCAGTGCTCAGGGGATTGACTATTCATCCTCTCAAAATCAGCACTGTGTTTTTCAATGAAGGAACAGGAAGTGGCCATTAAAATGCCAATTTAATTAAACAACTGGGGAACTGAGGGAATATACTCCATAAAAAAAAACCCAACAACACTAAAAGAATGTATTCTGTTTTGCACAGTCTCCTCAAAGGAACATGATACGTTTATGTAACTGTTCTAGATGTGTGATTACTGCTGGACACAATGACTCTGTGCAGAAGAATGTCATGACAGCAATGTTAATCCTGGCTTAAGCATTTGTAAGATCCCAAATCGCAGCATTATATAACAGAAGGTATCAACTTCCATGGACTGATTTTCATTCACAAAAATGAAACAAGCAAGTGCCCGTTTCCCTTTTCCTCCTAAACTACGACAGCAAAGTTCTGTCACTGAGATGCCAGTGATTTTGCTAATACTTTACTCATAGATCTATGATAACAAGGTCACAGTGGGCCTCAGATGAGTAACACAAGAATTTTCATCTCAATAGTCAGTATTTATGCCTTTTTAGTAATAGGCTCATAGTCCGTATGCAATATGAACGTTGATCCCAGCAGAACCGGCAGTTTCTCCAATCTCTCTTGACAGCTAACAGACAGAACCAAAAGATCAGGACACAGATCCTATTGTCTGACCCACATTTAATGCTGGTTTTCAAATGAAGCTTCTTATCAGCTGAACGTGGAAAGTAATATCCACCAGTAACTGCATTCCTTAGTGACAGAAGGAGTACATTTCAGGCTTCAGACAACTAACTTCACAAACCAACCAGGATTAAAGCAACATAAAGACCAGCACCTATCTGAAGCTACAGAACAACTATGAAAAATCCTTCCATGTTTCAAAAAATGCTCTGTATCACCAGGTAAATTACTGCAGAAACAGAACTGCACCAATGTCTGCATCCCCTTCTCCCAGCAGGTCCACCTATGCATAGACTGGAGTGAAATATGTCAACTTCAGGCAGTCTTATTCTGTTCCATTACCTATGAAACTAATAAAATTGTAAGATTCTTTGTCACCTCATTATCAGAGCCCTCTGATGACACAGGATTTCTCTGTTTGTTAACATAAGCAGCAGTTTCACCAAGTTCTCAAACTGCAAACACATCTTTGTAGATGCTGTTTTCTAGAGGTTCCCAACTCCCATTAAGTATTGGCATGTTTTGATGCTAGCTTGGCCTCAGTATTTTCATTCTGTTTGGAAAACCCTTTCCAGAAAAGCCACTAAGGAGCAGTGATCACGGTTTCCTGGCTCCAAAACTTATATCTCCGGATGAAAACACAAACACAACCCCAAAACCCCTAAAAAAATGAAATCTCTTACTCTTCTAAAGAAATAATCTTGTCGATTTGGCATAAGTGGTTCTTGGATTAAACTGCAGTAATTTCTGGAACACACAAGGGATTAAGCACTTGTGAGTTTTAAAGCCTAAAGTAAACTGATTTCAAAGGGGTTACTTTTTTTGTTTACACGAATGAGCAGAAACTTCCTGATCTCTTATTTGGCCAGATGTTGTGCCAAAGCAGGAGGATACAAGCCATGCTGTATGCTGTCCAGCCCCCTGGACTCCTGCCTAAAGAGAAACATAAGCAGTAAACTACCAGATCTCTGTTAGAGGCTTGATCTACCCTTCCAAACGCAACTGCTCAGCTGAACAATTGCTACACTTAACACATCCTTAACTTCACTGGCCAAAATAGGAGTAATTCCCCCAAATTAGATATAGGACTGCCTGAAATAATTTTGCTGCTACTACTTAAGCTTTTACTTTGCCCAGTCATACTCCTGTTTTCTCCCCTTACATTTACAATGCAGTTGATGTCCTCACTGGGAAAAAAAAAAAAAAGGCAAAATTACCCTGCTTTCAATTGGAATAATCCTTTTTGGACAATCTTACTGGGAAATCTCAGGCTTTTAAACTGAAATCTTTCAAACAGATGGTCATATTCCAGTAACTATCCTATGAGAATTGCTACAACTTGGCCTGTTTCAACAGAAACTATTCAATGTTGGAAATGAATACTGCTCATTTGGAACAGCCTGGCACGTATAAAATCACCAAGATTGCTGTTATCCTGCAGCAAAGATAAACCCCAATCAATAACCCTAACTCCCCATCATGTATTCTTTATACCAGACTTTATTCGTGTCTCAAGCAAATCCATCTTTGATGCAATCAAGAAGTCAGATTTCCTCCCTGTCACTATTTGTGACTTACTGCACTGATCAGATACTCTATTTCCCATTTTTCATGCCAGAGACCAAGGAGTGCTGCAGTCAGTAATTCGTATTGCATATACACTGAAAATCATCAGTACCTTCTACATGCACACTACATCATTGCAATGCTTTTGCTGTCACTTGGTTTAGCTTTTCTTACCTGACAACTTTAGTGCCATTTCGAAATACTTGGATATCTACTGCATAATTGCCATCAGCATGGGCTATCAAGTTGATCTCTGAAAATTCTGCCTGTGGAAAGAAAATTCACATTAGTCAGTCTGGTTTATTTTACTTTTTATTTTCCTAAATCCCTTCCTTTAAGTATTAGTATCTGAAATGCCGACAGTATACATTTGGAATATAATGAGCATCAAGAGGATATTAATCCAGCAGTATTTGCCATATCTGACACATCACATTTAAACAATTCTGGTCAAAGAAAACAAACTAAAAAAGACTTTATGAAAAAAGACTGTGGGAAGGTAGCAAGTGCATCTACTCCATGTTGCACGCAAGCGTAGAGATTGTATTCTTGCTTTGTATGGGGTTATCAAAGAGATAAACACAGACTCAACAAACACCTAGCATTCTGAAGAGAACAGTACAAAAGCAACATTAATATGTGATAGAGAACATTTTCTTACAGCATTTTGTGTCTGTTCATATACTTCACCCTTTTTATTTCCTCTATATGCATTTATCCTTTTTAAAAGATCTGGTGCCAATGAACAACTGACTCGCAAGTAAAGAACTTTTTCAAAGTATCTTCTCACACTGGAAATGTGAAATTTAGAGGGAATCACTTCCATACTCTGAACCTACAGTTATTTGAAAGGAAAGGACAGGATGTTTTTCATTTATCCACAGTCTTTCATCAGCTTAGACTCTCAAGGCACTTTACAATAACATTACACAGCTGAAAAACTGGAATGCAGCCAAGTGTCTTCTAGTGGATAAATAAAAGCGTCTTTGCTATCCTGGACGCTAACACGGAATAGTGTCAGAATTCTCATTAGTCTCCTCTTGAAAAATGGTATCACTGAAAGTCTTGTGAAGTAAATCTGTGTCAGGCTTTCAGAATTCACGGCTCAGTTAAGGCAAGTGCTGACTACTCCGACCACTGTTCCAACCCAAGAGCTTATGGATGTGCTTGTGTTCAAGCATGAAGATCTCTTCATTAAATTCCATACATTTGAATACTTTCTAGGATAAGCCTTGCAACATTTTAAGCAAAAGAGGCAGTTTTAAGATTATGGCAAAATCAGTACAAACGACGAGAGACTGAATTACTTGCATAAGCGCCAACAATGTTAAAGAATCGTTTAAAAATGTATTTAATGCAAGACCGACAACTGATCTCCCCAGTTACTAACTCGTATTAAACAGGGATTCACAATATAGATTTTGCAGTTTAAAAGCTTAGTACATGATAGAAAATATTGTATGTTAAGATAGGTTGCTGTAAAATTAAAACGATGCTCTACAGTAAAAGCAGAACACTAAAGTAGTTGTAAATATCTATTTGTATGACTGTCAGAGTGCTGATGTTACCAAGTGATAAGTAGGGCTCAGAAGCTTTCAATCTCTTACTGAGTGAAGATAGTTCTGCTGCTACAACAGACTATATGAAGGAAACTCCAGGCTTACACAGACTCTTCCTCAACACTAAAGAGACAGTGTGCATGATGTCAGCCACAGGGTCTGATGTAGGTGTGAATGGCATTTGGGGACAAAGTAGCTTGTCTTCTTTTTCCTGTCTCTCCCTCAGTACTCTTGAAGATCCCTGGCAAAGCTTTCCATGTTTCCAAGCCAAGAACATCAGCAGATATTCAATGGTGTAAAGAACGGAGCAAAGTTAGATGCTGAACTATTACAGTGAATTTAGATAAGCTGAATCCACTCAGCTAGTGACCATTTACCTCACTTTTTGAAATCCCGAATGACAAAACAATTCAGTTCATCTACTGAAGCTTCTTAATAGCGGCATCTATTTCTAGAATTCAAGACTGAAGAATGGCAAACACACTTATTCACTTCCCTTTTCAGTTATCTAGCTGAAATAAACCAGCTGTAATTCTAATGCACCCTGAATTATAGCTCCATATTTACGCAGTGCTTTTAAAAAGAGCATGCTAAGACTGCAACCAGGAAGTATGTATATTCTAAAGGGAAGGAATTAGTGGAAGTGCAACCTCTACTTATGGAGTGTCTGGGACATCCACAGTCACTAAGCAACAACTTCTGAACACATGTTTTTAACGCTGTGCAAATTATGGTCAGAATCCTCTAAAAAGAGCCCACATTGGGCACCAAGGGACTGATATGGTTTAACCCCAGCAGGCCGCTGAGGCCCATGCTGCCCCTCGCTCACTCCTGCTGGTGGAATGGGGGAGAGGATCAGGACAAAAGTGAGAAAACTCTTGGGTTGAGATAAATACAGTTTAATATGTAAAGCGAAAGCCATGTACACAAGCAAAGCAAACCAATGGATGCACTCCCTGCTTCCCATCACAACCCTGTGTTACCAGCACCCCGCATTGCCACCTTCACCCCTAAACCATGTCCTCAAGTGCTACATAAAACCATAGAATCATCTACACTTGTTTTAAATACCTCCAGGGAGGTATGTACTTATACACATACATGTACTTGCATAAATACACAAATATGAAAGTAATATTCAGGTTAAGTCATTTAGTTACCTGTTCAACCTTTATGTCATATTCTCCATGGACCTTTTTTCCACGAAAAGCCTTGGCCCTGCAGGAAAAAAGGGAGAGAGAAAATCAAGGATATAGGTATCTGTTATCAGTAGCTACACAAACACTTCCTGTACAGCCTTCGGTGTCTTAGAATTACACGAGTACTAATTAAACAGACCTGCTACACATACAGAGCTCTCTTTCCTTTGATGTCCTTGTATCTTTAATATAGAATCATAGAACAGTTTGGGTTTGAAAGGACCTTAAGATCATCCACTTCCAACCCCCCTGCTATGGGCAGGGACACCTCACACTAGTTAGGGTTGTAAAGGATCTTAAGATCACCTGGTTCCACCCCCCTGCCATGGGGGCAATGCCATCATTGCCATCAAGGGCAATGAGAAACCATAGACATACAGCATCAGTCCCAAAGGAAAAAGTCATCCCGCTGCTCAGTACCACCCTCTGTGGTGCCCAGACCACTGAGACACCCACGGCAGTGTGTTCTGCACCACCACCCTTGCAGCTTGACCTTACCTGAAAGCACAACAGTCGTTAACCAAAACCCTGAATACTGGACCCAAAACAAAGCCTGGGGAGGCACATCCCCTTAGCCTGGCAAGGAGCCTTGGGATGACAAATGGTTTTGGATCCTCAGCATGAATGTTTTTTTCCCACCCATGTTTCTCACACTTGCACCCGGAAGTGCCACATGTCAAAATCACATGTTGTGATAAAAAGCATAACGTTATTTTCAACACTGAACTGTATACTAAAGGATACACATATTTCACAATTAGTTATTACTATAAAATAAGCACCCCTAAAAAGATGCAGTCTTGCTCTTGTTAAAGTCGGTGCAAATTCATTTCCATGTGAACAACTTCCTAACATCCACTCATGTTAACCTTTACCCCGTCATGCAGTCAGAAAAGCTTTTACTGGAAACACGATGCTTAGAAACTTTATCTTCCTTTTAAAGATAGTTTCAGAGGTCCTGGAGATTGCTGTCACCGAATCTGTACCCAATTCACCAAGTCAGTGTTTCTTTTTCTAGACCATAACTTCAGACAATGTAACTAATCTGAATGAGAGCTTGAGTAATTCTTACGTACCAGGGATGGCTGCGATAGGACAGAACAGAATTCATTGATCCTATCTCCCAGGCCTAACAAGCAGACATCATTCTAGGAACACGAGCCGTATACCTTAGGCAGCACATATCTGCTTTGAACTAAATGGGGATGAAAAGGGAAGTATCCTAACACTCTGAAGTTGGGAAAGGGATACGGTTATCAGCCTCTCCACACCTTCTTTGCTCAAGCCGAAGCTTAGAGTACCTTCCCTGCTTTTATTACATGTAAGCAACAACTTGTACAACCCAAAAACCAGAATACCACAGGACCCCTTCAATTCTTAAAACACATAACTTTGTCCATTTTCAAAATCTGACAAAACGCTATTAAATTAAAACCATGTCATCAGTGACGTATATTATACATCAAAACAATCCATCATTGCTTTTGGAAAATCCTTTTCCCACTGAGACAGAGAACAGTTTCTCCACTGATTTCAACAGAAGAAGAACCAAACTTTACAATAATCAACTGAAAACACTGCTTTTGCAACACATTTCTTAAGGATAACTTAGGTGTTAACGGATACTGGATGGTAGAAAGCAAAGAAAGAGTTTTTACTGGAATGGCAGAGTAAATATGGCCAAACAATTCTGTACAAACACACAACTGGTAAGAAAATAACAGTGAAGAAAGCATTTGAGTTATGGGCTTACACTGTTTTCTTGCAATAAATACACATCCATCAGTTTACTATACAAGGTGAATACTCAGCATATGTTATCAAATGTTTTTGACAATAACAGAAGTCAAATATACTGTATCACAAGTCTAACTTAAAGAACTATTATTAAGCACTTCTTCTTTCCAAATCTGTTTTGAAATGCCACATGGGGAATAGAAAATTCTCAAAAACTCTGAAGATGTCTGGACATAGCTTAAGTTTATAATGCTGTTTGTGTCAAAGCATCAGCCGGACCAGGAAGCCCAAGGACACCTGTTCTGTGAGAAGTCCACCAAAGCCAGACGAGAGGGGAAAGTCTTAAAAGATAGCATCACATCTGCCTCAGGAGAAAAGCAACCACTCGGTAACAATGGACAACTGAAATGGCTCTTTGAAAGACTAATATTGACCACTTGGAAAAACACTGATTCTGATCCCCAGGAATTTAACAGTAATGTTATTGTTTAATTATACTGGGAACAGGATGAGCTCCTAGATTTTATTTCTGATGCAGCAACAGGTGAGGGAAATGCATTACTGGCTGTCACAGAACACAAGTTTAATTTAAATAGAATTATGTCTGCTACATAACAGAATCATTGTCATGGTGAAGCTGCTTCTTGAACACTGCAAAATAAGCTGAGAGTAATACCCTGTTTCTTCAAAGCTGAATAGTAACTTGAGCATATGCAGAGATTAACCCTCCCACAATGCTCCCCCTAAGAAGAGCTGCTGATTACTTTGAGAGAGGAGATACACCCAGGGAACCACAGCAAGCCAAAGAGAGGCTCTTCTGTTTGTTAGCATGAAGTCCATCGCACCTATTGGAATGTGCTTGAAACATTAGTTAACCATTATTTAGTGAGATGCTATTTCTTTAAACTCAGTCGTTCCCCTTCAACATCATTTAGATGAGGCAACCTTTAAACAACTGAACTCTGGCACGATTCACGTTTCAACAAATGACTTCAGCTTTGAAAATAAACAGTAGAGTAGTGAAGTGAAGCAATCTGGGGCTTGAAAACAAACGTGACCTTTAATCATTTTAAAAGCCTTTATTTCAAAGTAGCTTCAACCAACAACCTTTATAAAAATGTATTGGCCTCAAAAATGCTCCAAATGTTGAGCCACAAACTAGAGGAATTGGTACCCTTACAGAAACATCTCACAGCAGAGAATCATGACTCGGTCAGAGAATAGGTCCTTTCAGAACAAACTCCATGAAGTTCTTTGCATGAGTTTCTGGGAAACAGAACCTACTTTCATTTATTTACTATATGTAGCAGGAAAATACTGTCATGCCCTGCTTGACTCATTTCCCATTTGCAATCTAAGTATGCAATTGTATCATCAAGGCATTTATTACACACTTAATATTTGTTTACTGAGCTTTGGTGCTGTCGATTTACAGACTTCCACTGAACTGTAGCTTCAAATTCCCACTACAATTGATTACTCCTCCCAGTAGTGCGCATGGAATACCTGCATGTTGTCTCTTCCTAGAAAGGAGCAATGCTTCCAAGGCAAGGCCTCTGGGCAAGGCCTTCGAAAAGAGTGAGGATAGATGCCAGCAGGAGCGAAGTCAGCAAAGCCACCCAGTTCTAGCCACATTTGGCTGCTCACTGTGGATAATTTCTTGCATTGTATGTAGGGAAGAGAAGACAGCGGTACCTTTATTTACCTGAAACCCACCACACAAACAGTCGCTTTCCAAAGCCTGAATGTAGAGAAACCAGAGAGCTGCTAACAAATGTCACCTATTGGAGTTACTGGTGTGACCTCTTGTAAGGCAGGATCTTTTCAAAATGATCCTGCCCCTCTACTCTGCTCTCCTGAGACCTCACCTGGAGCATCGTGTGCAGTTCTGGTGTCCTCAACATAAAAAGGACATGGAACTGTTGGAACAAGTCCAGAGGAGGCCACAAGGATGATCAGAGGACTGGAGCACCTCCCGTATGAAGACAGGCTGAGGAAGTTGGGGCTGTTCAGCCTGGAGAAGAGAAGGCTGCGTGGAGACCTCAGAGCAGCCTTCCAGTACCTGAAGGGGGCCTATAGGGATGCTGGGGAGGGACTCTTCATCAGGGACTGTAGTGACAGGACAAGGGGTAATGGGTTAAAACTGAAACAGGGGAAGTTTAGATTGGATATAAGGAGGAAATTCTTTCCTGTTAGGGTGTTGAGGCACTGGAATGGGTTGCCCAGGGAGGTTGTGAGTGCTCCATCCCTGGCAGTGTTCAAGGCCAGGTTGGATGAAGCCTTGGGTGGGATGGTTTAGTGTGAGGTGTCCCTGCCCATGGCAGGGGGGTTGGAACTGGATGATCTTGAGGTCCTTTCCAACCCGAACTATTCTATGATTCTATGAAAATGCGTGAAATACTTATGCCTTTCTTGCTTCATAACTCATTTTCTGGACAAAAATCTTGCACATTTAAAATTAAACAACTACAGAATATACAGTTGCCTTACCTGAAGCCTAATACGAGCTCATACTACTTACTGAACTCTAGCAAGGACAATGATTGAAGTAGTTATCACTAAAAGTGTTTCAAATGTATAGAAAAATCTGAAATATTTCCCTCTTCAACTACACAGCATGTACATCCATTGCCATGGGATGGAGCTGTGCCATGAAACCAATGTGGTTTTGTTGTGGTTTCATTTCATAGAAACAAAGCATTAAAACTGGTGCTACTTTTGACTGACAGCAAAATCAAGAGGAAAACCATTTCCTAACATGTACCAGGTTTATACTACTTCAGCTTGCATTCTTTAACACTGCAACAAAGAGCTAATCAGCAACAGGCTTTAGTAAAGCCAGAAGCACACATCCAGGAAACGTGGGTCCAAGTCCCTCAAGCCACTGCTCCTCAAGTCTCCTCACAACAATGCAATTGCCCAACATAGCACAGCACTCACCTCACTTTCTGTACATCTTGTGCTCAGGATCAGTTCCATTTTTCCACTGATTTCCAGGCATGCCTGAACAGTGGACTGGGAACTAAATACTACCCCTGTCAATAAGAAGATTGTATCCTCCAAAAGAATTGTAGTGTTTGCTACAACAGGGCAAAGGTTCGTTCATCATTTAGAACAGTAGCACCCTCTTGAGTACACAAACTGCAGACTGTCAATGCTTATAAATAGCATAATTCAGGGAAGGTAACATACATCTATATATACAAATAAACAGTAGTCTCAAACTAGTTCATTACAACTGCCATATGCATGTAAAGATCATAGAATCATAGAATAGCAGGTGGAAAGGACCTCAACGATCATCTGGTCCAACCTTTTTAAGCAAAGCATGACCCAGACTAGATGTTCCAGCACTCTGTCCAGCCCTACCTTAGAAGTATCCAGCACCTTACCTCTTGTGTCCAGTCAGAATCTCCCCAGGACTAACTTGTGCCCATCACCCCTCACCTTTTCCATGTGTCTCCTTGTAAGAAAGGGAGACTCTGTCTTCTTTGTAGCCACACTTTAAATACTGGAACCTGGTGACAAGGTCTCCCCTGAGCCTTCTTTTCTCCAGGCTGCACAAAGCCAGCTCTCTCAGCCTTTCTTCACATGCTGCCCAGTTCTTGGATCATCTTTGTGGCCCTTCTCTGGACCTCTCCAGCCCGTCCACAGCCTTTTTCTGTATAGTGGGGACCAAAACTGAGCCCAGTATTCCAGGTGTGGCCTGACAACATACTTGTTCTCAATAGGAAATCAAAAGAATATGCCAAGGAAATAATGGCCTTAAAAACATGACTGCATACACAGGAAGTTGCAATAAAGAGCCATTGAAAGGAGCAAGATTATTACTTCTTCCCTTTTCGGAGGACTTATTAGACTGCTATGCAGACTTCTATAAATATGACAACCGTAAGAAACTTATCAAAAATAAGCATATTGCATAGTGGTTTCATTTTATGTGATCTAATCCACAAGCTACTGAAGCCAGTGGGAATTTCTCTATCAACATCAATGGGCTCTGCAACTGTCTGACAGTACAAACATTAACTAAGCTGTCTTCTAACCCATCAGCCTAGCTAATAAAACTCATCCTTTGGAACTGCTATGACAATGCTATCATGACTAAATAGAAGACATTATTAAGAATACTGTAAACATGCTGGTTTATAGACTTCAATTTACTTGTTTCATGTTTCTTCAATAGGAGACTGATAAGAGACTCTTAAAGAAAAACCCCAACATCCTATTTAAAACCCTCTCTCTTAAAGACCTTGATACTCCTCTGTGTGTTACTCAGATTCTGCAAAGACCTACTTGGATTTAAAACATTTTCTTCTTCTGCACTGTGAATTTACACTTTTGGCACTTAACCAGTATTTCACTCTTATAAAAGAGTTTTCTCAAGCTATTACTTCATACAGAAATTGTCTTAAAAGCAAACCAACACCACAAAATAAGTGATAGAAGGTAACAAACGCATGACTTAGTTTTAGTAGGGCTCCCTGTTGAGTTGGATTTCATTAGATTAGCTATAATCTCCATTAACAGAGGCTGCAAATTTGACCAGCAGCACATTCTATTGGGTCTGAACTAGCACAGCTTATTTAACAGGTTCCACAGCTCACATTCATATCAGGCCAGCCCAGTTTTGCTGTTAATCCCTCAGTTTGCTGAAATGCTGTATTCAATAGAAGCACTGGAATAGCAACGGCACATGGATTGTTCTTTCCAGTACTCACTGTGTGACCTGACAATTCACACAAAGCGTAACTGAAATTAGATTCATTTCATAAAAGCATTTTTCTTCCCAGTCTCACAGGCAGGATACAATTCATGCAGCTCTTCATTTTAAGTCATAGCCTAGCCTGCTGTGACAGGGAAAATGTACTGTTTATGTAAGAAAAAGGGCTAGCTCCTGCCAATAAGGTAACATACAGACAACTGCATTTTAGACTATTCCTTAATCTACTGAGGCCACAAGGGAAATGATTTCTGAATATTTTCTTACATGCCCAATGGCACAACATGGTAATTTATTTTTCCTTCTGTATCATATTGTTTCCACTTGTACAACGTGTCTCAGCTTTCACTGGGTATCTTTACCTGAAACCTCCAACTCTACTGCTCCTACACCCATCCTAGCAATTGTTAACAGGTGGAGAGAACTACTAGAAACAAAAGCGAGCACTTACAGTCCCAATGTATCCTGGCATATGATGGAGTCACCCCACATGGCCTAATATCAGAACCTATAGTGTGGTGAATTCTATCAAGCCACAGGATTTCTTCATCACTGACCTGCCCAGCTTTATTGAGCACCATGAAAGCACAGCTACTTCAGCAGTTCAAACTTAACCTGCAAGAAACACTCCTCCTTTGGTACCAGGCTTTCCCTCCCTGACCTCTGTAACTTGGAACCAAGAACTTTGTTAAATACTTGCTTAACATCAGAGCTCCTGCAGCCTTTCCTCTGCAGGGGCACTGAACCATCAATACCCTTCCCACTCCCTTCACCAGTGACGGCTAAACTCATGTGAAAGCAGAGAGTAAACACTTCTCAGTGGAGGATTTTCCTGCCCAGACAGTAGAGAAGCTGCGCAAAGAGGTTCAGCTCTAAAAGCTTATCAAAAACCACAGCATAAACAACCTAGAAATAAAGAACACAATCTTATTAAGCAGCAGTTATTCCATTTCCCTTTCTACGCTGCATACCCCCCTTGCTAGAAAGACTTTTTTCACAACAGCTTTAGATGTGGCACCTCCAAAGGCTTCCACAATCTCTGCTGCAATCCCAACTTTTTTCCTCAAGATTTAGGATTAGCTTTTCCTTTTATAACAAATTATCCCATCCCCTGGCATATTTCACAATGTTATCTCCTTTACTCTGACCAGTCAAACAAACAGAGCCATTCTACTCTTTCACAGCACATCCTGAGAACCACCTTTGTTGTTTCAATCCAGATCCCTTCTAGTTGTCCCTCTATTATGGGTGTGAACACAGTTTCCACTACAGATCTAATAAAGAAGGTGCCTCTTCCTCCTGAATCCGAGTTTACATTCCCTGGCTCTTCTGAACAGCCTGCCTTACTGAATGTGCTGCCTTTTCTGCCCACCCCAGGTAAAAACAACTGCTCTTTCATGACTAAATGCTAGTCTGACTTTCTGGTCATGTCCCAAAACCCCACACCTCCAATTATGTAATATTTACCATTAGCCAATTACTGCTGTGCCAGATTTACAGCCATGACATCATTTCTGGGGCTTCTGGGGGGTAAATTCAATGACAAATGACAGTATTTTGAAGCGCTCGTTCCCTCATCACTAGAAGACCTCATACGTGATGCAAGACATCATAACCTTTTCCAAATCTGTTAGACTCATTAAAACTGCACCGCTTTCCCATGGCTAAGTTTATACAAATATTTTGTACTCAGGAGATGAACAGAAAGTCCCAGCTTCTGTACAGGAAAACATCACTCGCCAAATTACAAAACACCACGGTTCTAAATAGCGATGAAGGTTTTAATGCCTCTTAGTGCTATGGAAACTCTACCTTCCACACCAGTTGCTGCCAGTTCCTTCATCTTACCTACTACAGCTAATGTGACAATACTGTTGGCTAAAGTGAAGTGAAATTTATCATTCCCAAGTCTCCATACCAACTATGAAGTCCATTTCTTCCCACTTTGCATCCTGCTAACAACAGGGATAAAGCAGCACAAGCTGTTAGCGAGCAGCTCCGCTGATCAGAAAGGCACTCAGACTTACCTTGAGTAAGTGGCCAAAATGTCACACTGCAGCCACTGGTGGTCACTTTATGACAGAAAAATCCAAACCATCTAGAAGAAGCATCTAGAGATTTTAGTTTGCATTTTTCCTCCTGAGGTAAAGCAAACACCATGAGCCGACAAGGCTTCACACTAACAAAAGGTAACTTCTGACAGTATCTGAAACGCTACGGAAACCAGCACGGGGTGAAAGAACATCTTGAGTCTGAATCCTGTCAGTGATAAACTCATTCAGCAGAAATTTATCTGCCTTTCAATTTCTCTGCTTATACTGAATTCGCTAAGCTGTTTTAGATGCCTCTAAGCAAGATGTGTAACACGGAGGTGAGAAAATGTGTATCATTTATGTCTGGAGACATTACAGGGTCAGAGACACATATAACATGTCGGGCTTTTATGTCGTTTGAGTTTTCACCTGTGGGGATCCTGCACTTCATACAGAAACCCTATCTTAAAACCCTCGCTGCTCCTCACAGCTCCCCACTGTGCCTGCCCCTAGATGAGATTCTGAGCAAACCAGTCACCAGGAGGTGAGGAGGGGAAGCGTGCAAGTCGTGCATGTCTGGAGAGAGTGGGAGAGACAGCGCACGGCTTCCACCCACAGCTTGTAGCTCAACCAGACTCAGTACATCAAACCTTCAGTCTAACCTTAAATCTTCAGCCCCACACAGAGACAAAACCTAGGGGAAACAGGAGTAATGGGAGAAGAAAGGGTTGCTGCAAGTGCCGGATCTTATTAGAGATATACGTACATTTACACACACACACACAGATCCAGCTCAATGCAAAGAGCAGCCTTTGAGGAGAAGGGCAGGGACAGCACAGGCAAGCCTGAGGCTTTTTTCCCCAGTTGGACCCCCACCGGCATTTCACAGCCTTGCAGTGATATACATCTGTGGCCCCACCGATACTGAACTAGACTTGAATGAGTTAAGGACCAAAAGATCTTTGGCTCAGAGATCCTTGCACCTCCATCACACAGATCTGGAGTCTCTTCCAATTCTGTCACTAGCTCACATTACAGGAGACCCATTTGAATCAAAACCCCAAATAACGAGTGTAAACCAGCCTTTGATGTTTCAATTTCTTTTCATACAGCTGGAACTTGTTCTTTTATGCTTATACTTCAGACAGCTCTGTGCTGCCCTGTGTCTCTCGAGTAGATCAATCCAAAAACCTAGTCTGCATAACTCTATTGCAGTAACCGGGTTTAGCATGTTCATAGAGGCAGTAAAGAAAGAGCATATGGCTTTTGCTGCCCTCTTCTGTAGAAAGAAATATGTATCACATTACCTAAAAAAAAATGTTTCCGATCACAGATAAATATAGATCCATGGTCATCTCTGTGGCTTTCCTGGCTTTAAGGATGCTGCATGGGATCAGCCCCTCTGAGATGGCAGCCAGGGCCAGGCAGCAGCTGCACACAGGAGTGGGCTGCGAACAGCAGGAAGACTTCATTGCCATAGCTCAGGTGTATGCCTCTGCTTGGGGAGGGGTGTTATGTGTGTCACATAGCATGAAGCTAACTTATAAGTAGTTTTAGATCTACTAGAAAAAGCATATTAACAGCAGCAGTAAGAACACTTTGTATATTTAATGCAGCAATAGCAAAAGCCCACGAGGATATTAATCACTGACACTGACCTGAATTAAGTTACTAGCAATTGCGAACACTTTCTAATGCTCCTCTCCTGTTTTAAACGGACATACACGCATGCACATACACACCCGCAGTTTCCACTGACAGTCTCCTCTGACTCTAAGGAAGATCCCCAGCACTGTCAGAAGGCTGCGTGGTATCCGCAACGCAATTCCCCCCCAGGAAACAAGGGTTTCCTGCACTGTGCTCAGCAGAACAAAAAAACCATTTATCAGTTCTTATGGAAGAATGAGCCTCAGAAACATGCACTTTATGTACTCACCAGCTTTGGAGGAAGGTCCAGAATGCTGCTATGAAAAACCAATTGCTTCAAGGTACTCAAGTTACAAGAGTCATCGGAAACACACTGTACCGATAACACTCGGCACCAGATACCAAGATAGTAGAAAATACTTTAGCCAGTGTCACTTTTTGACCTTTTTTTAAACCACATTTTATGCTGTATTCTGCAGGTAAACATGAAATGGTGGAGCAGAGTAATGCTTTACCAGCTCCCGGGTACCGCCATACATCCCTGCTCCAGTCACACTGGTACTTTTATCAAACAAATCCCCACTAGAACTTGTTTCCAACAGGATGCTATGTGACTGAAGACCTGGAACTGCAGCACTTGTTTATGAACCCCTGCAAAATGTGCATGAATGGGATCTTCTGCAAGTAAGGCAAGGGACGTATCTCAGCAATACCCTAACCCTTTCGCTCAGAATTAAGCTTCCCAAATATGTTATGAAACTAAACTAATCACCCTGTGTTTTAATACTATATTTCTAAAGTATAATCCCATATGGGTGTTTAAAGTACAGACAAAATCATGTTTGGTTTATTGATTTTAATACTTCTCTGACAAGTCACATAACTAAGAGCCTGGGCTCCTGAGGATTTCTAGCTTCCCACTACAGATTAGAGAACGAAATAACTTCCTAGTACTGCTGAAGTTAGTGAATTGTACCTTTCTCTAGCGAACTGGCACCACAACTGATATACTCCACTGGAATCATTCCGCACCCCTTCCCAGAGCGAGGCTGACCTTGGCAATAGCTTCAGGACTTCTTACACAGGAACAGCCCATAAAATGGTACCTTCTATTGGGATCAAACATACTGCAAGTCTCAAGGATACTGTGACAAATGGGAAACCACTGAAGATGAGAAACACTACCAAGATACACAATAATAATGTTCTACAGGTCAGCAGCTCTGCAAACACTTCTTTTGCTTATAGTGCATCCAACTGGAAGCTGAATTCAGCAAGAAGTTTCTGATACATTCATTTCAGTCCAGCTATGCATAGCAATAATACAAACCCCCACAACTGCTCACACCCTCCTCAGTATTTGTAAAACAAAAGTGATGCGAGTTTTTCGTGCTTAATGAACACTTGAGCCAAACCAGTCCCAAAGCTGTTCCACGTGCCTGCTGCACAGCTGCATGGGCTACTGCATTCAGGGTCTGCATCACACTCGGGTCACGTTCAGCTCTGGAAATGGAGAAATACGTCATGGTATAGTACACCCCAAGTTTGGGATTTGGGCATTCAGCAGTGTGCCAGTCTCCTGAGCAGAATCTCCTGCTGAGGCTGCGTCACAAGCCCCAGAGCCCAGGCTGCCTGGCAGCACCTCACTGTGAGGAGTGGAGGCAATTCCTGACCGCTGTATTCCAACATCTCTTCCCCATCCCAGATAACCACTGTCAAATATCAGATTTACTGCCAAAAAATGGCAGTGTAACAGACATGAAACAACTAAGATGCAAACAAGCATTCTCTTTTGGCACATGCTAATGCACAGCACTAGTTGGAATGATTTCATAATTAAAGGATTCACACTGATGGGATTAAATCCCATAAGGGTGAGAACAGGACCTGTCCTTTTCAGCATGCAATAGCAAGGTTGTTCCAAACTGTCAGAGATTTGAGCAGACCTTCTCTCCAGGAGCTGTGCCATTGAAAAGCTGCTTTACATACAGCTGGTGACATACAGCACTTTAGACAAGGATGCCCAAGAGATGAACTGGGTCCAGCCCTACGTCATGCTGTGGGCTACACCTAGCCACTTGGGTCCCTAACGGGAAGTGGCTAGCTTATGCTATTAGTCACCTCTCCACTAATGGATCCTCGGGCAACCACAAGTCTGCAGTCCATGGCACCGATTCATCTGGATGGGAGTCCTTAGAGAAGACGAGGGGAGTGCTTTTCCCATGAAGACACTGCCACTTGGAAAAGCTGGAAATAGCAGGCATGTACAAGCCCTCCTTACGTAAGGCCCAAATCTGCAGCTAGTTACTGGTAAATATTTTTGCTGGTGAATTTATGACTGTGGGCAAGGCTGATCATCCTGGTGAGTAAACAAGACATGAACAAATAACAGCGCTCAGAGTACGAATATTTTCTTGATTATTCTACAGTAAGGCCTGTTGGGACAAAAACTGAGGCTGTGTTGAAAACCTGTCAGAATTACAGGCCCAGGATATCCACTCTGCAAGTTTAATTTGCTTAGGAAAGAAAGGCTGCTGCACTCAGTCGAGCTTGCTACTGTGTCAACACAAATTAGTCTGTAGTTGTATCAGTGATTGCTTTGAGACAGCTCTTGTATCAAAATCCCACAGAATGGCAGACTGCCAAAGTTCTCTAAACCAGTCGTTTTTTTCCAGTTATGAGCTAGGAAAAAACAGAACAAAAGAGAACGAGCAAGTAATCCCTGAACTGCTAACAGCTCAATCAAAGGAGAATTCACCAGGATCTGCAGACATGGCTTATTAATTTTTTCAAAGCAAATCAGCCAAATGCTTCTGACTAGTTTTGCAGTCAGGATTTTCTACCTTTGGTCCTGTGTATGCCACTGCAGAGGTTCATTCTTATCCCCACTACTTTTTATAACTTGATTTTCTGGGCCAACATCTATGTTCCACAGCAACCAGCAACAAACCTGATGAGCGTTATGTTCATTAACTTCACTTTAAGCTGCTGCGGTCTGATCTTCTCCACTCTCAGGAACTGCTTGCCACATTCCATTCTCCAGCAGGTAATTCAAAAGAAATTCACACTGTTGAGTTGGAAACAGAACCTTACATAAAAAGGTACTTTAAGAGATTTTTAGTGGATCTCATCTCTGAGAATATAGCTTTAACATGCATTAACAGTGTGCAGTAAATAAGGGCGCATTCCTTCATCAAGACCAACCAAGACCAATCTGTGTGACTGTCATGACACTGGCCCTTTTAAGTGCATCTCAAATTCTGTCAATTCAACCAGGATTACTTAAGACAAAACCCCCACATCTCTCTACGTTACTGTATCTTGAGCGATTCCATTAAACTTCATGAGAATGCCCAAAATCACTAGAAAAGGAAAGCAAAGCAAACCAAGCTTAGCATCTACAGCGGCTGCGCTGATGAGCGCCTGCAAGCGCAGCGAAGCTCCCGCGGAGGTCCAGCCATGCGGCGCAGCTGGGAGCAGCCCGGCCCCATTCCGGTCCGGAGCTGCCATCTGCTGGGAGCTGCAGCCCCGGCACAACGGAGCCGCGCAGGGGAAAACGCTTGGATTCTGCCAGAGTATCCATTAAAAGCAGTGGTGGCTTAATTTTTAACTATTAATTGCTATAAATAAAGTTGGAGCAAGTAATTCCATTAGTAACTTCCATCTCTTTACTCCTGCTGTAAATTGTAATTCTGCTTCTACAACAGTTCTGGGGGCACTAAAAAAATAGCTGAAGCATTTTGTCAGCTGTACCTTCGATTAAAATAAAACAAATGAATCTAACACAGCGTTTAACATATAGCACAGCGTTTCACAAGATACACGGGTGCAGCACTGGCAAGAGCCAAAAGCCCCTGATGTCTTTAGCTTTTAGATTTAACCTCAGCTTGAGAGACTGAAAAAAAAAGTAAAATGGAGAATAATGAAAAGCCAGGCATAATTCTTTACTAAAAGTACTTACAAGTAGATGAGATTCCCTAAAGGGTTTTTTTTTCCCTCAGCACAGAAAATCTCCTGACAGGGAGAGTTGGAGAGAAAGAGAAGTGGCAACCTGGCACTCATAAATGCATACAAGGCAGGTCAAGATGTCAGAAAAAGGGAGACAAAGGACTTCTCAGGACCAGTTTATGACCTTTCTGGGGTTTTCATCATTCAGCAGGCAGAAGGAACAGGACACACAGTTGTCTTTAGTCCTGTTTACCATTAGATATCCACACAAACAATAAAGAATCAAGCAAAACTCCCCAATTTTCGTAATTTGCAAGAGACTGAATCCTTCTTCCCCATCCAAGTGAGGAATTGGCCTTGTAACTGCATGTCAGCATTGTGACAACAATCCTCAGTGACAGAAAGGATACAAAACAGAGTGGTGACGGCTGAACCCTTGCTCCTCTCCATCTTCCCTTACTAACCTCCCCTCAAACTATCACATCATCCTTAGTACATACTTCTTGCTGCAAGACAGCATACCTACAAGCAATTCAGAACACCATATTTACATACTTCCACAGTTCTGCCACACACTGGACTAGGTTTGCACTTTGCTGCTGAGGCAGAAACTAACTGGGAGCAGCTTAATATTGCCCTTTTTCTCAAGGATGTTCCATAGCCTTTAATGACACCTGCAATGTGCTCCAACACACCCAGAAGTACAGAGCCTATAGAACAGCTCAGGCTGGGCCGCTGTGTGGTCACAAGCCTTCCTCCGTCACAGAGCAGTAATAAACGTAACCTCTGTTTGCTAACAAAGCCAAAGAGCTGCTATTTTCACTAACCAAAGTAGGCAAAAGAAGAGAACTGTGGAAGAGCAGAGCCTTTTTTTAACTGGAAAAACATGAATTACTGTGTCATTTTCATCAGCACAAACAAGCAACAGAGCAACACCATCCAAGACAACACAGTGAGACTGAGAAGAGCTCCCTCCTGCCCTCTGCATCTGAGCTTCCAAGCTGGAAATGAAAGGCAAGCACAGGGTCCTTCACAGCAAATGAAGAGAAGGATTTATGAAGCAACAGAAACAGCAAATGCAAATATTTCTACATCAGTGCTTTTTAAAAACACATTCTCAGAGGTAAAGGTCAAGTCTTAAAACACTTCACCCGTTCAATACTTGTGTGAATCATCATCTTTTGAGCATCTGTTCTGGATTTGATAGCTTGAAGAAAGTCCTTTTAAGGGCTTCATTCCAACCCACAATATTATCTCAGTTCTAATATGAGACAATAATAATGCATCACTTGATCTGAGTCTTTTCTCCCTTTTTGTTTTTTTTTGCACTATCCCCTTACAAAAGGTATTACAACTTTTTGTCTCATCCCCAGATTCACACTCTCTTAAGTCCTTATCCCTTCTTCCCACCCACCCCCTCATATTTAAGACTTGAGAACTCGAACATCTCTCAATTACAGTGTTTATGCAAAGTTTATATTTCATTATCACACATCTTTCTCTTTCTGTAGGCAGCCCTATGGTTCACTCCCATTTTCCTGCAAGAGGATCTCAGATTATTTATCCTATTTCCCCAGGACGGAGGAGTCCTGGTAAGTTCCACTGGACTCCAAGGACTAGTGGTTTCTTGAGATAAAACTGCCAGCTCAAACCCTGCAATATGCTCCTTTCCGAGCCTAGGCAGAAAACCCATTACCCTGAACAGATGGGAGGTAGTCTGTGGGAAGACAAAATCTGCTCAAGCAAAAACTTAGAATACAAAAAATAATCAAAATATCTGAGTCACAGGCCTGATAAAAATCACAAGATTGGCTTCAGAGATCCCTAAATTTTAAGAGCAGCACCTTTTAAGGAAAATGGTGTACATGGTTCTTTTTATTCGTCTTGTGCTTTTGATTTCCTTCAAGGGAAGCGTAAGCTTATTTACTTGAAAGGGAAGCTGAGACTCTGACTCAACTACAAAAGCTGCCACCTTAATTAAAACAAGAAGGTGTTCGCAAGAACATCTGGAGCGCTCCCAATACCAGGACAGTCAGTGAACGGTGCTGGCCGCCCTGAAGATGTGAACAGCAATTGTCAGGCAAACGTGATGGTGACTTGAGCAGTCTGTGCCATGATCACTGCTCAGCTCTAACTAGATCTCAGAGCGACCTCACTGGAGAGCAGCAAGGACAGAGGTCAGGCCCCAAAATGCATCGTTACATTCATTAACTGTTAAGCTCCCTCAACGATACAGGAACATGTGTTTTAATCTTTCAACTTGCTGAACCATGTAGCTTGGATTGATAAAACCTTATCCCATTAATGTGAAACCATCACTGCTTGAAGAGATTGGCATGGAATTCACAAATACAGCAAAAATAGATAAAACTCAATCACTTTTCTTTTAACTGGTATCTCCTTTTCCCCAGGTCAGTCCTGGAGGATGTTTTAGAATGACTTGCTGACACTGCTACAAACCAGTTGAGTCTCTTACTACCAAAAATCAACTACTTTGACAAAAGTCATACCCTTGGTCTTCGACTTTCAGCCCCTCCACAGCTGGCAAAGCATTTTGTACAAAGCGAAATACAGACTAAGCCATTTCCCGTATGCTTTCTGCTGTCTTCCTGGTCACTTAAAACAACGCTCCCCCCTTCTCCATGTCAACAGTGTGTCAGTGCAGTCACCACCAGCCACATTCCCAGCTTCCTTTCCCCTTTCATGTTCTATTTCTTCTACACTAGTTTTCCTTTCTGCTGCTTTATTCTTTTTACAGGTTGTTTGAGGGGTTTATTGCTTCCACCCTCCTTCTGTGGTCAGCAAAGCACTGTACATCAAATCAACCAAAGAATTCTGTAACAGGTTTGTGCAGTTTCAACTTTACTTGCAGTACTTCAGGTTCATGTTAAATTAGCTATTTCGACAACAGATGTCTAATCTAAAATTGAAGCGGTGGGTGTATGTCTGTATATGCCTATATATATTATATACATATAATGCATATGTGTGTTTAGAGGTCTGCAAAAAGAGCATGTCCCCTGTCCTTTACTGACTCTATAAACCTCTGGCTTTCTTTTAGAGAGCAAGTACTGTATCAGAGTCAAGAACCAATTATGTGCTATTCTGCAACACATCACCAAGAGGACAAAACATAAATTACCCCAGTAAAACCTCTGGTAACAACCATTCCATCATCTCTTGCTTAACTTCCAAATAAAGGCATAGCAAAAATACACTCAATAACTAGGCTGGGTTTTGGTTGGGTTTTTTTAACCCGCCATACCAACAACTTACATCTTTCTGCACAAAGCTTACTTGTGTTCTTCCTGGGCTTCACATTTCTGATTAAATTCACTCCAGAATGTACAGGCATGTGCTACTGTGCAGTCAGTGGAAACTGGATGGACTACCCACACAAATATGACACGGAAGCTGCAATGTGGGTACTGACAGGCATGAAGATAAGGGTGCAGGAAAAGGTAACCTACAGCAAACTGAGGAGAAGTGAGTCTGGAAGGGAAGTACCAGTATTACAACAGGGACTATTGCTCAACTCAACCCACTGATGACTTCGTATCAGCCCTTCCTCAAAGCAAGGGGATGGAAGAAGGGACACAGTGCTGGACAAATGGACTTCACAGAAGAGGAAAAAGGAGCCACAGAGGAGCAGTATAAAAAAGCACTATAGCAAATGGGTGTAATGGCTTTTAAGAAGTGCCTTCTTTTAATAAGGATTTCTTTATATTAGTCAAATTTCAGAGAAAACACATTTACTAGAGTGAAATTCATGTCAGGCCAGCGGAGTCCAATGCTCCCCATGGGGTGTGACTCACCAACTCTCTGAAGATCTTTATCATCTGAACTAATACAGGCTCTCAATGCCTACTGCCTAGTCAGTTATTCCCGTGTTGTGACAGGAGACTGAAACAAAACTATGGAAAAGAAAAACTCAACCAATTTCATTGGAATAAGGGCAGAATAACAGCACTGAATTTTTTAGGGCCACAGGGTAAAGAAGGCTAAAGACTAATTCTGAATCGTCAGTGGCATTATCACCACCTAAAGTTTAGCACTATGAAATCCCAAATACCATTATAAAGAGCCCTTTAAATAAATCTCAGTTATCAGCTGAATATAGATGAGGATAACAGCTGTGTTCCTCTTCACTTGCAGTAAGGTTAAGGTGTGCCAGCACACATTAAAAAGCTTTCTAATAAACTAAAATGAGGAGACATAGCTTTAGGACACACAAACAACAGAGCTCTCTTGCGTGCTCTCTCCAAGCGATTTCTAAGCAAGTCAATCCTTCAGCCAAATGAAAGCACACAGTTTACATAATCGATCTTAACATGATAGACATGTTCTTTGCTCTGAAATCTATCCGACTACAGGACACATGCTTTCTCTTTTCATTTTAAGCATCTTTTCACACTAGAAATTCATGGATTGAAACTAGAAAGAGCAGGAGAATCCTTGCAAAACCACGGGTCAATTAATAGAACAGAGGAAAAACCTCAAATCATCATTTTATTGGCACAGGGAACAAGATAAGAAAACTGAAAGAGTAACTCCCCAACATATAGTCCCAGGTAAAGCAATTTATTTCCCTCTACATAAATCTTGATCTATTAAAAAAGAATGGCATTACTTCAAACAGCATTTCTCAGATGAAAAAGAAGAAATCAATGCAAGGTTTTGATTATGTAAATTACAAAACCAACATAATTCCATCCCCATTTCTGCCTGTGACTCACTGCAGAAGCTGTACCATGTGCCTGAGTCACCTGCACACTACTCGTGCCTCAGAAGGACACAAATTATGAGTCGGTTATAGCTGAGTTAACATAGTAATAGTAGATCACTACTACCCTGTCCCAACGAGCATTGACGTATATACATACAGGGTAATTTATGGCAGCTCATGAATATGTCTCTTCTGACAATTGGTCGTGACCATTAATTTGAACAGAACACATTTACGTATTGTTCTGAATAATGAGATGGGCAGAGTTCCCATGACACCAGAAGAGGTCACACCACAAAGCCATCACAGAAGGCAGGCAATTGCATCTTTTGGACCAATAGCACAAGTAATTTCAATATGGGCGACCTTGGTTAAAGGAAGATTTTTCTATCTCAGCTGAAGGCAAAAAGCTGCCAGGAACAGAGATGTGAATATCCAGCTCAATGAGAAAAAGGTGAAAACACTAAGCATTACTCATTTTGGCCCACTGTATCTTTTCTTTTATCTGTGCAATTTGCTTAGCCAGTCTGGTAGGAGAAGGATATGAGCACCTGCGTGTCACAGTTCAGGCATAAGCTGGCCCAACAGCCAAATTCTAACAAATGACTTCTAACAACCAAAGAAATATGTCTGCCCAGAAAAGCCACTGCTCTTTACCTCAAAACATATTCTATGCAGCTTCCAAATATCTGGAAAATCATTAAGACAACTGATACGTATTCCATAAAAAAGACAGGCCAGATTGCTCAAGACAATTTAAGCAGCATGATAAATGAAAATCCAGTACCAAACTATATATAGGCAGTTTATATATGCTCTTAACAGACTTCCTACTTACCAACATGGGCTTTGAAAATAGTAAGTCTCAATAGCATATTTATTACTAACACCATAATGAGAGGAGAATCTAACTTACAATAGATGAGGATGGGAAAGACAAGAGGTATTATACTCAGTGACACTTAGGAAGACATGGCCTTTCAAATAGAAATAAGAAAATGAAGAATATTTGGGTTCATGTGCCTTCATCCTCTTAACTCGCATATTGTACAGCCTCGTACGTTCCAATAAAGTACCGGTTTTTCAGGGACTTTATTTCTTCTGAACGCTTGAAATCGGCAATGCTGCTGGTTTGCAGCACGCTGGCAAGCATGAAGTGATCTAGACAGAAAGGAACACCTATATTTTTCACTTCGGAGACTGTTCTTATCTTCACCAGAACAGAGAAGCGGGGATTACCGCAGCAAATAGGCCATTGCTCAGTGCATTTCCCCCCCCCCCTGCTGAAATTTATCTTATGGCTTCAAAGAGAGCCTCATTTCAGAGATTCCACAGCTGAAGGCAAATCAGCAACTGTGTGTCCCTCCCCCCTCCTGGTTACTAAAAATGTGCTGACTTCCTTCTCTACATATGGCTTCCAGCCTTTTCCAGTGAGAAACCCTGTCCCAAAGAGCACACAGCCGTTTGTACGTTACTCTACCCTAAGAGAGTAGTAGACAGGGAGCTGTTTATTCCTCCTCCCTCCCATATAATCACAGATGCTATTCTTAACTGTCACTCTCACTTTGTATTGTTCACATTGTGTGGGACGAGGCTGGTTCTTTTCTTAAAGCCACGCTCGCTACAAAACAAAACGCCACCATAATTTCTTCTTTGCCAATTGCAAGTGTATTTTCAGATACCAACTGGCTTTAAAAGCAGAATATTTAATGAGCATTTAGATATCATTTATCAATCCACTCTGGTTATGGGGGTCTCCTCGGTTTTAACTCCTTTTGCTTGGGATTCAGTGCTTATGGCCACAGCTAAACCTGACAGGTTTAACTGGAACAAAGCCAGTCCAGGTGGCACTGCAAGAAATCCCCCAGAGAGGAAAGCTCAAAGGAATTAAACATACAGAGCAAAGTGTGGGTTGAATGACAAAGTGCATTTAACTGGAAGGGGAGCTAAAGGGACACTGATGAAAGGAGATCAAGACGGTGCCAATGCATTTGGGATATTAACATCAGAGACTGCCAGCCATTCTGTGAAACCCAGTGACTCACACCTCTTTCTCTCCGCTCACCGTGACGCACCTCAAACCTTATTCACTTTTATTACCATCTCTACAATTTTACATTCCTTTTACTCTCACAATGAATATGGTACAAGCTGATTAGGAAACCTGATGAAGGCAAGGACACACTGAAAGGTCTGCTGCAATGAGACACACCAGGTACTTTCACAACAGCACTAAAACCTAAGAGGACTTTCTCACAGTATTTTGCTGCTCTGTTTGAAATCAGTGAATTTATTCCACCTAAAGAAAGAATAAGTGGTTTTCTGCCCTCTGTGAACATAAAGGGATCCAAGCATGTTGCACCCATTTCCTTTTACAGCCACACAACCCTAATAAAGCTGTCATTTCTCATATGGAATTACAAGAAAATAAAACCCTACCCTTTAGAAAACTACACTTATGGCGAGTCATCTTTACAAGATCTTAAACTGTTCTTTCTAGCCTGAAGTTTCTAATCTGAACAATTATTTCATGTATCACAAAAAGATGTTTCAAATGGCTGCAGGACCAACAAACAAAAAGAGCTTGTTAAATAATGGCCTTTGGTTTCCAGACAGGATCTGTATTTGTAGTTCTAATAGCTGCCAGTTTTCAACTTACTCATTAGCAGGAGAGCAGACCCGTCACAAAGCATGGCTGATGGCGGAGTGACGTGTGTGCATACATGTTACCTGGCACACAGTATTATTGGTCCTACGTTCTAATTTAACAGCATTGCAACTCCCCCCTGCGGGTGCTTTTGTGAGTTTTTTAGAAGGGGTGATTAAAACGTAGAGGACTTGAGTTTATCAAAAAGGTGAAGTTCACGCCCTATAATTATCAATCACACTGATAACAATACCAAAAAGCACACACAGATCCAGATTCCACTTCTACCAGTAACCCCGCAACAAAAGGACCCATATTAAAAATAACAGAAGAATTCCACTGCTGATGTCAAACTAACACCTGCAGAAATATTTTATCTTCAATTTAGCAGCACCTAAAATAATTGGTGATAACAAATGATGGATTATTCCATATTGTCACGATTGCACTGCACACAGGAATTCTGTACCTGCATCCTTCATCTCCCCTTCCTTTCCCTGTAGTGATCCAGTAAGGATGCTTTCCTGAGACTTTGAAAAAGAAGGGATAGTGGTTAGTTTCCAGGGACAGGATTTTCCAAAACCCTGGTTTGTTGCTTTTTGCACTCCTGATGAAATATTTTGCAGTAACACTAATTCCCTGTTGGGGTGAGTGGTAGCAAGCTCTGCGAATCTGAAATTACCCAGAGAGCTAACAAATAATTACATCTGGAGACAGACTGCAATTTAAACACCTCCCATCTAGAGAAATGTTGCCCTTTCTTCACAAGCAATGCTCCACCAGTGTAAAATGATGACAACTTCTTAAAAAGCAGCATGAAAAAAGGTAGGGAAACATTTGCTGTGCACAGCTCAAAAGGAAAAGCCATGCTTCTTCCATACCCTCAAATCTAGCACTTGACAGCACATGTGTGCATTAAAAACCATACAATCCTCACTGACTCAACAGAAACGACTGGCTGTTTTCTATTATCTGCTTCTTAGAATACATGAACATCTTTCATCTAAAGAGAAAAATTATGCTGCTTTCTCATACTTTCAGAGGCTGTGCAAAAGCCTACTCAGTTCAGCAGTCAGCCTAAATACACAGATTCTAGAAATACATGGTTTTTTGCATGGTTTTTTGCAAGCAGGAATGAATTCACTCTACACACACCCTGAGCCAGTTGGAAGCCATCCAACCACAGCTACACAGGTTGACAAGACCAGCTCAAGTCCCTATCTTATATACACTTACACAGCCTGCTTACACACACACACTTGGTATGGAGGTGCAAGCAAAGGTGCAAAGTATGTTATTCCACTTTGCCTTCTCCAAAAGTTCCCACATGGTACAGATAGGGACATCTACTGTCAGTTAGCCGTGCACAGACTGACTCATGAGTGACTAGGAAATTAAATCCTCCCTGAAGGAATAGTCAGAGCTGCATGTTCTGTACACATAAAAGAGGGCCACAAGTAAAAAACACATAAATAAAACACATTCAGTCACACATCATGAATTTATATGCAAAATATTCCCCTCTACTTGTCATCAGAAGACACCCTAAGCTGAACTGGATATAAAGTGTGTGTTGACTTTATTGCCTGACTCACTCAGGCTTGTTTTCTAACAGATGGGAAGTGCTGAGCTCCGACCACAGGTTCCCCCCTCCAGCAGCAGCTCACTGAAGCATGGACAGCCTGGTGCCCAGCTGACTCAGATGCTGCCACCTGACTCATTTTGCCCAAATGCTACCTAGACAACTAAGACGTTACAATACTTCTTCTGCAAAGAATTTATGCCTGTAACACAGGATCATAGAGTCCCAGAATGGTTTGTGTTGGAAGGGACCTCAAAGCTCATTCAGTTCCAACCCCCTGCCACAGGCAGGGACACCTTCCACTAGAGCAGGTTGCTCCAAGCCCCTGTGTCCAGCCTGGCCTTGAACACTGCCAGCGATGGGGCAGCCACAGCTTCTCTGGGCACCCTGTGCCAGCGCCTCAGCACCCTCACAGTAAAGAACTTCCTTACGTCTAACGTGAACTTCCCCTGTTTCAGTTTAAACCCATCATCCCTTGTCCTGTTGCTGCAGTCCCTGATGAGTCCCTCTCCAGCATCCTTGTAGCCCCCTACAGATACTGGAAGCTGCCCTAAGGTCTCTACACAGCTTCTCTTCTCCAGGCTGAACAGCCCCAATGCTCTCAACCTGACAAGAGCCACAAGAATCCATCATCTACATTCAAGCATACTTTTGAAAATTACTAACCAACAAAGGCAGCTGCACTTCTACATTTCTGCACTCTCACAACTGTCAGAGTTTAACCACACGTAACTAGTGATGCCGAGGCCTGTGGCCATTCATCCAAACAGAACAAGGCACAAGCCCATGCTGGCTACAGGCAAAGTAAGCAGAACAGTAACAGAACAAAGAGCAATTACATCCACTCTTTCCTTCATCACATCCTTGCCCTCAGAAGAGCTGCTGCCAGGAACCCAAATGCCTCCCCTGCTGCAGAGCATCATTTTGGCACCATGCATCACTGCTATAATGTTACCACAGCCACTCTTTTTGCCATGTATATCTGAAAAACTACTTACATGAGTTCTTGGGGCATAGTGTCATGCACATGGACATTGCGCCTGGCTGGTGCAAGAAATGGAGGTGAGAGACTGAAGCAACCAGGGGTGTGCGCCAAGCATCATTCAGCACACAAACCTCAGCTAGGAGCGAGAGGGACCAAGACACCTCGACTGTCACGATTCCACTCCTCTCTGGAAGGCTGAAGACATGGTCAGTGACAGAAGCAGATTACCCCTTCACTGAACAGGACATGAAAAAGAACACAAATACTGAGTACTATGTAAAATACAGTATAAGCTATCAATCACTGAAAGCTTCTTACATGCACTTCCCCTGCACAACATATATTTAGTAAAGAGCTGCAGTGTTTTTCTCTCCTCCCTGAAGCTTCAGTCCTATAGCACAATATTCACTGTCATCTTGCCTCAAGTTCCAAGATTGAGGCACTATGGCATAGAAGTGCCTAAAAATAAAGCAAGTACTTCCATGAGCAGCAGCACTTGGCAGCAGAGAAAAACAATCAGGCTTCGTATTTAAGTTATGCTTACTAGGGTAGAATCAAATCTTCCTACCTGCTGAGTACCAACCTTGCTTAGCTCACTCCTGGCTTCCTCACATCAGCAGCAATAATGGCATTATTTGGGCACAAGATGTACTGGAGAATTTCATTATTGTCAAATTGTAAGTATTGCCCAAGTATAAATATCTTAAAACCCTACTGTAAAGTCAGAAATGCTGTAGAATTCTGAACAGTTGATAAAACCAAACCCAACACAATGAATGAGAAATCCTAAAAGGGAAATTAAGCCAAAACAAGAAAATCCATATCCAGGCACTAATTAAAACTCCACTTGGGAGGAAACAAACCTATAGATTATAACTGCTACAGTTCTGCTGGATGCTGTGCGTTCACTGTGTTGGACAGAATATCCAGCATTAATCTTGATGCTTCTGGACATGTTGAGGGTACTTCACACAGACTTCCACCTGCCTGGAATCACGCTGTGAGCTCTTCCCAGCACCTGCTCACCCACCCATAAAGCACCACGTGCCCACTGGCAGCTTCCACTACTAAATGTAAGGAAAGCTCTTAAAAAGACACCAAAGCAGCGCTAGCAAATGATATCCACCATGAATAATGGGAACTCTATGCATGTGCTCACACTGACTGAAGTTTGAAGACACTATATTCATTTTAAAATGAATATATACAATCCACTAATATATCATTATTAATAAATACCCATATAGCTCATCTGGTTTATAGAATTAAAACTCCTGCATCACAAAACACAAAGCAGTTAACACAAAATACGATGCATTTTATATCACATCCTGCCACTGGCTCTTCAGACTAATATAGATTCCAGTTTTCAAAGTGATCATTTCCCAGTATCAGTAGTTGCATCTGGCACCTAATATGGGATAGCAGCTACACTGCACTTGATATCCTGACAAATACCTGGAAAGAAAAAGAAAAATTGCTAGTCATGTGCTCCTCTCTGGTAAAGAGAAAATTAATCAAAAAAGAGACAGAATGTGCATTTACACTGATGAGTCACACGCGCACAGTTTTTACTGAAAGAGTTAGTTCAGTTTCCCATAAAAGCAAGGCTTATGTGGTCTTAGAATCACAGAATGGTTCGGGTTGGAAAGGACCTTAAGATCACCCTGTTCCAACACCCTGCCATGGGCAGGGACACCTCACACTAAACCTTGTCACCTAAGGCTCTGTCCAGCCTGGCCTTGAACACTGCCAGGGATGGAGCACTTACCACTTCTTCAGGCAACCTATAGCAATACCTCACCACCCTCAAAGGGAAGAGCTTCCTTATATCCAACCTGATATAAGGAAGGTGTTTTATCTATATCTATATCTATCTATATCTATATCTATATCTATATCATCTATATCTATATCTATATCATCTATATCTATATCTATATCTATATCTATATCTATCCTGCGCCCCTGGTAATTTTTAAACCTTCTGGGCAATTTCAATCAAATCTGAGGGAGACAGTACCTTACAATCTAGTGGCTTTGTGAAAATTAAAAAAAGCAGCAGAAAAGTATTAAAACCAGCATCTCCTTAAAGAGAAATAGCTTAGAAACATATTGGTAATTCCTGCCTGTCATTATGCATGATTTTGGATACTATTTTAAATCCTTCAGTTCTTCTATGTTTATCTTGAAATTATTCACTACAAAAGTACTAACAGATCTCTTCATAAGGAAGGATATTGTACTGGGACAGGGAAATTCCCAGCTGGCTCTGCACTTCTTACTGAGCAGCAATCAAGAGTACTAGAAAGGGACAGTCAAACAAACAGATCTTTGGAGTGCTGTGAATCTGAATTTGCTCTGCTATTTCCTTGCAAGCATCTCTGTCCACATATGGTACATCCTAAAACCCTGCTGCCAGTTCCATGCTGAGCCGTTCCCACCTTCCATCCAAGTGCTCCGCTAAGCGCACCTGCTGCCCTGCGTTCCTCTTGCCCCTGGCACCGTTACACCCCTCAGCATCGCATCATGCTGGTCCGTGAAGAAAAGAAACCTTTACCAGGTAGTTTAGGCAGGATGCTGCAGGACAGCAACAGCCAGAGAAATAAGCAATGCTGCCTGCTGTGAGGGAAGGCTGCGTGTGTGGCAGATCCCTCCGGAAGGCAGTTCTCCACCTCCCTAAAACGATTTCTGAAGCCTCCATCCATTTAGATATTTCACACATAGAGGAAGCAATAAAGCTTCAATGAATGTTGTGGAACTTGGCGCCTTCTTTGGTCACCTTCCACAGACTCCTTTAAAATAACCCACGTGCTAAGTAGCAAGAGACAGCAACTCCTAAAGTACTTCCCTGCTACAAACCTTGGAACTTTTACTCTCTTCTCTGCGACATGCAAATTACTTTGCTCTCATAGACTACATTTCAGCTGATATCTCATGTAGTCTCCTTGACACCCAAATGTCTTGCTCCCTTTTCAGCTACTTGACTATACTAGAGACAGGACTCCATGATCTCGCTCACCTCTACATACATGCATCAAAAATGACAGCTACCAAAGGCCTTGCAGAAATTTTAGTACCATCTGCCTCTCCCCTAAAGCTTTCACACCTCAGTTCTGCAGTCATGACAAATTCCCCAGTGCTTTTCCATTGACTGGTACATCCCAGCTGCTTATTGCCTGGAGTCTGAAGAGAGGACAATGTACTGCAGCAGCATCGCCTCTCAACGATCCTCACAGGTCCCTTCCAACCTGCGATAGCCTATGATTCTCTTTGTCAACTTCAGACTGCCAAAATGAAATCACAGCATAGATCCGAAAAAGCCCTGCATTAGACTAAGCATCAGAATGAGATATGTGAGCATATGCACCCCATGAACAGAATACAGTTTCAGAAACACCAAATAGCAGTCTTACAGGAGACAATCAATACTGAGCACATGCAAATAATAAATGAATTCCAGAATACTGAGTAACCTATCACTATTGGTAGGAATGATCAATACACGTGTCAGAAAGAAAAACAAAGTTAGCATAAAAAGGTATAAATATATATGTTTTATCTTTAAAACATTCAAGCAATGATCTCCCCTTCAATTTCCTATAAGTATTCTCAAAAAGACTTTTGAGCACTATTTCTTGTTCTTCCTTAAATGGAAGCTCTGCTTAATGGAAGAAAAGCTATTGCTTTATCTAAGTTCAATATCTTCCCTCCTTCTGGAAAGGGATTAAAAAACAGAAAACAAGTGTATGAATGTTTGAATTTTGACAGAAAGTTTTCATTCAAGCACAGTATTATACAGAATCCATTAAAAGCTCAGAGAAATAAAAACAGTAGAACCGGTTGTGTTTCACATTTTACACCATCATTTCAAATAAAATGAGAAAACTGTCACAGGAAATATGGACCATACAAATGAGGCTGTAGAAGCAAGAACACTACTCAGGATTAGGCTTCCTTCTGACACGGTGCAGTGCCAAAGCCAGCTGACAGCAGGGAAGCATCAGAGCAGGATGGCATACACAGAAGACGATGGTACAGACTCCCTGTGCATAGTGAAGGGCAAACCACCTCCTGCTAAAAACAATCACTGTTCCAATTGGATACATACACATAAGGCAGGAGAAGGTGAAAGGTGAATACTCTCTATATATTTAGCAATAAAAATTGTGTTCATGAGCACTATAGAAGCCTCATGCCTGTACCTGCTGCACTGGCTGGAGACGCTTGACAGAGGTAGGAGAGTAGCACTGCTTACTGCAGAAACAGGGTTAATAAAAGGTAAATTGAAATAAGTATATAAAATAATGATTGATTTAAATTACAGATAGAGCAAGAATCTTTCTTCTTCCAAGCGTTCATCCACAACAAAAGAGCAATGGTTTCTTTTTTAACCTCACATTAACCCAAATTAATCAATCCAAATTGCATTGGGAAGGAATAAATCTGTCTGGATCTGTAAAACACGATTAAAGAGCAACTATCATTGCCACAGAAAGTGCCAAGATTTTAGTAGAATTAAAATGAGATTAACCATTCCTATTAAAAACACCCAAAGCTTCTGTAATTTATAGAAAGCCACAGGGGATGAAATATTCCATTTTTAAATTCAGGACTGTAGTCAGCCATGCAAGGAGAATATATATTCTAGCTTATACGGAAAGGAACAGGATGTTTTACCCCGTTATCTTTTGCATACAAGTTTCTGACAGGTTTTTTCCTATGGTATTTGGTGCTGCTTTGATTGAAATTATTGGCCTAAATAACTGGTATGATCTAGTAGGAAAAGAGAAAGGCAAGTTTCTTAGTGCTAACAGCAGCATTATGCCCAATAACAGCAGAAATACAAGCAGATACCAGACAACCACATACATGCTATTGACGTGATTCATTTATATTATGGCTTGTAAAAATTACATATACAGCCACTCCACTAAAATTCAAACCACTAAGTAGCTCCCCACACCAGGGAAAGCAACTGCTCATGCAGTCCGATGAAGCAGCACACAACAAACTAGACTACCCATCTCACCTACCAACCAGGAGCCGTTCCGAGGATCTGACTGCTTCACTTCACTTAGTTCACAACTCCCTGTTCAGATTTTTGTTTCCAGGCAAAAATAAGCCAGTACAGAAAATAACTTCTCCTCCCCTCCACTGTTCAACTCCTGTAAGGCAGAAACACTCTCTCCACCTGCCTACTTCCTCAGCAACTATATTCATTCTTTCCTTTTGCCTTCAATTTTCCAGCTCAGCATCATATGCCCTTCTCAGAAGGTCATCACCAGTTTGTAACAACTCAAGGGTAACAGAGGAAGCTGGAAAAGCACAAGAAAGGAGTAACTAAGGCTCCATAACAGGAAACTATGAATTAGGTCCCAAATGCAGAGATGAGATTTTAATACTTTCCTTGCTTCGGTAAGGTTTGAACCAGCTCTGACTGACTGTGGTATCACAGAGGCATCACTAGAATTTGAACCCACAGATCAGAAAATTCTCCCAAAGGGGTAGAACAGCCTTTTTCCTCTGTCAGCATCCTGGATATAAAGAAAAATAAATGCTTGTCTTGGGTAGTTATTTACACACATGTCTATACAGATAATATTAAGGCCTTTAATAACATCTCTTGATTGTGATTGTTAAACCACCAGGTATTTCTTTTATTTCATAAATCCTGATTACGCAAGAGAAATGAAGAGTGGGTACGTGGTACAGAGAGAAGAAGGAACTTCTCAGAATAATCGGCTAATGTTAGAAGATCTATTATAGCTTCAAGACTTCGTCAGCAAAAGAAAGTCGTGGGATTATGCCACAGAGCCTGATGTATACACACGTATCTTTGAGAATCACCTTAGTGTGGAGAAAAAACTTTGTCATGGAGATGGGTGTAAACTGCTCAATCTCAGCTGCTTGCACACAGATCAGGATACTTCTCTTCCACAGTATGCAGATGCAATAGCATTTTTATGTCTTAAATGAATACTTCAGAGTTTAAAAATCTGTATTTTTACTTGTTCTAATTATGAAACAATATTTGGAGGGAATATTAATCTTCTGATGTAAAGAAACAGAATATCCTCTCTCATCCTGCTTTCCCCCCTTGGGTATTATTGATTGCATACAAGGACATCTTGTCAATCAATAGCTTTTTCATGGGTTTGTGTTGCTATTTTGTCTTTTTGAAGTTTAATATTGTTCATGCTGTACCCAGGGACAGATTATTCAATGACTAGGCAAAAATACAAGCCCAATATTGAAGCGATTTCTTAGAATAGAAAGAGCAAGCAATAGCTCTGATTTATGAAACAATCATTCCCACCAACACAACCCTTTGTTACTTTATGCGGTCCTGTCCTGCAGTGCTCACAGGGTCAGTTGGAAGGCTGGTGTACTGATACCCATTCACACAGAAGTCTTAAAATACAACTCCAAGCCCACAGCACTGTGTTTCTCAAGTACTTTTTGCAAATCCAACCCCGATTAGGACACTGCTCCCGTTGGTAAGACTCTAATGATGCTTTGCAGCAATCAGCACAGGCACAAGTCCCCAGATTCAAAAGCCATCAGCAAGCTGGCTCATTTGTAACAGAACATTCTGAATAGAGCTGAACACTGGCTGTGCCTTGGAGTTTGTTTGTTAACACTTCAACTCCATTTTTAGAACTAACAAAAAGAAATTATTAACCCAACCTGTAAAATCTGCTGGTTTATTATAGCCAAAATCAAGCAGTCACTTTCTATCCCTGGAAGCATATTTGCTTTTGGAAAAAGAAAAAGCTCTGGAAGGAAACTGAACAATATTCTGTACAAAATTTATTGAGGAAAAAAGATAAATTCCTATTTGCCAGCAAATTTGCCTGATTTAAGAGATAGATTTAAGAGCTGTCACATACAAACAACATCTTTTTAAAAGAAGGATGTGACCATTAGCAGTCATGGAAATAATATAAAAGAAAATGTTACTTGGGGGGTGAGCCTCCACAGTATACATGACCTCAAGAGCCCCAAATGACAACTGAAAGCAGCAGATCATTTCCAGCTCCTAACCTAACTGCTAAAACAATACCTTCTACAATACCTTAACGCTTCAGAGGTCTGTCTCTGTTCTGCCCCCCAAAGCACACCTTGCCCCTTACAAACAGACTGCTTTTGCGGTTATTTGTAACTTTCACTATTAGTCAAACCAAATTTTCCACTACCACCAGGCTGATCCTGGTCTTGTAAAACCACTGGAATGTGATGATTAGCTCACTGGAGGAAAAGCAAGTCAAACAGCACTAAATGAGCCTAATAAGCACTGCCCTTTAGTCTGAAAATAGCATGTATTATTTCATACAAAATCACGTTGATCATATATTTAAGCAGAATACATTACTTTTGGAGGAGGGGACAGACACAGGCACTAACATCCCAGTACTTAGGAACTCTTCACTGCCTATAGCTGACAGATTTTAGGATCTGAAAATGTCTGCAACATAGAGCCACTAATGGCTAGCAAAGATTTTTATTATGGCATAAGGAATAGAGAATTTCTTCAGATATTAAGCTAGGACTTCAAGAAATGGATAGTTTTTCAGTGTACAGACATGACAGATGGGATTTGCCCTAGTGATGAGGTTAGTGTATCATCTGACACAATATCCTGCTGGAAGAATTCCGAAGGGCACACAACATTTGCTGTTCATATCTGCAAGTTTCTATTAAAACCAATGACAACAAATAGCAGGTACCTCTGACACTACCAGACCTCAATAAATGAGCACAACTGCCAATCTGGTGTGCTCTATTAAATCATGTCACACAGTAACTCAATCTGCATCACACCTTTAGGGGGTTTCACCTTAGGTGACACCAGGAAGACATCACGCACTAAGCAGCTCCTGCTAGGTGCAATGAGCTCTGTAAGGAATCACTCCAAAATACCAGTATTTAAAAAGAACCTACTACAAGCAGAGTACAGATCCATGTATTCCACAGGAAAAGATCCTGAAAATCCAGGAGGTGAATTAAGGTAAAGAAGAAAGGAATGGAAGTACTCACATTTTACAGTTTGAACTCTGAAAAACAACTGGAAAATGTCCTGGAACTTGCATATGCCTTTCTCAAGGAAGAACAGAAACTACAGCAAATATGACCCACCTCTGCAGCCAAGGTTTTGCTTGCTCTTCAAGGACAGCATGTTTGCAAAAGCATTTGCTTCTAACCGGTTTTAACTGAGAAATGAACTAGAAATTAATCCTGAAGGAGCAAATAAGCACTCAGATACCTCAAGTCCTTTTAAGTCCTTTTCAGTCCATTTTGTTGTGACTACTACTATGATTATCCTCATGGCCTTTGATAATAAAGATTTCATATTAATTAGATGCAAACTGCTACTTGACAACCAAAGTGAAACTAAAAGGTTGTTACTCATAACGCGTGTATCTTTGGTTTAGTATGTTAAATGTACAACTCGGCTCCTACAAGGATTTTCCCTTTCCTCAACAACCAGAATCACTGTATTCATTTAGAAGTTCATTTTCACTTCTTATGATTATCATCCTCTTGTGGAAAACAATCAACTAAAATGGAAGGACAACTCAAACGTGTTGGCCTTTCTTTCAAACTATATACTTAGAAGAAGCCCCTACATGAACCTTAACCTCCTATCTATGAAATGACTCCTATGTGACAGGTTAGGCTGCAGGACAGTGATCTGGAGCTGACTACAGATATAACCTTCCAACACAGGACTTTCCCAGGATCTGTGGGACTGCAGTTGTTAGCTCATCTTAGAAACACACCCCAAGAACTGATGCTCTCAAGTGCTGACCTCACCTACGAGACCTGCACGCTGATTTTTGCCTCGTAACACCATACACTGGTAACCTCTGGAGGCTTTAACTGTCTCACTGGTTTAGACCCTTGTCTTGTAGACATCTACAAAAGAAGAGGCAGTTAGAACAGAGCAATGGGGTGGTTTATTGTTTGCTTTTTAGTTTCTTCTTTACCCAAGAGTTTTATAAGTTCACATTCAGGCAAACAGAAGTCCTTGTATCAATATGATGAAAATAACAAAGGAAATGTTATTAAAACCTTTTGACTACCAAGAAGAGTGTATTTCTCTGAAACAGTTACCCTCAGTTCTCTTGGATAAAGAGAAAAGCATCCAAGCGTTCATGAAGGAGCTGTATCCAATAATGGTTCATCCTCCACTGTGGTTGGCATCACAGAAAGAATTCTGTCAAGATTTTTATCCTTGCAAATTTGATGCATTCGTCACTGAGACATCTGTTTCTCTTCTAATTCTTCCATACATGATTGAAGCGTGCACTGCTATTACACAATACTAACATCAAACGTGCTGTTCTCACCTCCCACTGTGACCTCCTCTGCTGCTCTACTTCTCCAGGTCAAGTCCTTTCCTGCTCCAACCCAGCCTATCGGATTCTGTCTCAGTCTGATCTACCTATGAACTAAACATGGACGCATGCATGAACATCCCTATTTTCCTATGGAACAGAGCCTTCTGTCTAATGTAAGGTACTGGCTGAAGAAAACAGACTTGTAATGTGGCAAGAAAACAAAGGGTTGATGAAGTCTTCTGATGTTAGTATTCAAAGTAACATCACGCTGCACTGAGTACTACTTCCTTTACATACCTGACATAATTGCTATAGAAATTACATGTATTTTATACATTTATAATCACTTACACAACTATACATTATAGGTTTATGTAGTTTTACACATTTAATGCATATAAATATAGCATTTACAATGGCTGCCACTTTAAAGATCACGAAGTTATTGACATATACAAGGAGTTTCTTGCCAGGGAACAGGTCCTTTCCTCTGTTATTTGCAGGACTGTTACTTGTTCAGTGCATCGGTTTTCTGCAAAATGGGTAAGAGTTTGTTACTGGGTAAGTCTAAGAAGATTCTAGTAATACCATACCACAGGAAGCTGAAAATCTGCATTACCCTAAAGGCATGTATACTTTAATGTGGCCAAAATTGCTTATAGGGAACGCTTCATACCATTCCAACCTATCCTGAGCTTCACTAGTGCTTTCCTCTGATAAAAAGCACATTCCAGAAAGCTTGTGAGTTGACTCATATGCTCTACTTAAATCTAAACTGAACGTTCCTCCTCTGAAGTCTGCTGACTCAAGACTTTCTAAAATCCACAGATTACCATGCACATTAATAAAAGATTTGACATGACTGCAAAGCTTGATTTTTATATAGGACTCCGCTTCTAAAAATGCAATAGAAGAATTAGATATGATTTTCTGTTATTAAGATAGCTGTCAGATTGTGAGTATTTAAGAACACTGGAAACAAATGAAGGACAGCACACCAGAAACTCAGGTTTGCAAATACAGGTATAGCATTGTTAAAGGTATAAAAGCAAATCCCACCACTGCACCTCTGTAATACAGCTTAACTTCAGCTACAGACGACATAATGCATTTTCCTCTCATTTTATTCCTGCCTTTTAAATATGCACATACTTGCTGGAGGGAAAATGCTCCAATACAAATGACTCAACTCTCCATACCTGCAATGGGAAGGATGTGGAATAAGGAAAGTTGAGGCATGAAAAAAACCCAAAACTTTCATAAAGTTGATCAGCACAGCACCCTATATTAGAGCTACGCTTAGAAATAAGTAACATAAGCGCCCAACACTTGGCTGTAGCCATCTGAATAATTGCCATATGCTGTGTGTGGAAAATATATGCAAATATATCATGTGCAGCATAAGTAGATCCTGCCGTAAACCTGTGTGGGGTGGTTTTTCTTTTGCCTTTCATGGAAACACCAGTAAAGCCCATGGTTAACATTCACCAAATTACAGACATATCTTCAATACCACCAGATTTAATTAGCATTAGTAGATAATTTTGTGTTTGAGGTTATTTTCTGTGCTTGAGGAACTCAAAGACGCAAATTACTAGAAACTGCAACACTTCTCAGTAAATGGCATTGTTGCACAGGGGGCAGGTGCCCAAACCTCCCTCCCTGTGTTTTAAAGGCTTTGGTAATATAGAACCTGAGCTGCCACACAGCAGGTAGAAAACTGTCTTACAAGTTCCCCTGATGACAACACATGGAAATTTCAGCTGATCCAATTATACATTCTCAGTTGAAATAAATACTTCTGGTGGGTGAGTCAGTATTAGCACAAATCTGCTCCAAGCAAAACCAGAGGTTGCAGAAAACCCACTATCAAATTATCAGACTAAAGGTACCCGTAGCACTCAATTGCTCATTACTGAAACCAGCTTTCCAGCCCATGGAATAAATTGTGCTGCACTCCAGGAAAGACAGTTACTAAATGACATTTAGAAGGTGTTAAGAATGTAAACAAAATAATTGCCTTCCTACATCCCATCTCATTATAACCAGAGAATTGGGGAAATTCATCCTTAATAAAGTAAAAAAAAACAAACCCAGCAAACTAAACAATCCAAAACCCTAAACAGAAAAGCCCCGATTTTTAATCTCATCCTCTGACTTGAGTTACAGTGTAATCACCCTTCATAAAAGCAAGCAGTATAGTACAAGGAAGTATTTATTCACTATTATCAGATTATCAACAAGTATAATAAGCTCCACATTTCTAAGCAGACACTCCCCTCTCTCAGGATTTACCCAGCCTGGTGCCCACAATCCAGACTTATTTTGTTCAAGCTGTCACTTGCATTTACTGAAGAGGATCCTGCTTTAGGGATGGATGTTGCCCTGTATTGCAGAACTGCTCCTGAGCTTCACCAACATTCAAATCTTCTTCTGCCAAAGGAAGTCCTGATGTCACTGAGACAACTAGGTAACTTGAAACCTTTCCCTCAGGCTAATTTCCAGCATATGCCAAGTCTCATGCTCCCTACGCACAGCTATATGGAATACGTAGACTGTAATCAGAATTTACTAACAACTTGACAGAAATGGTCCATCTTTTGGAGAGGGCAGAATTGTATCACCGCTAAATAACTACTACCATTTTATCAGTTCATAAGCATGTGCAAAAACTTCCTATGTAATCCCAAAAAATGAAGTAAATTTGTCCTTAACAAAACGTAAGGGAAGTTCCAGACTCTGCTTCACCCATTAAGTCATTCAGCACTTTGCTGGGGTTTTCCTGCCTCTAACCCTTCCCCAGAGGTACGAGCTCAGCCAAACCACTGTCAGATGCGAGTTGCCATGCTGAAGAGCCAAGGATGGGAACCCAACATTGGCCCTATGCTCAGCACTCAACACCTCTCCAAGGGTGCAGCTCAGCTTTGCATTTTGTTAGTTGAGCTCCTTTCCTCATCTCTATGCAAACATACTTTCTCTTTCCTACCATTAATTTTCACTAGACCACACCATGTGTATTAACAGAAGATCAAGGTATCCTCAAAAAAAACCACATCTCAGGCCATACTAGTAAGATGGTTCACTGCTGTTTTTACAACTGTTAACCTGTTTTCGTTGCTCTTACAGAACCCTGGAATAACTTTTTGGAAAGCAGAAGGGAGAAAAGGAAGGTGTGGAATTGCTGGAGCAAGTCCAACAGAGGGCCATGAAGATGACTAAAGGACAAGAGGAGACTCAAAAAGCTGTGACTCTTCAGCCTGGAAAAGAGAAGGCTCAGGGGGAGTCTGATCAATGTATATAAATACCTGACAGGAGGGAGTAATGAAGATGGAGCCAGGCTCTTCTCAGTGCTAACCAGTAAAAGCACAAACAAATATAAGAAGTTTCATTTAAGCATGCGATGCTGTTTTGTACATACTGCAATGACTATTTAGCTAGTAATAAAATAGTCTTTAAATCATCTGTCTACTGATATGACAATGCGTTTTGAAATCAAAGCTCAGTTCAGAGGGAAAGAACCATATTTATTCTGTACCTTTACAGCATCTAGCACATGCCGTGTGTTTCTGGTTCAAAAATATCAAGCTCCTTCGTGTCACTGTGATACAAACCAGGCACAACAGAGGAGCCCACTGAGGACAACCATCATGAAGATCTCTCAAAAGACCTCAGAGCAGCACAGAGTCTGACCGCAAACCAAGTGCCTGAGTAGAAGCAGACTCCCTCCTATGTGTCAAACAGTTTTAACTTTCCTGCCAGTATCAGGCCATTCTGACGCTTCAGGTATTATTGTAGTAATTTCTCATTAATTAAACCAAGTAACTTATGCAGACACAGCATAGCTGAAGATACAATAACTGTATGTTGGAACCAGTTCTTATTAATGGTTTGTGCAAATAATTTTATAAAGGCTCTTCCTCTACGTAAAGAGAGGGTATTTTCAATACCATTTCTTCTTTTAAATACACTTATCTCAGGAAATAAGCTGCGAGAGCATAGCTCATGTTCTTCTTGCCATGAACTTCAATTAGGGGAAGTGGAAATATACTGAGAATTTATTCAGCACAACTCTAAATACAATCTCTGCGTATCAGAGAAATCTCCATCCCCATTCTCCTCAAACAGCTGCAACTGAGTAAGCAATTTGTATATGAAGGAGACAAAATCAAGGCAATAATCATTGAAGCAGGTGGACAGTTACTGCTGTGGAGGATTCATTTCCTTTCCTGACCTCTTAACAAGAGTGTAAATGGAAAAGACCAGATTTTGTTTTTCCTACAGACTCTTTTGGAGCCATAACCCACCCTGTCATTAGACTAAGTAAATCATTTCCACTTCTCTCGTTGTTCCTCTTCTGTCTTTTGACAACAAGGCCTTTTGTCACTGATACAGCTTACTTTGCACTAACTGAACTGATATTCCTCTTAGATTTCCCAAAGGCAAATGTGACCAGCAGTGGCTTAAATTCTGCTTAAACAAGGCTTAGGCACCTCAAAATGGTCATTTGAATGCTGGTTTCCAACTTTCTGGTTCCACATCCGTACAGCTCCTGTAATGGAAACAGAGCTCGTGCTGGAACCATCCCAGTTTATCAGCAGGTCTGCTCACTCATTTGATTTGCTTCCCGAGCTGCAGAACAGCAGATACTAAAAACACAATTTGTTTTCATTTGTTGACTGAAACTTTAATGGATTTTGAGACATTTATAAATGTGTCTGACTGCTGGAAAGGCCAATACAACAAACTGCTTTTGGATTGAGTCCTTTTTCCTAATAGGCAAAATAACGTATCAAACAGAACTATTCCTCAGCTTCATGGCCACAGCAGCCTGTGTTTCCATCTGCAGCTGTGTTTTCTCTCAGCCCTGCAGATCCTTTCTTCCTTCTCTTCTCCATCAATAACACCAACTTCTATTAATCCTTTTTTCCCCTCCTGCTTCCATCTTGCTGTCGGCTCCTAGGGTCATGCTTTAGTGGTGGACTTGGCAGCATTAGCTTTATGGTTGCATTCAATCTTAAAAGGTCTTTTCCAACAAAAAAGGTTCTATCATTCTACTACTGCAAGGAACTGAGAGTTCTACTGCAGAGGACTGCCTCAGAGAGCACCAGTCCCCCGTACATAACAACACAGGATGAAAAGCACAGAAGCAGAAAACCAAAAATCCTACTTGCTTTCCCTTCAAAAGGTTCTACAACACTTTAAACATCAGTATCAAAATACTAATTTCTAAAAGCACTTCTACCAACAAACATGGCACAGTTCAGCAGCAGTTACAGTTGTGTCTTGACTTCCAGCTTCACAAATCCTTGGTACAAGTACAAGCCCACTGCTGACAGACCTCTATGACCTAGCCTGAGGATGTGGAATGTTGCATACCGAAGTTTCACCCTTGGTGCTTCCCTGAGCCTGAGGAGGTGAGTAAGTGAAGCCTACAGTCAACATCAGTTCATCCTGAGTAGGGTTTGTATAGCCTGAATTTCAAGTAGCCTAAAAATCGCTTTCAAAGCTGTGAGACACAGACTAAAGAATCCAAGTACCCAAACAATACCCAAGTATTAAGGCCACAGCATACAAATCTGGTTATTCACATAGAACTGAACGTTTCTGCAGCTTTAGCAACTTCCAGATTAGATGTGCTCCACACATCAATGAAGTCATTAAGATATAAGTGTTATTCAAGCCTTGTAAAAAAAAAAAAAGCATATTTTTGAAGTGAACAACACTGTCCTTTTTGCAAAAGCAGTTAATATACAAGAACCTGATATTTCACCAGAGAAAACTTTAAAACCAATAAATATCCTCTGAGCAAATAACTTGAAACAGAAGGACTAGACCATCCTTAGCTCTGGAAAAGCACACAGTAGCAACGTGGATCAAGTAAAACAGCTCCCAGTTCACAACTTGCACCCTTTTCCTATGTACGTATGACAGCAGGTATACTTCTCTATTATGAATTCTAGAAAAAGCATGCAATGGTTACTGTACACCACCTTCATGCTTCCAGCTCTCACAAGAGATAGCCTGTGTTTCAAGGAGCCCAAGCAAATCTACAGTGGGCTATATTTCCTGGTTTCAAATGACAAATCAAAGAATCTATGGGCATTTAGTAATCATTCAGCACATAATATTTGTTTGTATACTTGCTAAGATACACTTAGATTTGAAAATCAGCAAATTCAACTCCTTTTGCAGTTCACTGGTATGAGAAATGGGTAAGAGTGTGGCAGAGGTGGTTATCAAAGCCATATTGTGTCAGCATCACACCACCTTGCAATACAAAAAGAAATCATGTTACAGACTATCAGACAGTCTAACTTGGACAAGTCATTTTTCAGAGATGAATGATTTCTACTCCCTTACAAGAAGGCATAGAATTGAAAGTATCTGTGCAGTTTATAATTGCCTAAATTCTCTATTTGGCATTGTCAATACTGAAGTCTGCTGTCCTTGTCCTTTTCTGTCATTTTACGAGGAAACTGAAAATAGGAAACACACTACAGAAGACATAGGACAGATTTATTCATACCAGAGTAAATCCAACATCAAGCACACACTGCAGTGGGGTGGTTATATTATAGGAAAGCACAGCATTTGCAGAAAAGAATGAGGATTGATCAACAATGATGTAATTACCATAGCTGGAAATTCACTTCTGTTTTTCCAAGCCTGTTATCAAGTGCAGTCACTGACAAAGCACCTGAGTGCCACCTATTACGCACTATTAAAATTACTCTGGGAGTGCCACAGCTGTTCATTGAAGTAAGTAGCAGGATGAAAAAGGGTTGATGAGAGGCCAGGTTTTTCTTCTGAGGTACCTCCTTCTCTTTTGCAGAGACAAGCAAGCCCTTGCATGTCGCTAAATGACTAGCTTATAAGGAGCCAAGCAATGTACTAAACATCCTCTGACTTTGGACATATGAACGATATAGCAGGAAGCCTGGAAATACAGGAGTGACAGTGAAATACAGACAGGATTACATGTACCACTGTGAGAACAATGAAGACAAGAACTGTATATAGCCTAATATGCACTCAGGCACAAACACACATTCCCCAAAATGGGCTCAGTGACTTTTACAACTCATGCTTTTAGCAGTAAAGAAAGGCAAGAGCAGTCTTCTGCCATTGCAAGCAAATTCTGCTGTCAAAAGCTGTCTACTGAAAGACCTGTTAATGTATTTGTATCCTGGCTAGTGCAAAACCAAACTAGTCTAGCAGGGCAATTAAACAGAATCACAAGTTTCTGGTTTTACTTCATAAAGTAACAGGTTACGATTGTCTCAGGGTTACTGCGAGTATTTAGGGCTGTTACATTTCCCACGTTTGCCACCAGAACTACTGAATGAGAAGTTTTCAGTCACACACACAAGCTCAGGCTTCAGCAACGCACAGCTAAACGTTTAGGATGACTTCTTTACCTATGCAGACCATCGCTTTAAATTGAATGGGTCGTTTCATCAATAAATCAAGTTAAATCTGTTGGGTTTAAACCCAATATTAGATTAGCCTTTTTTTTTTTTTTAATGCCGATCACTTTTTCCCATGTATTCAGAGCCTTTATGACAGTCTGCAGTAGCACCTGAAACATACATTGCTTACAGAAAGAAAAATAATGGATGAAAAGACATGTTCCAACAGGCATGTCACTACACAGGAAACTGCAGCAGCAAATTGCTTCAGAAATGGAGGTAATTTTGCCTCCTGGCTTTCTTTACAAATCTGTTCTGGCATAGCATTCATATTACCAAAAGAAACTGCCATTTGGGTTTTAGACAAAATCAGCAAGATTTGGTCTTATAACACTGTCCTTTACATAATAAACTTCTCCACATCCCTTCATATGTTCTAGTGTAGGAAGCAATTGAGAAGTAAGGATGCCAGTACAAGCAGACAATCCAAGATCTGATCCAAACAGTAACTCCTAACCAACCTGCCTGAAGGCTGGAGGGACATGCATGTGTTATACATAGGTCAATGCATGGAACTTGCTTATTTTAGATACTGTTTCCACTGGCTTTTATAGAGCCCAAAGGGAATACAAGCTACTGAAACAAACCAAGACCTAACCAGAATGGGGGAGCTACACACAGTGAAGATGCCTTTAGAGTCTGAAGCAACGCTTGTCTACACTACTTAACTTTCAAATAGTGCAGGGAATAAAGTTTCATAAAGTCAACAGTAACCTAGTGCCTCTCAAGAGCGATTAGTATTTTACTGTAACTGTTTGATCATCTACACTATGTCAAGAATGTTGTCTGTAAATGGTCTGAGAAAAACCTTTGTATGCACTGTAAATCCAACCTAACACAATCGTTACTGGCAGTTTTGTCTTCAAGACTGTTTCACACATACTTTGCAAACCATACTGGTAAGGTAAATGGTTGTTACTAAGAGGAAGAAACAGGAAAGAAATCCTGAGATGCAAATTCCACGTTTAGCTTGTAGTCATGTAGCAGCAGTTTGCTAGGAGAAACTAGAAATAACTGGCCTCATTTTAAACTGCTGAAAAAAGAGCATACTTTCCTTTTGCACCAACAGCTTCTCAAGCCAGAGCTTCTTGCAAATGAACTATGAACCCCCTCAGAAACACAGTTGGAGTCTCCTTCTGACACAACCTCCACCCGTCAGCTGTGATTCCCTATCTACACAGAAGCAGTCTCCCTCTGGTGTAGCTACTATTACTTAAGGGCTAAGCCAAACAAGAGCCATAATACAGCATACCTTCAGAAAAGGAGACATCGCATTTATTTTGGCGACTAGCTCACTGCTATTGTTTAGCAGGTGCAATGGACCTATCTCAAGGTACCCAACTACCACCAGGAAAATGAAAAATGCCACTTGCAAAGGCAGCAGCTGACACTGAGAACAGGGCAATGCGGCATGTTTACTTAGCTTTGACAAAACAACACGGTTCTTCCTCATAGGAGGAGCTAATAAAGATATTCCCATTTCCTCCAAATGTGAGCTGTCAGAACGGACACAGCTAATCTGTCCATAATCAATCTAAACTGTTTCTTCTGGTTTTCTATAGATTCTTGTCCCAATGTCTTCTGATTTAGCTTTGTTTCCAGTATCAATCTTATACAAGAGACTCCATTCATCGAAGTTCCCTGTATGTCTGGAACAACTAATATTTCCTGTTCAAGGCTGTGTAATAGAACATTAAGCAATTCATTTTTTAGATGAGATTCTGAACTCTGATTCAATGACTTAAGTTATAGAAATAAGCAACAGTACTTCTAATTACATGCAAGTTATGTATATTTAGTCTTGTACTTCCTGTTACAGCTACATATAACCATAGTCCACCATTTCCTTAAGAGAAAAACATGCTCTTTGAAATAAAGATTTAATACAGAAAATTCCACACTTGATATAGCTTTGAAGAGCCTGATAGCTATTCACAACATAATTGTTCCAGAAGAGAAAAGCACATTACTATTCTCATTATGGTTTTTAACCCATGCAAAAATAAGCATTCTTCTACTTTTCCTCTCCCACCTACATAACTGTAGCCCACTTGGGATTCTAGGTTTAATGTTTGTCAGAGGATCGCCTTCAGAACAAAAGAAGCCCAAAAAGAGGAGAGCTCCTAAGAAAAAGACAAAATGCCTGTAAAATAAGAAGAAATGTATCTCCAACATCTACTATTCACTAAGCATTATCAGGGAAAAGGTAAAGTTGTCACAGGAAGCTGCTAACTGAGCTGAGCTGCCAGTGCTATCTGCTTGGGATCCTCCATGCCAAAAATTCAGCCTGTCAGGTCTTGCTCTTCCAGCTCTCCAAAATTCACAAAGAGGATATGGTAAGGAATACTGTACGCATTTTTATGTACCAAGTAACAAGAGAAAAAGGAATTTCCTCCAAAACAGAAAGATTTAAGTCTTGCATCAGAGCCATTCTAAAGGTTAATGAGCATAAACTATAAGCAAACTGAAAGTTATTTTCTGATATAGGACATTGCAGAGATATTAATAACCATAATTCATGTAAAAATAGACTCCAAGCACAAAACTGACAACAGAATTTTATCAAGAGTTGAGAGAGAAGCAAAACACATGTAACAGGCCTGACTGCAGAGCTGGAGGATGAGCCTCAGTACACACAGGTTGGGATTACAAAAGGAAGTTACTAAGACTTTCCTTGATCTCTACAAAGACATAGGATTCATTTGCTGTTTAGAGCTACGCCTGTTTCAAAAATCCCACTAAATATTGCACTTTTTGGCACTTTAGAGAGGAAAAGTGAGTCACCACCCTCAGCTGTAGATGTTAATCTGAAATACATAGTTCACCTTACTGATGCCAAGACTGCTACAGCCAGTGACACCATGCTTCCACAATCTCTGTCCACTCTGTCCTTGCTAGCAGAGTTAAACACTATGCAGAAAGTACAGCTAAAAGTGTTTTCACTGTAATTTGTTCTCTTTCCATTATTTCTACTCTGTTACATAATTTGTAAGATCCTTTTATGTACTACCCAGTCATCCATTGGCCAAGCACAACCTAATTACATTGGCTTTGGCAGTGCTTCCTGGCTCATTTCCTTCTGCAGATGTAGGCTGAAGTTATTTAGCAGCACTGCTGCCAGCATGGCCACCATTTGACAGCCACTGTGGCACTGCTGAAGGGCAATACATGTGGAAGGCACAGATGTGCCCAAGCAATGCTCACGCTCCTAACCAGTCAATTGCACACACTTCTGCACGGATGCTAACGGCAAGGGGGGCAAAGGTACACAAGCGTTAAACTGGGCAAACATACAATTACACTATGTTGTATCACATATATATTTTTTTAACAGAACAAAAATGATGAAAACCTCACTTCCTCACAAGATATCACATTGTATTACTTGCAATATTAAAAGTGTGATACCTTTGCTAATTCTACTGGTTGAAGTCTTAGTGCCAAGGTGTGCTACAGTTCTCCTAATAGTAGTGGTATAAACTTGCATTTTTCCCCTCTAACAAATATATCTGCACTGTTGAAAAAAAAAAAAATGGCTGCACACCTTACCTGAATACCCAAAGGCTTGCAGGAACTATCAGCAAGCAGTGTTTAAAGTAGTAAAGCTTAAATTTTTGGTATTTTTGTTACTAAGTTTTTATTCCTTTCTTTCTATAACCAACTCAGATATAAAAGTTAGCTTACAGAAATCAAGCTACCTCAGATAAAATAGCCTGTTACTAAGCCTTGTGGTACAGACTCTTTGTTGTGTTAACAGTAAATGTACTTTAAATATGAACACTTGCTTTCCAAACTGCTTTACATTAATGACAATACCCAGAACACAGCTTGATTATAAAAGAATAAGCTTTGAATTAGTGTTACCAGATGCGGTGTGTTAGATGACACATCATGCAAAAGTTCTCTCATTGTGCTGGAAAGAATAAAACCAAATCCTGAAATGTAAAGTTCTATGAAAAATGTAACAGAAAACTTGGTTTAGTGCCACTTAGAAAAGTAAAAACAAAAGACATAAAAATACCAAATCTGAACAAAATACAAAGAAAACACAAGTGCAAACCTAAAAGATGTGCTGCAGGAACTGAAAGGAAACTAGGAGTTCACGTCTCCAAGATTTTAAAGCAGTAGACAGAGAATTTCTTAATGCGTGCCTTTCTGAACTAAAACTCAATACATCTGTGACCATCCAATCCAAGATTACTCTTTGCGACCCATGCTTCAATATCATTGCTGCTTCTGACAAGAACTAAATCTAAAATACGACTCTTCCTGGTTGCAATAAAGCATTGACTAAAACTATCTGTCTGCTGTCACTTGCTTACCTGAAATGGACCCAGAAATCAAAAGCATCATCTTGCCCATCCACATAACCTGTCTGAATCATTTCCCAGAGAAAATTCATCTGGAATTGAAAATGCTTAGAAACATTCTGGCCAACTCTTCCATAGTTCAACATCTTACTGTACCAAAGCACTTCTTAAGAGCAATCGACTGGGGAAAACTCTTCTGCTCAGGTCCAATTGATTAATCACTTAAATTAGAAGAGGCCATGGAGCACGGAGAACTGTTTGTTTTGCCAAGGAAGCTTCTAAAGAAAGAGCAAGAGTAACTGTTAGCTAACATGCAAACACTTTTACAGAAAGCAATCTAAAGCTGTTACCCTCTAAATCTTTCAGGATCTCATTCCAAGGCTCCCAAAACATCTTCCTAACAGATGCTTTATTTAAAAGCTGTCAGATTAGCATCACCTTGTAAGCAAAGACCTTTGCTGCACGCCCAGTTTCTACAAACCAGTGTTTAAAATATCAGTACCACCAAGGTATTTTCAAACCACTCATTACCCTCAGAATTTACAGGGATTCAAAGGCGAAACAAAGCTTAAGCAGTCCAGTATGCGTAGAGAAGGGGAACTGCTCAGGGATTAAATGATGTGGAAATCAAACCAGGTAGTCTCAATTTAATCTGCTATACATGTGTGTGACTTCAAAGAGGAGCATTAGGAAAAGCTGATCCCCAGCTACCTGCTGTACAGCAAGTACCTGGATGTAATGCAGAAAACGGGGACTTGGGCTGCATGGCATCTCCCAAGAGTTGTACTGAACTTTGCTAAAGCATTTGGTCAGTGACACTTGACTTCAGCATCATCAACTCTACCTGATAAAATGCTACTACTGATGAGAAAACCCACAAGATCTGCAAGGTCAGACTCACATGGTGAAGGTGCAAGACATGTGCCATTGGTGCTACATCCCTGGAAGCCTGTGAATGGATGCAAACATGGGCACACAAACACATCCTTGGTGATTGCTAAGCAGAGAGATACAAGTCAGAAAATCATCGCAATTTTTGTCATTCTACCTATATGTGACTGTCATCATTTAGTTATAAACTTGGAAAAAAACCCCAAGCATTAGAACAGAAAACGAATCAACTCAGCAAGCACAACTGCCATACTCAGTAATACAAGTAATACTCATTTTTCCTCTCCGTTTCATTCAGAATGACACAGCAATGCAGAGCCTGGGGACTACTTAACATTTGATGTTTCCCAAACCCACAAGCAATCCTGCCTTTCCCCAGCTCTCCACTTCTCCCCTCCCAAAGACTCTGACAGTTATCCATCACCTTTGGTTTTTTAAAGAAACACAGTTTCAATAAAACATCTGATAGCTTCTAAGACACTGCTGGATATTTTAGCATTAAAAAAAAAAAAATCAGTTTAATTTTTGTCTGATTTCTTCTGAACAAAAAACCTAACATCCCTGCTAAAAAACAGACACACTTCACCCTGGGAATGTGATAAATTCCTAGTGTTTACAGAAGATAGAGATGTCCCAGTGCTCACATTAAAGATTTAACTTGTTTATGTAGATATTTTTCCACCATCCTGACTAATCTGCTTTAAAATGTGCTTTGTTTAAAACAATAAACGTACATCTCCTGAACACGCAGAGAAGAGAACCTCCTATATCCATCTTCTTGGTGTCGAAAGCAGCCCCTAATCTGCTGTGCGGAGGCAGGAGCGCGCGTGGGAGGCAGTGCGGGCAGGGAATGCTGCAGGGATGGCTGCGGCGCAGACACCCCTCCGCCTGCGACGGGAGCAGAGCAGCGGCTGAGTCACGGCCCCGCTCCCCAGAGCCGGATTGCTCCGAGCCGAGCTGCGAGCATCAGCTTGGTTTGCAGAGGCCAGTTTCCAGTGTTTCGACGTCTGGTTTAGGAATGTCTCAGAACAGAGCCGTTACCCCTATTTGAATGGTTAATGCTGCCATCCCCCTATTCCAGCCTGATCTCTCCAAGACCTTGGCTGAAATAAAATACATTTTCATAAACAAAATAAAAAATGGTGGAAGCTTTCAGGTCCATTGATTTCATACAAACAGCCAGACTCTCTGGAACTACGAAGTATTTCCTTTGTACTCCTGTTATAAGGTACAAATGCACAATATCATGGTAATCAAAATCTTTACCAGCTCTGGAATTTCCGAAAACATGCTGAACTCTGACCTTTTGATGCTATAATTGCTTGCAACAGAAGCCTGTACTCTCAAAGAGTGGCCAATCTCTTCCAATTGTTTGCTTCAATGTAGAAGTTGTCTTTGCTGTCTATCAACTCTCAGAAGGTCAATGTCACCTTTCCTGCAAGGAGTTTCAAATGACAAGGAAATTGGAAGAATACCACCTCCAAAGGCAAGGACCAGAACTGCATGAATTCCAAAGAAAACAAGAAGGTACAAGTGGTTTTTAAAAGACACATCAACAAAATATTCTCTTTGCTACCCAAAGACCTTTACCATTTCAAGCTGATTCCCATATGGCATTCAAGATTGAAGCCTCATTATAATTACATCGCTGGAAATTCTGTTAGTATTGATGTATTTAATTTGAAGCTTGGTAGACTCCAGTGGGGATAAGTATGTTTTGCTACCCCTTGTAGAAGTGTTTAAAAAGCAGCAAACAAATAGTGGTAAATACTAATTCAATGCATGAACTGTTGTTCTTGTTAATTTTAAATCCCACTGCTTTGAACAATGTCTCTACATCCCACAAATGTATCATTTACCAACCACAAGCTACTACAAGTCAACCTTAGTGCATATACAGCAAGTTAAGGAAGCACTTTAAAAATGTTAGTTATTTCATTCTTACAGTGTTCTTGATGGGATGTGAAACAGGGTACCTGGATCTTGAGCACAGTGCGATTCAGAACTTACATTAGTTTTGATTACACGTTCTTAATTTTCCTGCATTTCCCGGGATTACCATGCACAAATTTGCACGCCAGAGCTGTGCCCTGCACTGTGCCTGCTCACTCTTTACAATGAGGGTGGTAAAATCCTGACACAGGTTGTCCAGAAAGGTGGTGGATGCCCCATCCCTAGAGACACTCCAGGCCAGGCTGCATGTGGTTCTGAGCAACCTGATCTAGTTGAAGATGTCCCTGTTCATTGCAGGGGGGTTTGACTGGATCAGCTTTGAAGCTCCCTTCCAACCTAAATTATTCTATAATTCCATGATTTCCAGTCCTGCCAATTCTCTGTGGCTCCTACTCCACTGAACTAACACATGTATGTTCAGCTGAACCACGTTTTTTCTACGTACATCTTAGGGAAACTTGGCTCCATTATGCAGGTATCTGACTAGGATTTAAGTCCATATGCTTCACTGGATGGAATTTCTCACTCACAGGGCAATTCCTTATTGCTAAGACAAAAACACAACCAAAAACCAAACACATCAGGTTCTTCCCTACACGTCACTACCAAGAGCATTCCTGACTTGTAAGATGATAAAGGGAAAAAAAAAAAAATGAACAAAACCAAGGACAATAGAGGTTTACCTGCAATTCCTATATTTGTTACAAATATGAAGTTGTGCTGCCGGGTCAGTATAGATGGTAACTCTTGCCATTGGTCAGTATCAACTCTGCTCATTCTTGTGGAGCTGAAGCAGTAACTCCAAGCTGTCCCACTCAGTTTCATCCTGCTCCTGAATCGTTTTGTGATTTCTAACACTGCCCTACGAATCAGTCAAAACCCAGGGTCAACAAAGCTCTGCTCTGTTTAAGTGGTGAGTAAGCTGTTCTCACTACATCCTCCCATCTGCCATCAGGATTTGCTTCAATAGGAACTGTAGATCTTAAATGTGAAGTATAATAAGCTGCTTATGAGTGTTACTGCTTCAAGCATAGAATCATAGAAGCCCTTCCCTTTTTGCTGGAAGGGCCCCTAAAGCTCCTCCAGCTCCAACCCCTGCCACGGGCAGGGACCCCTTCCACTGGAGCAGCTTGCTCCAAGCCCCTGTGTCCAACCTGGCCTTGAGCACTGCCAGGGATGGGGCAGCCACAGCTTCTCTGGGCACCCTGTGCCAGCGCCTCAGCACCCTCACAGGGAAGAGCTTGTGCCTAAGAGCTCAGCTCAGTCTCCCCTCGGGCAGGTTCAAGCCATTCCCCTTGGCCTGTCCCTACAGGCCCTTGTCAAAAGCCCCTCTCCAATACATATGATTCCACCCTTAATCACTATCAGAAGTCAGATGAAAAATTGGAGGTTATTAATGTTCAGTCGCTCTCCCCAAATGCCTGGCCATATACTTTAAAACTTTAGTACTTGCTCAGCCTCCTCAAAGGCTGAACTGCTCAAATCCTAAAAATGTACCAAAGGGCATGACAAATTGGAAGCAACTGATGCAAATTTCAAAACACTCCTATGAAAATATGGTTTCAATATTCTTCCAATTGTTCTTGTAAGTCACTTGTAAGATAACAGTTCAGAATATTAGATACTCTTTTTTTTTCTGTATAGTGATATTCAGCTACAGGGAACAAACTATAACCAAACTGCTAACTGAAGTGTGCTTTACTACTGAAGCTACAGGATGCTTGTTAGCATTAGGGAATCAACGTCTACATTTAAGTACTATACATATTTCTGTAGTTTTATTCTTTTTAATCATGAAGATGATCATAGGAAATCTGGCAAGTCATTCTGGCTTTAAGAAGGGAGTACAGATTGGGATAAAGGGGAACATGAATTTGAGTTAATAATAGATTCTCATGAATAGTCTAATGAAATAGAAGTGGTGGTACTTTAAACTTGCTTTGATAAATTTTATTAAAGCGGAAAAGCTGATTTTATATAGACAGCAAGAGCACAAGTACAGAACTTTGACTTATGACAGCCTAAATGTGACAGTGTAGTTTAAAATTCATGGCAGAAAGATAATCTATTCAGGTACTGAATGTATTTCAACATATCACTGATGCATTGAGTATCTCAATAACCAGTGATGAGGACTTTAAAAATCCATTATTACAGCTTGACAAAGGACAGTTTATCCTACTTCATGAAGTAAATTAGCTCCATGCCCTTTACAACAAGCAGAGTACTTCTAATCACTGACAGCTGAATGACCAAAGGAAAAAACCCACCCTGTGTAAGAGAAGGGGAAGGGATGAGGAAGAGAAAGCAAAAACAAACCCTCAAGAAACACGTATTGAGGAAAACTCTGCTCTACTGTAAAAGTACCTATCAAAAGGAACTGAGGGAGCAAAGAAAGCAGAAGAAACAGCTCATGGGGGTTCAGAGTGCTCAAGTTCTATCGCCTTGCATGGCTTTGGTCTAACCATTTGTATTCATACTGCTACTTGTAACAGGCTCTTGAAGGCTCCACAAATATGAAAATATGATCCCCATTATTCCAACAGAAAGAAATTCCAGCAGGGATCCATCAATGGCCAACTAACAAGTGAATTGCGCGTCTCAATCATGTGATACATGTATTTGTCCAAACAAGTGCTGCTCCTGGAGATGCACAATTTCATACAGTGAAAAAGGCGCAAGTCAAACACACATTCATCCCACCAAAATACTAGAGAGGGAAGCTGAACTTTCCATTTTTTCTGTATCAACACCTGCATTAGCTCCGCTGATACTTTATTTAGGAGTCAGAAAGGTGCTTCTGAGGAAATGTGTTTGAATCCTGGCAACTATTTTATTTGTTGGCAAAAATACACACCCAGTATTTGCTGGCAATCATTTTAAATGCATGCTAAGAATTAGCACTCTTCATTCTGTGATCAATTATTGATTCAAATGTCTACACTAAATTTTCCATTAGTTTCCAACTGTTCCATAAGAGGACTCTAGAAAGAAAGGCAGGCAAGCAGGACAAGGATTTCCTAACAGAAAACTCCCAGTGGAATCTGACTTGCAGATTCTTCTCTGTATTCTCTATCCAGCCACTCAGACGTGCTGAATCTGCACCAATGCTCCACAGAATTCTATGCATTTAGTCCAAGGCATTTCTTTTATCTGCTTGAAAGAGCTTCACAGTATTTTGAGGCATTTACCTTATTTTCTGGTGACATTAGAAATTTATGACCAGTATGTCATAATTTGTTCCTATTTGAACTAAAAAATGAGATTAAAGTCAGGAACCAACTTTTCACAAAACTCAAGTGACCCCTAAGCAGCAGTTTGAAACAGCTCTGTTCAGAAGTAACAACTAGCACAACTTTCATGGCCAACCACACCACGCTGCTGCTCCATATCACCACTGCTGCCAGAGACGCATACTTAACTGCTCGCACGGAAAAGTGACAAGACCAAGTGAACACAGGTATTGTCACTTGGTAACTTCATGCTCGGTGTTCTGGTTTTGACTTCCACATAAGGGTCAGATAAGTGGTTAATAAAAAAGAGTCAGTGACATGAAAAACACAGATCCTTTGATTTTTTCTTCATCCTCTCCAAAGCTTTTCAGTAATGGTTGAGCCAAACAAAAGCAAGTTCTGACATACTCTTACTAAATAAAAAATTCAACTTTTCAATAGTCCTAAAAGTTTGCTGGGTTTTGTTACCATAGTTCAGCTAACTGACTGCAAGCTGACCTCAAAATGTAGTTAGCAATACAAGGGGAGACATCTGCAAAGAGAACGGTGAAAGACAGTAACTGTGCATCACATTATCTCAGTTTAATTTGAATTTGAACAGGAAAAAAAAAAATCCCAAAACTATTCCATTTGAAGAGAATAAAAGGACCCACACAGGCAGGTCTGCAGACTGGCACCTAGAAAGGAATTTTCAAGCGTATTAAAGATGATTGAATATATCTATGTGATCAAAGCTGTTTCTAATCAATTTCTTTTCCATTTACATACTGCAAGAACTGCCACCAGCCTTACAGTCATGGATTTTACCCTGAGTTGTCAGGCAATGTTTCAAACAAAACAAGGATTTGTCCTCATTATACCTTGGACTGCTCTTTCAGGAAGATATCCCTGCAAAGAGAGGCATACACTTGAACACCCCTGCACACACCCCCACATGAAGCCCCCTTGGTGCTCAAAATGAAATTCATTTTGTATGCTAACTAGATGATCAGTTACAATACACTGTTCAAACAGAGATGCAGCAGAGATGTTGACTTTGATCAACCATGCACTACAACAAGCTGCTTTGGCTGATTAACATAATTTACTTTGATTAATGTATTACACATAATCCTATCTTCCACCATAAAAGTTATTTGCTGAAGTCCTCAAACTGAAAATATTCTCTTCTTTTCTTGAGGAGTAGGATGTCTGGATTTAAAGGGTTTCTAAATCATCTAGCAAAACACTATTCTGAGATGCAGGCTAATTTAAGAAATACCCCAGTATACTTTCTATTATTGTAATACTTCATCCACAAATAAAGCTTCCATGAACCTAGTCAGTAAATGGAGAACTCTTCCTGTACATTTCAGAGTGCAGCAACAATACTGACTTTTTAAACCTTGTATCTTGCTTCCTCAAATTTTCCTTTTTGCTTTTATTAAATCTTTTTAGTAACTTTATCCTATGCTCTAGAACTACTAGTTATGGTGACAGGATGATCACAATGTCTAAGTCCCTCCGTGTCCAATCTACAGATTTTGAGACATGACTGTCTTTTCAGTGGCCTAGCTGATGTTTACTTTTTCTGGTAGTAAGACAAGACCATACATGGAAACTTTACTACTTTTTGTTCTTCTTTTTCTTTGTGCAACTTCACTATTTGCAAAAGTGCTCTGACAAACCTGCAAGCAGAACAACCCAGTGCACAGGTCCTGCGTATCGCTGGCTATGGTCAGCTACTGGTCCTCCGTTCAGCATCTGGACAGACTGCCAAACAAGGACACAGTTTCACCTCCCACGATGTCACTCCACATTTACTACAATCAGCAACAAGACCGCTCATGTATCACTGTATAACTTCATATGCATGGACATAAATACACTATTATATGAACAGTAATCTTGTGGTTACAACTGGATACTGCTAATGACATAAGGTATGATGTTAGAAGAGTATCTCAGCTATTCTTAGCAAAGATCCCAGTACTGGCAAATGCACCAAGGGCAAAACTTAAATTCTTTGAGTTCTTCATCAAATAATTGAAGAACTGACAGTTTTAATAGGAAGTTTTAAAAATCATTTCACATTTATCACCACCATTGCCTCATGGAGGAGCTCTGTGTACAAACAGCCCAGTAACATACTTGAAAAGTTATGGCTCTCTTCTAGAATTACAGTTTGCCCCTCAAAAAAGAAACTTTTTCTCACAATCAATTATGTTTGCTTCCTTTCAAACACTCATTTGAAACTCTACAAACTGGAAACGAGCATTTAAATGAAGTAACATGTGCTTTGAATCCTACACTCGTGTTTGTTAAGCAGTTACGGGCACAAAGTCTTCATACCATACTGACAGGCAGATAACAGTTTGCCATATGTTTTTTCAAAGGCTGAAACCAACACTGGAATTCTGCTCCATGGAAAGCATCCTAAACACATTGTTCTAAATCACCCAAAGAAGAAATGACAAATGCTCAGGAAAAAGCCTGTATTAGCCCTGTATGAGCTACCTCAAGCATAGCAAACTAGAAAATACAGTTTTAATTATGTTGTTACAACATAAACTCACACAAAGCCTGGATTTCAGAATAACAATACCTGCTGTGCTTAGTTGTTTGGGTTTTTTTCCTTAATCAAAAGCTTTCCAGAATACTGCTCTTGAAATATGTGGACATTATCACAAAGGGACATGGACAATGCACCTGCAAAAGCAATCACACCATAACGTCTCAGTTTACTCTGAAGCAGCATTTTAGTCTGAAGGCTACTTGAGACCTCATATGTCATCAATACACCACCTAATAGTCAAGGGTTTGGGCAGCTCAAATGTATACTGGCAATGGGTTACACTAGTCAGACAAGGAAAAAGAAAACACAATATAAAACCCCAAGCAACCCCAACACTTCCATCAGCAGCCTCACTTCTTGGAAAGGACTTCTACCCAACACAGGCCTAGGCAACCATTGCAAGACTTCAATTAAAAAGGACTGCTATAAGATCTTCAGAAACCTGAGCACAACACAGACTGCAGTCTGCTCCTACCCACACACTTCATGAAGAAAGACCAATCCAGTGGAAGTTACTTTAACAGAGATAATGTAGACCATAATACACAGTAATTATACTTGATATTAGTGTCTCTTAACTCCTCTAAAGTATTACTACTGCCAAGAAAATTCATCTTGTCCATTGACTTGCTGCTAGCTCAGACCAGGCATTTCTTCCTCAGCAAGAGGATGAATCTACACAGAAATCCTAGACCATGGGTCCCACTACAAGCCTGTAGGAAGAGCACAACCTCACACCAAATACTGCATCTGAAGTGCCATGCCTTCTGTGCTGACAACCCATGCGACCTGTATTCAACAGCACCAAGCGGCTTCCCAGTGGCACATTGAAAGAGCCTTCTTTTATCCCCACAGCAACCAGGGCAAGAAAACCATAACCACAGAAATAGTACTTACCTGGGCAACACTCAGTGAAAATTCCTGAAAATACTCAACATTCTGTTTTAGTCTCAAATTTTAAAAGTGCTGCTATAAACACTATTATAGTCATTCATTAATACAGACGGTAGGCAACAATTATGGAAGGCTCAGGAAAATCAGGTTTGGTTATTGACAAAGGCCTCATAAAATAAATATTTTTCCTGATTAAAAGTATTTCTGTATTTTTTTTTTATTTACTACGAACAGTAGATAGCTGAGACAACCAAGTACAACAAGCTCTGTAGTCACAACACCTACATAATTATATTATAGAATCATAGAATAGTTCGGGTTGGAAAGGACCTCAAGATCATCCAGTTCCAACCCCCTGCCATGGGCAGGGACACCTCACACTAAACCATCCCACACAAGGCTTCATCCAACCTGGCCTTGAACACTGCCAGGGATGGAGCACTCACAACCTCCCTTGTCAACCCATTCCAGTGCCTCACCACCCTAACAGGAAAGAACTTCCTCCTTATAGAACTTCCCCTGTTTCAGTTTTAACCCGTTACCCCTTGTCCTGTCACTACAGTCCCTGATGAAGAGTCCCTCCCCAGCATCCCTATAGGCCCCCTTCAGGTACTGGAAGGCTGCTATGAGGTCTCCACGCAGCCTTCTCTTCTCCAGGCTGAACAGCCCCAACTTGCCACTCAAATGAATCAGATTTATTTATCATGTTTTATGATAAAACCTTTTCATTACCCTTCCAGAACCCCAAATCTGAGATGATGACTTTTCTAATATTAACCATTTTCGCAGTCCTACAAAAGAAAGAGACCTTTGAAAACTTTTAAAGCATAATGAACCATGATAAAATGTGCATATACATAAAAAGGTTTCACTGGAAGTGATCGTCAAAGCAAAATAAATCATTGATGCAAACTAAGAAGTTGTGAAATAGGGCTGAATCTTCGTCTTTGGAAACATCCTGGTTTCTTCACTGTGACACTTAAGTGACTATGTGACACTTAAGTGTCTAAGTGACACTTAAGAGACTGTGACTGGTCCCATACTGGAGCTTAACCTACTAAACCTGTACTGTTTCAGTACAATTATAATAAGTTTTTATTAGTAAGAAGTCAGAAGTAATAAACAAGAAACAAAGTTAAGGAGAACCAAACCTCAATTAGGCACAGAGATATGTAGACGAAGACAAGAAGGTCATGTTGCTACCTTGGTTTTGACCTAGAAATCAGCAACATTTTTCTTCTCTATGGAATTCACTTTAAACCATAAAACTAAAGTAAGAGATATTTTAACTTTTGGGGTTTTTTTCCCCCAGGCTTGTTTTTATTCCCCACATACATTCACACACTCACTTTGGTTTCTCCCATGAGAAGTCAGTATTAATCCACAAAGGATCTTGGCATTTACCACACCAGTGAGAGTACAGCTCAACAGATTTCAGCCCCTACAAACCAGGAAATTCAGTAAAAAAAAGCCAATGGTATCAGATTTGCAAGGTTAAAACGAAGAGATAAAGGCACTTCTTGCACAAGAGAACCACTTCATTTTCAGATATGCATGGAGTGAGTATCTAACCTTGCAGTCTTCCGAAGTTCCTCCTCTGGAAGTTACTGGAATGCAGACACTTCCGACTCCTAAAGATGGGGACACAGCCACACACAAATATAACTTACATTTTAGCTGTGCCACAAGCTTGCTTTCATTCTTTCCACGTTCACCTTCCCAACAAACACTGAAGCAATCCTCTGCAGGAGCTTTACAAGGAGCAGCATTCACTGATGATGTTTTGGTTCACCTTCAACTTGAAATTACATACAACCACACTCCCCTATTCTAATGCCTCTGTAACAGAGAAACACACGCTGAATATGCAAGATAAAGACAAATCAGCTGAAATCAGAAACACGGAAGCCTAAAGGTTAGTGCCACAATAAAGGACAATGTATCAGCAGCCTATGAGGGGCTCTGCAAACAAAGCACAGCCTGACTCCGGAAGACATAATGCTGCCATGCCTAATGAGACAAACCCAAGGCTCCAGCCAACCTTTGCTGTCTCCTTGTGCTGCTGCTGCTCACACCTCCTCAATCCGCTTTCTAAAAACACATTACACATTTTTTATTACATTTCTCAATGAGTTGTATAACCTTTCTTCAGCTTGGAGAAGTGGAAACAACTTCAAATTTTAAATAACTTGTGAGGGAACTGTACCTATTGCACCTTAAAAGAAAATTGGCTACATTTTCATCTGGTCCCTGTGAGATTCCCTAATGCTTAGTCACTCACAGCTTATTGCTGCCGGGGTTTGGGATAGAAAATTATAGCAATTTTTTTTCTTAAAAGTCATATCCATGTCATTTCATCTATTTCTCTAATAAAATTATTAAAATATTTTAATACACTATAATCTATAAATAGGAACATTAACTCTAATAAACCTATTAATTTATATCAAATGATTTTATGTGGGTGTTTTAGAACAGAATTCAGATATTTAAAAGACTATCTAAGGCTCTGATATCACATTTAAGTCACTTAAATATACATATGTTTTGAATCTCAACAGGTATTTGTTAGTAACTCCTACTAGCAATCAGTGTCTGTGATGTATTACAAACACCAACACCCAACTGGGATTATAGAGATCAAATGGTAAATCAAGAAAGGTCAAACATGGTTCAGTCATCACAAAAAGGTAAAAAACATTAACAGTGCATTTAATGGTTAGACCCCAACTGCCTTCCATAGCAGCTTCTAGCACCTGACCAGCTAGGATGGGTTTGCTCTCCCTATCTACTTGGCTGGGAGCTGAAAGAAAACCCCAGAAAACTGTGTTAGACACCAAGCCTCCAGCCCTGGGAGTTCTGAAATGAAAAGACAGAAGTGCATTTATGTCTCCATCTGCACAAGCTGGGACTCAGGCCCACATTTCCAGAGGGAGAAAAGAACTTTTCTTCTTCTGCCCCTATCTCTCATCTGAGGGGCTCACAGTAACTTACAAAACCAGACCAATACCAAGCAAACAGAGGTGTTCAGAGGTGAAAACAATTAAGGGAATATTGCTGACACTCCTCAGCAACAACACTGACATCCCATGTGTCTTCAACCTACATCAACCACAGATACACAGGAAGAAGGATAAAGATACCTGCAGCACGCAATAAAAATAGAAAGGTTCTCCAAGCCCTTCAGTTCCATGTTCTTGAGCAGGGTCTCCAATCCACCAATGAAATGAATCCACCAACATTTGCAACTCAGAAAAGAGCTGAGCAAGCAGACATACTCTGGCAGCCCTGATCAGCTTGTCACAGCCACAGCACAAACCCCAGACATCCCACTCCTGCAGAACACAGGTGCCCAATCACAGGTACTGCCGAGGGCTAGCCCTGTTCTGCTTTAGACACTACAGCTCTACAGGAAACCAGAAACAGCCTCCTTAGATTAAAGGCTCAGTATCTCCTGAATCAAACACTCCTACTACTTTTGCTTGCAAATACAGAATCAAGGATCAACAACTTTTTCTTAGGCATCAATGTGTTTGTCAACAAGAGATCATTGGTATTTCTGTTTCAGCCAGGCAGCGACACACAGAGGTGGTGAAAGCAGGTATAGTAAAACTGACAAAGCCTTTGCAATTTTTGCAAAAGCTTAAACTAGACTACAGTTCATGTTAGCACGAACCCCCACCATTACTCTCCTCCAGCTGACTGTCAAAATGCATATCAGCTTTCCTCTGAGAGGGCAGATTTTACTCAGCACAGATAAAGCTATTTAATTAGCAAAAGCAGCAGTGCACTAAAGCAAGCATTTTGCATTCCTCACCAAGACACAATGCTGTCCTCCCCATGCGCATCATAGAAGTCTGACAACCTCAGTGCACATTTTTTCATTCCACAAGCAAGTAGCCTCGTCATTGGAAGCACTGTCATAATTCCAGGTAACCCTTTTTACTTCACAATGTATTGCTTCACTTTGTCATTTTCAACATAACTTTTTGCCAATTTCCTCTTTTCAATTCTTCACCTTTTCCACCTATTTGTAATTACCCTTTGATGATGTTTTCATCCAAGTCTAGAACCCTTTTTCTGTATCCAAGTCAGACATCCTGCGTTTGTGCTTCCCGTCTTCGGTCACGGCTTCATAATCAAAAAAGCATTTTCACTAGTCTCAACACATTTTTTAATGTAGATTGCAATACAACTTTTCTGAAAATGTATAAAAACACAAACCATCAGCCTATTTCAATTATATTAAGCCCATTTTCCTGTAGTTTAGAGCATTCACAGTGGGTAGGCTGGCTGAAAAGCTAAAGGTGATAAAATTACATGACACTGCATGAAGACAGCTGTGCATGACTACTGCATGGTACTACTAGGAGCTGGGCACTAAGAATGCTTACAGTAAAATCACTAAAAGAATATATTGTTATTCTGAGAATATTTAGCATTAACCTTTCAGAGAAACATGGTTTCAGTAAAAACGCGTACAGGCTTGCAACATCCTATAGTGGTTACAAATGGCATCCAACCAAAACAGGTACAGCTCAAAACACAGAAAGTCCTCTCAACATGCTTCCTCAAGAAGTCTAATGACGTAGTTTTCAACAACCTTTTGTTTCATACTGTTCCTATCTCAACAGATTACTACTGACAAATCATTATCAAATTCTGGAGGGATTCTAAGGAGAATTTCTTATTTCGAGTCTGAAGTATACAAAGCAATTTATTATATCTTCTACCTCTCACTTCAGTCTTGTAACTTCGAAATATACCTAAAATCCATTATTTCCTTGCTGACTTTTCCTTTTCCTTTCTATTAAGGCAAACTTTGGGAGAAAACACTGGCAAACCCAGTTAACTAAAACATTGCTAAACAGTTAACTAAACATGTTACTATAGGTTTCATTAAGCTTCAGAGAAGTTTCCAAGATAAAGAAGGAGAAAACCCCAAAAAGATTCACTTGGATTCTGTACACAGGGGACAGGGAATGACACCGGATACAATCTGTCCAAATCTGTAGTCACTCCAAGCTGTCCAAAGTAACAGAGCACATAAGAGCTTGTTCAGATAAGAGTAAAATACAGAGGATGGAGAACAAAGCTTTTTCCCCCTAAAAGCTTTTTTCTTTTTGATATATATATCTCCAGTCAAAAAGGTTATCTCCATCTGGACTGTGTTTTGCTATTTAGACTAATATAGCCAAATATTATATGACAAAACTGGAGATAAACAGAAAAAACTCTGCAATTTCTTCCTAGATCATCTTAACCTACTAGCACACACAGTCTGGTGCAGCACAGCGTCTGCTGGACATTGCTGAGAACGGATGTGAAATACAACTTGCATGAGACTGCTGCATGCCACACACGCACATTACCTAGTTCAGTTGACTCAGCTGCCTGTCCTTGTGCCCAAGTCCCTGCCCAGCATGGGCTTCATGTTTAAAACATGGGCAAAGAACAAATAACACGCTGCTCAACGAGCCATGCTTCTGCCCTTTAAAAACGCACATTCCATTGCTCACACCTGATGAGGAGACAGAATACAAAATAAGTTCTGCAGAAACTCGGTTGTTTCACCTGCATGCCCCAGCACATCCTGCCAGGCAGCAGAGCAGTGCAGCTCACACAGCCCCTGCTCATGCCTGTATCCCTCCCTTGATTATGTTTCTATTTTGACTGCAAAAATAGCTAACCCTTAATGCAGAGTTGAAAGCTGTAATGCGTGCTGGGAAGTAGTGCTGATCTAATTACCTGGTTGTAAGAAGCTGTCTAAGCACATACTGTCTTCATGTACAATCTGGCTGCCAGCTCCTTTCTGAAGCACTGGAACTCATCAGTTGAAAGGCCACAGTTAGACCATCAGACCACCACATAGGCCCTCTCTTTTTTTTGTTTTGTTTGCTTTTTACAATTCAGATGCAGCTTCTCACAAAAATAATTTTGAAATGCACAGTTTTCATATGAAGTAAAAAAATAGAGAGAAATCAAAGATGTTAATCACTCTTCCTCTATTTCAGGGGTTTAAAGGAATCCATTGCCTCCTTGAAAGGACACTGTTGTACCAAGGGCAAGGTTACTTTTGCTATGAGTTTCTTGTTGCAAAAGGCACAGCAGTTTTTAATTAATAAAAGCAGCTTCGTATATGCCTTTTCTCCCTATAAAACACATATTGATAAGATTACTTTTTCCTTGCACTCACTGCCTGAAAGCAACTGGCCTTTGGTCAGTCTTCTGAGCTTAGACCTTTCAAAAATCAGTCTCCCTATACCTCTGCAACACAGCTGTACCCTACACCTTGCCTTGCTTTCAAGAACTCTCCCCATCAGCCCCCAAGTGCCCCAAGTGCCAAGGGATCCTTCCAATCCTCTCCCACTGCCCACTCACTACTAGTTCCACATGTGCCCATATGCGGCATTTCCCTCCCCATCCTGCAACGTGGCTTTACACCCTGTAGTAGCAGCAGGGTGCTCTGCAATGCCAGGGGGCTGGCAGGAGCACTGTCCTCCTGGACGCTGTTATTCCCAGAGGACTGAGCGCACACACAAAGCAGGCGTCCTCATTTAGGCATTACAAAAATCTAAGCGTACCGTCCAAACTGGAGAACTTGCAATCCAAAGACTCTTAACTGAACACAATAGAAACTGCAGTTACCAGATCAACATGTTACTAACAAATAAGATAAATGAGAATTCTGGTTCAGCTGGACTTGGGAAATGCTCATTAGTTATACACAAGTGAACCATCCCACTGAACAGGAAAACCGTGATGTATTTTCATTGTAGCATGCAAGTTGTTTGGTAGTTACCAACCAAAAAAATCACAAAACAATCACACAATTAAATTCAAACTAGTTTCCACCTTCTAGTAAACACACAAAAAAAAACCCAACACCTAAACAAAACAAGAAACCCATTCTGCTCAATTCTATAAGTGTCTGGATCATAAACCAGCATTTTTGTGCACTATGCCAATAGCATTCATATTAAAAACATCTATGGTGAGCAATGTTTGCCCATAAATGACTCAGTGATTTTACACCAGCAAGTTTGCTCCTCATACAGCATTTGTCCCAGCCATTTGGAAGTTACCTTTTGAGCCTGTCACAAGATGACTAACTACTAAGGCAGTACACATTACAAGAAAGGCATAATTCTCTGGGGAAGAAAGGTACCAATATTTATAACAAGACCTGGGCTTAAAAATTGCAAGAATAAAATTTTCCAACTTGAGTCTTTTTATAGTTTCATCTTTGCTGCCAACAAGTCGCATATTCAAGCTTTAAAGCACAAGAGAGACTAAGAATAATTAATTTTCAATACTGAAACAGGTTTCTAAATATTACACTTAAGCTTTCAATAAAGATAATAATCCAGATACACAGCACTCTGACACCTTGCCATTGATGTATGGTCTCTAATCACTTGCTAAGCGCTGAACGCCAAACAAAATGGTTATTTCCTGAGGAAATCAATTACATTTGAAAATAAACCTATCTAGCTGAAAATTTTGGGCACCTAATGCAAACCAGTAGCCAGGAAAGGTCAGTTAAAAGAAAAGGATAAGCAAGCTGCCTAGGTTTTAATTTACTTCTGTCACTAGCTTCTTGAATGACCTTGAAAAAAGGCTTTACTTCTTAGTTTCCTCCATTTGTAAAGATACCAACAAAGATACCTGAAGCTGTAAAACAATCATTGAAGTCTATTACACAAAATCATTATTAAACCTAACAAGTGGTTCTTTAGTATTTCCCCTCCCCAACAGATCCATGAAACACACACGAATCAGACCATTTTCCACTCTGGAACTGGATGTGGCAAGTCAGAAGAGGGTTTCTGGACAACATGAAGGTATTGAAAATGTCTGTTCAGCACACAGTTGCAGATGAGAAGAACGCGACATTAAAAAGTGCAAGGAATAGGCCAGAAAATACAATTAGCTTTTCCAATGCCTTCACAGAGATTAATAGCACGGTCCACCTGAAGGGCGTTTGTGTTACAGGTCACCCCTTCTTTATGGCCGTATTGGGGAATGACAGAAGGTCTCAAAGATAACAGGTGAAAAGGATTGCTAGTTGTTGCATCAAAGGATCATTTGTTGTATGAAGTATGTAAGAGGAAGCACCCCATGAGAACCAGAACCAAAGAAAGCCACTCGTGTGGATTTGTCTCTGACAGCTGACTACAAGCTTCTACCTCTTTTTATCTGTCACTTGCCACTGAGGCATGTATAAAGCTACTAGCTAATAGAAAGTCTTTGGTACCAGCTTATTTTGCAGTCCTGCCTTTAGTAGAAGCCCTTAGAGATCTCTCTCATCTATACAGCTGCAAGCTCCCAAAGAACATGTAAGAAAGTAATTGTCTTTCACAGCTCTAGCACATCTTTAGTGCCACTGGAGAAAGGAGGCTGGTTGAACAGAAATGCATTTGCTCTCTTTCCTTGAGAGGTCAGATAATATAATGTGGTAAAAATATACAAAATAGTATAAGTTAATTCTTCCATTTTTCCTTGTCCTATGCCATAAAAGTAAAGAAGCTAAGAAGAATTTCAGAGCTCGTAATAGGACAAACTTCTTTGGGCAAGAAAATAATGAAAAAAAAGTCATTGAGACCAAGATTAAAAAAATGCAAGCAACTGAGCCTCTATCTATAGGTAGAATTCCATTCTGATATTCCATTAGTGACAATAATGATTTTGGGTTACTAAATCTCAGACTTCAAGTACAAGTCAACCTCCAATTGGAATAAAATATTTTCTTTCTGCTGCTAGAGGTAAGAGGCAATATCCTCTGCTGACAGAGGACTGTGCCTAATGCTTCCTCTGGCCCTTGCTAAAAAAGGGACACTGAATTAGCAGCATTTCAGCGTGATCCCGACTGAAATTCTTTGATTTCTGTTGAAACTGCAACATCCAAAAGCAATGCGCACATTCTCATTTTAAGACAAGCAGTTCTCATTTTAAGCTCAAAATCCTACGAAAACCAGTACCCAGCACTTGATCTCAGGATTACCATAAACCAACTGAAATTGTTTCTCAGGAGGCTCTACAAGATTTATCCAGTACTGGTTTTCTTGTTACTGACAGGCTTTGGTTAGTGCATCACATGACAGCAGATCTACATACCTCATCTTGCTAACCCACACGTCAGTGCATCATACCAGGCAGGGCAGCTAGTGTGGTGCCATCAGACCTTTCCAATACATCTCCTGCCACTCCAGTCTTCCAACATTTCTTTCTCAAATGATCATACATATTCCACGTTAGCTCCTATAGTAAATTCTATGGCAGTTCAGTGCACGTCAGTATGGAAAGCTGTACCTCCAAAGGTATAAAGCAAACTTTTCTGCATGTGTTATCAGAATACACATACATATGTTTTTCACAAATCATTTTAAAATCTTTAGTTGCAAAATGATCAGCTTTTGGGAGGGGAAAGAGCCAGTACAACAACAGTTCTTTCCAGAACTACTACATATCCATGTCACGTACTATGAGAAATAAGGGGGGGAAAAGAAAACACCCATTAAAAAAGCAGCAGCACCAGGTGCAAGTAACTTGCATGTATTTGTGTCCGCACCTAGTCTCCCACCTGGAATGCTGCTGGCAGCATTCACCATGCAGAGGTTGAAAAGCTTTGCTATTGCTGACAGACTAATGCTGAGTGCCTCTACCAAGAACACAAAACATGCTGCATTTACAACACACAGGATGGCTTCAAGCAGCATTGAAAAACGCTCCCAGAAACAAACTTCATGAACATGTACAGTTCTTGATTTACCCAGCAGATCTCTGTGCACTGTAAAGTATTAAATAAACAGCTGTATCTGCAAGGCAATGAGCAGTGTCCATGGATGCATCTTCGTGACGTAGGCACAGAGGCTGTCTTAAGCCAGCAGATACAACCACCTTTTTTTCCCTCCCTCATAAAAAGAAAAAACACACAAAAAACCCACCACAAAACCAAACACAGGGGAAAAAACCCCAACCAAGAAAAAAAGGAAAAAACCCACAAAAACCACCCACCCAGATAACATTATCTTAGCATTAATACAGTATTCCCTATAAAGGCTTACATTTTTGTCTCACGTATTTTATTGAAGTACCATTTCAAAGCAAATTGTATCAAATCAAGCTGCACAAGTCCATCTAGACAGGAAGGCTGTAAATCTAAGACAATAAAATCACAAACCCACAATCCATTACTGCATGATGTCAGTGGTATAAAACATACTTGTTTTACTCTATTATTTTGAGGCGCTATTAAGAGCTGTAATTAGCGACAGCATATAAGGCGATTCACGTCTTAACGTGAAAACACACGGTATAGGGAAAGGAGCGAGTGAGTAGGTACTCATTCTTCGTGTGCAACACAGCCCCACCAGAGCCGAATGTGATAAACAGGGCTGAAACAGGTGCAACCGCTCCTGCGGGCAGCGGGCAGCTGCCAGCACAGGAAGAAACGAGCTGCCATACAAGTTTTATGTTTTGGTAAATCCCGGTTTGATGGCGATGGGGGAAGTAAAAGATCCCCCACAACACACACACCGACCAAAACCTGCGATGTTTATTAACCTAACGGCGCTAATTCGCAGGGCTAAGGTGAAACTGAGGGCTGGTCCTCAATATCCTGAAGGACCTTCACCCAACCACGCATTTCAGACGCTGCAACAGAAGCCAGCGGGATCCGCATGAAAACAAGCCCGCTCATCAGTCTGAATTAACATACGTAACGCTACAACCACACGCAGTTCAACACGGAAATTCGTGCCTCGGACACCTAAATCCTACCTGCACCCGTACATGAGTTGCTTAATTCGCTAGAGAACACAGGATATGGGGCTGGGGGGGGTGGATGCGTTTTATTTAGCGTTTTTCTTCCCCGGTCAGGCGCTCCAGCGCTTGCCGGTTTTCGCTCCATCCTCCGGTCGGGAACGCTTCGCCTCAGCCCTCGGCTGCCGCCTCAGCGAGGCCGGGCGGCGAGCACCGACCGGCAGCCGCGGAGAAGGGAGCCCTGGGCCGGCGGGGAGAGGGACCGCAATGCGAGGGAGGGGAAGGAGGAGGACGCAGCGGGGCATGCAGCGGCGCGGGGGCACCTACCAGTCCGTGTGCGGCTCGTCGATGACCAGGAGCAGCTTGAACTTCCTGCCGGTAACCGAGGAGACGGCGGAGGAGGCATCCACCAGCCCGGCCGAGGCCGCCGTCTGCTTCACGGCGTTGGACAGGGAGCTGAAGAAGCTGCTGCCCGTGGACTGCTGCGGCGGCGGCTGCTGCGGCGGCGGCTGCTGGGGGGGCGCCGGCTGCGGCGGCTGCCGGCGCTCGGCGGCCGGGGAGGCAGAGGCAGGGGCCGAAGATGCTGAGGGAGGCGGCGGGGGCGGCTGCTGCGGCTCCGGCCGCTGCAGGTCGGTCATGTAGCCATTGGGCAGGTTGGCGATGAAGCTGCTGTCCGAGAGCCTGCGCCGCAGAAAGTTCATCATCTGGCCGGGCGAGGGGAAAGCGAGGCCGAGGCGAGGAGCGGGAGGAGCGGGAGCAGCGGTCCGCAGCCGGGCTCGGTCGCAGCCCCACTGCCGGCCGCGGCGGGAGGCGCTGCCGTCCCCTCACGGCGCGGTCACCGCCGCCTCACGGCTGCCTTTAGAGGGCGGCCGAGAGCGGGTGGGCGAAGGCGGGGCCGAGGGCGGTGCGAGCGGCGGCGGCGGGAGCGGTGCGGGGCCGCGGGGGAGCCACAGGTGGCCCGGGTGCCGCAGCGCTGCCCCTGCCGCACCGCTCCGCTCCTCACCGCACCGCTCCGCACCGCTCCGCTCCTCACCGCACCGCACCGCTGCTCACCGCTCCGCTCCGCTCCTCACCGCACCGCACCGCTGCTCACCGCACCGCTCCGCGTGGCTGCACCGAGCGCTCCCCGCACAGCGACGGGCGGCGTTGGCGTGAGGGTGAAGAGCAAAAAGCGGTTGTGAAGAGCCCAGCGCGGGGCAATCGCTCTGCAGGAGCAGCGGCCGCCCCCAGCCCCGGTGACCCGTTGCAGCGGTGCCGCCGGGTGCGCTGGGCCTGCCCGCCGCAGCGGGGGCAGCTCGGAGCAGGGCTGCAGCCCTGCCGGTGGTGCGCGTCCGGCCCCACGCGTGCCCGTGAAGCCTTTTCCGATGACAAAGAGATAACCAGTAGCGAGGGGAAAGCTGGCCGGTTTGATGAAGGCAGTGCCGCGTAGCATCAGGCAATCTTACCCTGTCCTGGAGAACTGCAGATGCCTTCTCCTATCTTAAAAACCGGGTTTCCTTTAAGAGTAATTTGAAGTCTTCTCCCCGAGTTTTAACATAAAACAGACAACTCAGCCTTCACTGTGTGACATACACGTCTGTCCGAGATACACATAGCCATGCATCACTCTGCGGTTGTTTTTCCGAGGCCATGCTGCATGGAGCCCCGTACACAGCAACTTCATGCAGCAATCTCTGTTACAGTTAGAGATTTGATAAGCTTTTCCTGATGCTAACACTTCCACAGTTTACAGTTCGCATGTCCCAGGGCAGAACATGCACAGGATTCTTTAACGAATCCCTGAATTCAGAAAGATTCGTGTATTATTTAGCTGGATGATCTTAAGGTCCTTTCCAACCCTAACTATTCTATGGTTCTATCATGACAGAAAATGAAACAAAATACCAGAGCAGATGCACTTCAAACACCGCAGGCACCCTGGGCAATGGCTGCTCCGCCAAGCCATGGGATGGGCCATGCTCAGAGTCCGCTTTTTGCGTTCAGGGCACAGGAAACAGACAGGAGCAGAACCTTGCTGGGCTGTGGCTGCAGTGGGAATGTGTCTGCCACTGCATCAGCCCATGGCCCGTGCCAGCAGCGTTGTGGAACCACGCGTGTACCGAGATACATGCAAGTTCTGTGGGATCCAGAGAGAATAATTTTCTCTCAGTAGTGTAAAGATATCTGGGGGCTATTTGTATTCCTAAAAAGCTGCCATGTAAATGCAATAACGTGAGTTAAATCGTCTACAACACGTGACACAGAAGCAAGTCGCTTGCAGGCAGAGCTGGAATGTTGCAGTTCACCATGGCACGGGCTCGTGTATCACTTCCAATATTACATAGGTAAAGGTGACAAAAATCACAAGACTGAAGAACTGTTTAATTCTTCCTTGCTTGAATAGTTGGGTCAACAGTCCCCCCTCCCGTCTCTGCTAAAAAGCAGGTGGCCAAAGGAAAAGGGACTGCTTATCCATCTCAAACACAGATTTTTATACAATGCGAACTGTTTCATCTTCCTTGTATAGAGATCACTGGAAAACCCTTTTAAGCACTCTGACACTAACAGATCGTAGTTAGATGTTTTGTACATTACCGTTCAGGATTGATTGTATAAAACCAGCCCCCTCTGGACTGACAGCTTTCTACGCACCCTCAGAGCCTGATGGTTTTCCTGAGTGACAATAAGGTTTTCCTGATGCTCACACTTCCATAGTTTAAAGTTTACATGTTCTTTAACGAATCCCTGACAAGTCAGTCACTCTTGCAGAGCCAAGCTAACCAGAGCAGCATGAGCTGTGCGACATTCTGCTCTGCACATCAACACGCGTGTTAGCCAGGTCCCTATTACAGGCCTGAAATCTGCCTGACTTCAGTGCCAGCCGTACTCTGACACAAAAGCAAGAGGCACCTAGCAAACAGAAATGACAGGGAGCAATTTGAATGCCGGGAGCCATTACCACAGAACGAAATAAAGCCATGATTAAACTGAGTGCTTAGGCTGCTCGTGCTTCAGTGGTGCAAGATCTGCCCATGTTAACGGGTTTGTGTGGAAATCTTGGTTTCCGATTAATGAAATCCTATTCCTATCCATAGTACTTTCTTGTATATTCACAGTCCAGCCAAACAATTACTTTCAGATCCTATGGACTGATTTTGTGATCGTTGCCAGCAGATTCTCCAATACGCTTGCCCTTTATGGTCTCACAAACTGTGAGGTATATCACACACTGTTAGAGTATCAATAGAGTATTACAGGGAACTTGTTAAACTTAATAGCACATAAAACTGTGCATGGAAAAGAGCTACCAGCACTTTTTGTCCAACCTACTCTTCATGATACTTCAACATCTCACAACACATTTGAGATAGTTCAACATGATTACATCTATTAGGAAGTAAGAATACTGAATCACTAGTATGTTAAACAACAGAGTCGACATCAAAGCAGAGAAGACAATAGCAAATTTAAACCCAGTTTTGTTTCCCAACATTGAAATCAGTGAAAAAAAAAAGAAAAAAATTAAATTACTGGGAATTAATGTGCTGGCAAATGAAGGGGAAGAGAAGAAAAAGAAATGCTGAAGCATCCTACCTAGTACACTTCCACTGAGATTCATTAGGCAGCTTCACTGGACTGCAACTCCTGCTGTTGCAATGACCCTGAAGCAAAAACATGTCAGCTTTCTATTTCTGATCTTCCTTGCATTTGGTTGTCCAAGGTGGCAGAAGTACAGTTAAACCATATGAAGATATGACAGAAATAGGCACACCGGGGAGTGCCTGCTTCAGTTACTGCTTTAGAAAGGACACAAAATGAGTTTGAGCCTCCCTTCCCAAATCAAGGCTCTTGTGTTCTGATTTAAGAGCACTAGCAGAGAACACAAATTAACCAGAATTGGGGGGGGGGGGGAGTGTTGTTCATTATCATGTTGGGAAATTTGACTTCTAATTTACAGCAAGTTCACCCCAAACATAACAGGAACTTGAAATCCTAGCTGAAAATGTTTGCAGGGTGCTGCGCAAAATTGCTAAGTAAATGTATTAAGACATAATAAGGGCTCTGTTTTATTTATTGACAGCTATTTATTGACATAAATAAATAAATGTTTAGGAAATATGTACATCTGGCCTTAAGTAAGTTCACATTTTCTAAGCTTACCAATTCAAACAGTTCTGTATCAGCAAGAAATACACTGTACTAACTGTTCTAGCATTCGCAGAGAGGCCCTGATGACTATAACAGTATGTAAGGATGTCATAAAGCATCCTCTGCTCCCATGCCCCAGGAAGGTGGCTAAGAACCACTCAGCTCCTGTACTCTCTCAACAGTAGCTTCTCCCCTGCCACCAGAGGAAGGTGAGCAGGAGCACAGGAGGCAATGCCCTCATCTCCAAAGTGCTCAGTGACTGAACTAACCTATCCTGCTAGCAAAGGGCACATCTCATCTGCTTGTCAGTACTGAAGTCAAGGACTCTATAGTAGCAGTTCCTTACATTTGGAACCACACAGCGTTCCTGAAAACAAAAATACGATGTACTATATTATACATCCTCTGTGCTCAGCAGTCCATTGAATCTAACATTGAAACCCCACCACATTTTATTTGATAAACCATAATTTATTAGAGACTAAACTCTTACCTTCCCAAGCTTTGAACGTGGATGAATTCATGCTGCAGAAGAGGGCTTTGTAGTCTCATGAGTAGTCTCTTGCCAAGATGTAAGAGGGAGTTAAAACACATTCTGTATGTGGCATGAGAACAACCTGTAACAGAAACAGGCTACAGTCTGAGTGGTAACTACAGGTCAAATAAATGATTAGAGGAGATGAAAGTCTATTGAAATTGTTTGTCTCTATTCTGAAATCTGAAGTTGTAATAGCAGCAACAATTATCTTTCCATTTCCTACTAAAATATATCAGCTTTTTGATGTTTTGGTTCACTATGTCCTGTGCTTCAAGGATTTAATGTTTTTTTTTTAATTTTATCTTTAACACAAAGGAACTTCAAGCACTTTTTACCATGTAATTAAGGCTCAAATACTGCTGGCCTTACTCAGGCTGAAGGCTATCTATCTTGTACATATTTCAGAATTCAAGCCACAGAGGTCTAAGTAATTAACTTCTAAATAGAATTTATAGCAAAAAATTCAACCATTACATGCATGGACTGACAGACTGAATATACAAAGAGGCGCATTTAATACATGTGATAATATACATATATTAAAGTGCATCTAAAATACTTGTATTTCTAGGGGAATGCAGCAATAAATGTGGTATGGCCTGCTGTATTTCTGGAGTTTCCTGCTCTTTGGATTTTGAGACCATATCCTTCATCATACGAGTGATCTCAGAAACAGGTAGCTCATTTCTTTGCATTTCAGCAAGCAGTGTTTCCTCTTACGATATGGAAGATTGTTCTGTATTACAGAAGAATCAGCAAATGAACTGATACAGAAACCTCAACTAGTAAGACACATTTGGTATTTTGCAGATGAGACAAACTGCTTGCAGACTGCGCATACTATGTAGGGAGGATCCTATCAGCAAAACATGGACATTTCTCAGTGTGGAGGGGAACTACCACTATGGAAAAGAATAAGTAGTAGATGTTAGGAGTAACAAAAATGAAGACATAGTCACAGTGAATGTTCCACTGGAATGTGAGCAAGGCAGAAGAATAAAGATGTTTCTAAAAAGCAGAACATGAAATAAATTCCTTATAAGCTTTACTTACTGTATTGCTGCCTACTCACGTGTCATTTAGAAATGGACTTTGGTATCTAAAACCAAAAACTAACAAGAAATACCATACAAATGCTAAGGAAAAGCACAGAAGACAAAAATGTTCATACTAAGGACACAGCCAAAGTCTTGAGCTCCACTAGATGCAGACACGTGTACACTCAGAGGGATGGTGCTCACACAGGAATAGGCTTTTTTGTGCTTTAAAACCTGAAGATTTTCCCTAATCAGAGAACACCAAGTGCATGTATAGAGGGATAAGGCATTAAATACTATATGGACGTCCTCTGAAGTCTGAAAGTCTGCCAGCAAAGTCATACACTAAGTCAATTTAATTGACACAGAAGAGTTTTGGTCTGTTTGAATGTTTTTCTTCTGCAGATTTTTAATTCATGTTATTAAATTTAGAGTGAAGGTATCTTTCCATTCTGACTCATATCCTAATTGACCGAATACATAAATGTGAGATCAACTGCCGCACAGTTATGGAAAGAAAAATAAACCTAGGAATGGGTTCTAATGGAAAAGAGCAAACTACTGTAAAGCGCAGGTCTAGATGCAGCAAACAAAATATGGCACTTATGTCCAATCTGGCCCTAACAATAAGACTGCAATTTTCTTTTTAAATGACTTCTCAAATGATTAAGATGAATGCACATTTACCTAATTAATTGCCTGCTTTATTCATTTTCAATACCACCTATGTGAAAACCTGATAAGCCATTAATGTGCAATATGCACGACGAGCAAAGAATTGAAAGGATGACAGCACAGGAGCTAAACAATACGGTTGTGCTTTGGTACTAGTTTTTCCCTCAAGTGAATTAAAAGCCAGTACTATGCAGCATGTGTAGGATTCAAAAATTACCTCTCATCTCACCTTTGTCAATGAACACTGGGCTGGTTTGTAAACTAAGACATAGAAAGAGTCAACTGCAACAATAAGAATTAAAACACAACAATCTCGTAAGTAAACTATACAATGTAAATATGAATACATCATTGCACATATGCTTGTACATACAAGCACATATTTTAGATATACATGTATATATATATATAAAATCATAGAATAGTAAGGGTTGGAAGGGACCGTAAGATCATTCAATTGTTGTAACCCCCTCAGTATAGAAATTTTAGTCATTCACTGCAAAATTGCATCCTGACTTACTCCCTTTACTACACCATGTACAAACCAGTGCAGACCTCAGAACTAACACAAGTACAACGTTTTACATTCTTTCTCAAATTATAACCAGATGTCCACATTTCAGTCCCAGATAATCTCCTAGAAGACACAAGTCACAAATACTGGCTACCTCATTGTCTATAAACCTGTAATAAATGAGTTGGGACTCTAATTAAGGAAATACACTATTAATTCCATTATAAAGATGACAAAAGTTCATATTAAAGCTGTGGTTTGATTTCTATCCTTCAAATGTATATAACTTGCTTTTTAACCCATAATCTTCTGTCTCAGATACCTTTATATAACAGCACTGAAGATACAATGCTATGTCAACATTTTTAGACATTTTTTAGCAGTTAAGCGTTATTAATTCCTAAAAATCATGTTTAAAAGAGAGAGACTGGACGTAAGCCCACAAGTATTACAGAGATGCACCTAACTTTGGTCATTCTCACTGCAATTACATGCAGCAAGCCCCACGTTTACAGTTGTTTGGCCTCTTTTGTTTCACTTCTTGCAATACTGCCAAATACACTATTATAACCTTCAACATTCTGTAGAGGTTTTGTGACATCTCTGTTCATGGGTTGCTTTAGAAAATTATTCCCATTTTGCTCTTTGTAGCAAGCTTAATATCAGCCATTTGTTATGCAATGAATATTCTGCCTAAGAATTTTTAGCCTAGAAAAAGGAGTAAAATATAGGGCAAGTGATCTGAAAAATCTGAAGAATAAATTTATTAGAGTGTATTTTACTGTGAAAGTTGGCCTTGTTGCCCATTAAAATCATGTGAATTGGACAAACTATTGTTCAATGAACAGCCAAAGAAGATCCTCTTCTCTTTTTACACATGTATAGAATTTACACAGATTCTCCTTCACAGAGATTGAGAAGCCTGAATGTCCTTCTACATAACCAGAGTAAGGTTATGTATAAGTGAGAAAGGACATTCCTCTTGCATTGAAGTTGACTGTATCTGCCAATAACGTTGTGCTCAATTCTTGATTAAATCTGTCCAATAGGGTGCACAATAAAGGGTCGTCCAATGTATTTGCTGCTCTCAGGTAACGTTCATTTTGAGTTTCACTAGAGTAACTTAAGTGCTAGCTGAGGAAATTTAATATTGTAAAAATCATTCTGTAGTAAGTTCTGTATTGATGGAAGCACTCGGTCATCATCTGTATAATGATCATTTATGCCCTGAAATATTCTTATGGCCTACATAGGATAAATAGGTTGGAAAAGACCTTTAAGATCTTCAAGTCCAGCTGTTAGCCCAGAACTGCCAAATCCACCGCTAAACCCTGTCACTATCAGTATAAATATATGACCATCTGAAGAAGTGCAGCTGCTTTAGTTCCTCACTAGGGAGGAAAAACTATTTCAGAGGTTCCTAATGTCACAAGGCAATTGAGAAAGGCCTCTGTTCCAGCCCACACTTCATGGACTCATAAAGACTAAGCGATATTGCAGCACAACCTTAAGCACATCTTCTCTACTCTCGGATGTAGAGCCTGCTATTAATGAGCTGGACATAAAATACACGTCTGAATGTTTTCCAAAAGCACATCTTTATAATGTTCCTAGTTAAAAATATCAGAAAACAGCTATGCAAAATATGGATACCAAGCTACCCACTATATTTTCATATTGTCAGGAAGAATAGTGCATCACAGTGACATGTTTATATGATGTTGTGAATTGAGCTCAAAGTGATGGTTGTTAACGTGCTGTAACTACTCTTAAATTAAAAAGTTGATGTGAGTTTTATCTGTTTCATTAAGTGCTATACTCCTTTCAGAGACCACAAATGAATGGAAGCTGAAAGAAATCTCCTTCCCAATGTGTCTTTAAAATCAACAGGTCTAAAAGATGAAGATAAAACACAGGCCAAGAGGTTTGGGTCTCTATCAAGATTTCTGGATAAAGAATTGGCTGGATGGTCGCACTCAGAGAGTTGTGGTCTCTACTCTCATGAGACACATACACCACCACCACCCCACCCCCCGCCCAACACACACAGTCGTGCATCCAGCTCTGGAGACCCAAGATAAGAAGGACATAGACCTGTTGGAGTGAGTCCAGAGGAGGCCACAGAGATGTTCCGAGGGCTGGAGCAGCTCTGCTCTGGAGCCAGGCTGAGAGAGCTGGGCTGGGGCAGCCTGGAGAAGAGAAGGGTCCTGAAGGGGAGACCTGAGAGCAGCTCCAGTGCCTAAAGGGGCTGCAGGAAACCTGGAGAGGGGCTTGGGACAAGGGCCTGTAAGGACAGGCCAAGGGGAATGGCTTGAACCTGCCCGAGGGGAGACTGAGATGAGCTCTTAGGCAGAAGCTCTTCCCTGTGAGGGTGCTGAGGCGCTGGCACAGGGTGCCCAGAGAAGCTGTGGCTGCCCCATCCTTGGCAGTGCTCAAGACCAGGTTGGACACAGGGGCTTGGATCATCCTGCTCCAGTGGAAGGGGTCCCTGCCCGTGGCAGGGGTTGGAGCTGGATGAGCTTTAAGATCCCTTCCAACACAAACCAGGCTGGGATTCTATGATTTGAATGGCCTAGCAAAACAGGAAGACTTTGCAACTTCTAATACATCATAGATATTTCATCATGTAGTTGCAGTACACTCATCCCATGTTTTAAGTCACTCTAAGGGTAATTGTGCTATAAGCATTTAATTTATTGGAATAATTTTCATGTTTAGAGGTTGTTTCTTTTTCTTCTATAGAACTGAAACAGAGCAAGATAATCTGTGACATTCCACATTCAATGCTACAAGACTTTTTAAGAGTTCTGTAATAATCCTCTTTCCCATCCTTTACAAGAGTGTTCTGATAAAATCTTCCTGTTTTCAGTGTGAAAGAAAATACAAAGTACATAAACTAAATTAAGTTATTCCTGCTTACACAATATTTCTTTACATAAGGATTAATATTTGAGCTTTTTAAAAGTAATATAATAGGTTATGGAACTCCCCAAACCATATACCTATAGAAGTTATGCAATCAGCCATTGACCTTTGCTTGGTTGTAGTTCCTTCTAAGCTGTTCACTTGAATTTGAATGTAAGTCATTTTGCAATGGTCTGGGATGAAATCCCAACCCCTTTACAGAATAACTGCTCTAGCTTGTGAGTGAAAATCAAACCAGAGCATGGAAGATGTATGACATGTCATGAGAAGAGAAATTAGGGCTGAGATAAGAACCCTTAAAGAGAGCTTTCTCTTAAAACAGGATATTAGGTCTTGTTCAAAATGGATTTAGCTGACTTATTTCACTGATGTTAGCTCTCACCTAGAAATGTGGGCAGCACTCCAAGGGCATAGCTCTTTCTCTGCCATCTGTTACGACAAGGAGACACACAACTTGGACTCACTTCACACTCTCCCCTGTAAATAAGTAAATAAATAACTTTGACATCTGAGAGGACATTTTCCAGGAGAACACTGCAGTATGAGAACTGCCGCCCCCCACAACACCTGCTGTCTCTACAGCATACAAGGGAGCTCACACTGAAAACACAGGTGGGTTCCTCTACAGGAGGAATCCTAAAGTGATAACTAGTTGTGAGACAGCACCTTTGCTGCCAACCCTGAAAGCGATGGGGAGATTCTTATTTCAATGCCTAAGATTTTATGTGCAGAAAACCTATTTGTTATTTGTCCTGTGTGCAAAGCAATTTTCACTTTCTGTCAAGGATTCGTGATGCTTTCCATAAGCCTCTTTCTCACATACCAAAATCCGTGCATAAATCAATGCTAAACATAAGGCAGCAAGAGTGACTGGGAAAGTCAGATGCTTGCACATTTTGCAACAAATCTAGCTTTATCACCGAATTCAGAGGAGCTGAAATTAATTACCTAGTTTTATATGTAATTAATGTAGACTTTCTTTGGAGATTGCGCATTTTTTACAGAAATCCTCTGTTTTGGTTCTATGTACAGGGAAAGGATTGAAATGCAAGGCAGAACAGCCAACAATTTAGATTAGCTGAGTCACTGTATTGCAGCAACAGTCCTCTCTCAGTAAGAAGCAAATAGATTAGCTAGCTTCACCCAAGAGATGAGGGCATCACCATCACCAAGGAATATGATTTGAAACAGAAGCCAGAAGTCTTGCATCTTTAGTACCAAGGACATTCAGTCATATCCTTAAAAACAGAAATAGCATCTGCATAATACAGAGCTGATTAACAGATGCAGCGCAGTAAAGGTTATGTCATAAAAATAGACAAGTTTGCTGCACACGAGGAGTGTCAGTCAGTGCTGCATTTATGCAATAAATTAACCCTTCAATCTGATGTCTATCTGCAGGAACCCTTTACTGTTGTTTACAGCCCTCAGTCCATTAATGAGGTAGCACAGCCTTGTCTTTTATCTAGTAGTGGGTCTGAAGGCTCACTAATAGCCTTGATTATAGCTCTTAAAAAATAAAATAGGATGATGAATTTGGTTGTCTGAGTTATCTGGTTTGAGTGCTAGCATCTGGCACCATACATTAGGCTTCTAAGACTTTATGTGGTATTATTACCACAGGAGTAGTCATTCACTAGTATGTACTATGGAATAGTATTTGTGGTTTTCAGCAGCTGCTTCTATGTGGTTTCTTCACGTTTAAACTGGATCTCTGGCAAGGTGTTGTCTTTTCACATGCATTTATGATTTAGATGTTTGCACTGCTATACTACTGCATCATTTTTAAGACTGAAATGACCTCGTGTGTCAGCTGCAACACAGAGGGAATACTTTCAATGCAGTTAAGCACACAATACCTGCAATATCTCCCCATCAAGTAGCTCTCTCTCACATTAGATGGATGATGAATTCACAGAAGAGCCTCTTAAACTGTTCAGAGTTCTATAGTTTTAAAGATTTCACCTCTGGTAAAAGTAAATAGCTAGGAGAAATAGATCTTCATGTCCTGACTCAGTGAAGTGTTTCTCTTTTATTCACTCAGGCCACTAAAAGCTGCATTTCCCTGAACAACCAATTCATTCCCAGGGTTCCATACCAAAAAGCAGCAAAGAGAACACAAATCCTAGACAACTAACTCACCGGGTTAAGAGGTTTAAGCCACAGGGGCCTTGGGAAGAAAGGTACCTAGATGGAGGTGGACATGCCAAGTCTAGTTTGTTTCCTGCTGCCTGCTCTCCTGACAGACACACACAAGGTGTGTGCCCCAGTCTCTGGCATGCCACCACACAGGCAATTTCTGAATCCCAGCTTTGCAAATACATCGAATTTTATTGTGGGGGAGGGGATGATAATTACAGCACAAAAGGAAACGTAACATCACTCTCACAAAGGAAGTGCAGTGGAGTGATCAGAGAGCGGCATGGTTCTGTTGCCCACTCTGTCACTGCTCCCCCGTGATCACCGGGGTTTGTATCCACATACATAAGATGTGGATAGTGCTTACTAGTTTTTGCAGTAAAATCCAGTGCCCTTGGGGGGGTTGGGGAAAGGCGAGACTTGAAAATATTCCTGCCTTTCCCATATAAAGTCACATTTCCTCACTTGGCAAGTCTTGATCAAGTCGGGAAACAAATTTTTAACAATGTTTATGAATTCCAAGAGAATAAAAGTTTTGTTGAAGAACAGGAGATAACTTTTCTTGTGACTCTATGTCAGCGTGATGGTAAGGTGCAACCTAGCACTTGAGAAGGCACCTACACTACAGTAGCAGCTTATATGAAAAGGCATAATGCCACATAGGTACAGAAGGTAAGAATACAGCCTGATACACAAGCACACATTGCAGGTCTGCAAGCTGGGCATTCAGTCAGTAACTAACACATAAAAAACTACAAGATCTTTTCCTAAAACACTAGAGATGAAGGCACAATTCTTAAATTTGTGCCATTTGACACAACTATGATGTCACAATTTTATGTCATAATATAACAGTATGTGCTTTGTATCAAAGCTGATGAGAACAGATTGGGCAGTTTTATGTGATTTTAAAGACAAGTAAAAAGTATTACCTGGTGGACAGCACACAGGTACACCTTCATTATATTCCAGAGTCCAGGCTTTGCTTCACCCAGAGACAGTCCTGCCAGGTATCAGGGCCATAAAGAGTCCTGCAAGACGTGAACACAATGAAAAAGGTGTCAGTAACTGTGCTTGAGCTTTCAGAAAAACAGAATCAACTTATAAAGAGAAGTTTTCCATCATTTCAATAGACATTACCCAGATCAGCCAGGATACCTTCCCTGTTAACATTGCTAATAATTTGGATCATGAAGATATGGTCCATATCATGAAGATAAGATATATACGGTCCTGTCTTTACCAGGTTACTGTGGCTAATTGAGTTGAGCCTTCCACAGCTAGTAGATGCTGCACTCGATGTAATTGCATTAATGCCTAGATCTTGAGTCATCTATTTTGTGTATTTCTCAAGATAGCAGTTCTGTTTTACTAAGCAACTGATCTGTCATAGCCGAAACAGATGATATATCCAGTATATCTACAAAAACATTAGTAGGCTGTCATTTGTAATATGCTATTAGTTGTGCTAGCTAGTAAACCAATTTAAGGCACAGGTCAGAAATACCCACTGAAATTCTTCATGAACCAGATGGCTCAGTCATAGTGCTGCTGCGTGTTACAAACAGAGCTCTGTTTACACCGGTGTCCTGGGAATGATGTTTTTCTCAAACATGGGAACAGGAGGATGATCCTGAATTTCTGCACTTGATGTTCAGATACTTATAAATGGGAAACAGAAAAGCAACCATCGTTTGTTTCCCTGAAATTTACAAATGAGCAAAGGAACCATTTCACAATCAGAGTGCTTAGCTCCAGTTGTGGGTTATTCCACATGGCTTGCTTTTCCAGTCTGCCTTCACCAGGTGCCACTCACTGACAGCCATCTTGATTTACTTGGTCCATAGCTATTGTACTTTTGGCACAGGGAGACAGGGAATGGCAGAGAAAGACAAACCAAGGTTCAAGCAAGCAGCTGTTGGGAGAGGTTCAATAATACAGTGGCAGCGCTGTTAAAAGTTGATTTCAAACTGATCATCCAAAACCTCCATTGCAAAAAAAATGTTAGGAAGCTGTCCTGGGTTCAGCAGTAGCAGTCATTTTTCTCCTTCTTAGTAGCTGGTGCAGCGCTGTGTTTTGACTTCCAGCCTGGGAACAGAGCTGATAACACCGATGGTTTTAGTTGTTGCTAAGAGAGGTTTACCCTGATTAAGGACTTTGTGAGCCTCATGCTCTGCCAGGGAGGAGGGGAAGCCAGGAGGAAGCAGAGACAGGACACCTGATCCAAACTGACCAAAGAGGTGTTCCATACCACAGCACGGCATGCCCAGGATGTAACTGGGAGTGACCCAGAAGGGCTGGGACTGCAGGGTTGGACGAGGACTCGGTCAGTGCTCGGCTGGGGGGAGTGGGGTGAGTTATTGGTCGGCTGGTGTTGAGGTGTTGTATTCTTTCCTCTTGTTATTTCCTTTATCATTATTATTATTGGTGGCAGCAGCAGTGATTTGTGTTATACCTTAGTTACTGAACTGTTCTTATCTCAACCCGTGGGGGTTGCATTCCTTTCGATTCTCCTCTCCGTCCCTCCAGGAGCAGGGGGGAGGGCAAGAAGGGGCGGGGGGGGGAGTGAATGAACGAGGTTTGTGGTTGGGTTTAAACCATGACAGAAGCTTAAACAAATATATTAAGAAATGCATTAAGGTAGTTACAAATAATTCTTGCAATAGACTATAGATTTTACAATGTTAAGCCATCTCAAAGTTGACCTGTTACTGGTGTCCCCAGTATACCTGTTCACACAAGGGGTTAGGGAAAAAAACAAAACCTGAAACAAAACCAGAAACCCCAGCACTAACAAAAAACCTTTTCATTCAGAAGCTTATTGACAGTTGAGGCAAAACTGGTTTCTTAGAAATTCACCTGAAGGGTAGTTTTAAGTAAATTTTGCATCCCAAAATTATAGAATCATAGAATGGTTTGGGTTGGAAGAGACCGTAAGGACCATGTAGTCCCAACCGCCTGCCACCACATGAGGTAAGTGAACACTTAAAGAGAAAAATTAGAGAATTAATGACAGATGGGCTGGAAACGAGAAGATTCTGTATTGTAACTCTGTATAACTCTATATTCTGATACTGCATTTCGCACCTGGACAGGTCTGTTAATGGTCAAGTTAGGCCTGTACTGTGGGCTCAACAGGAAAGAGAAACAGTCCTGTGGATCTGTGAAACGGGAATAGGAGGAGAAACAGGAAGGGAAGACAAACAATAACGTAACTGCAAAAAGCTGGGGATATGCCAAAGAGAAAAACCCAAGGAGGAAGCACCAGGGGGTTCTGCTGAAGAGGATTGCACAGTGGTGGTGGTATGGACAGGAAGGTTTGGGAGGTGCTGCTTCAGTGCATGTGTGCACATGTACCTGCATATTCTCCCACACTTGCTGCTGAGCAGACCTCTCGGTTGTTATAAAGTGATCATGAAAGTGTGACCCACTGTCCTAGGTTCAGCAGTAGCAGTCAGTTTTTCTCCTACTTAGTAGCTGGTGCAGCACCGTGGTTTTGATTTTCAGCCTGGGAACAGCGCTGATAACACCGATGGTTTTGGTTACTGCTCAAATATTTAGTCTGACCAAAGACTTTCTGTGCCTCATGCTCTGCCACGGAGGAGGGGAAGCTGGGAGGAAGCAGAGACAGGACACCTGACGCAAGCTACCCAAAATGGTATTCCATACCACAGCACAGCGTGCCCGGGGAGGTAACTGGGAGTTACCCAGAAGGGCTGGGGACTGCGGGGTTGGACGAGGTATCGGAAGTATCGGTCTGTGCTCGGTCAGGTGGGGTGGGGTGAGTTATCGCTCGGCGAGTGCTGTGGTATTGTATTCTCTCCCCTTGTTATTTCCTTTATCATTATTATCACTGGTGGCAGCAGCAGTGATTTGTGTTATACCTTAGTTACTGGGCTGATCGTATCTCAACCCGTGGGAGTTGCATTCTTTTGATTCTCCTCCCCATCCCTCCAGGAGCAGGGCGAGGGCAAGAAGTGTGGAGAGGGGGGGGCAGGGGGGGGGGGCGAGAGAGAAACTGTGTGGCTGATTTGTGGCTGACTGTGTTTAAACCACGACACCCACACACTTTGAAGCGGGAGAGTAACTTCAGACATCTCAGTTCTGCTCCAGAACTCGAAATCCCAACAAAAGCCAAACCAAATTGTGACCTTCATTCCAGAAGTACTCGAGTTCTGAGCTAGTAACAGAGCACTTGGCGACTGCTGTAACCCAAGGCAATACCTGCCAGCCCTGTCCATCAGCTTGTTCAGAAAGGTGTGCTTAACTTCTGAATTTGTAGCTCCATTCTTAAGTACTGGCAAAACTTGACTTGAACCGGGCTGATGCAAATTGCCCTCCAGCCATACACGATTTGAAGCAAGTTCCCAGTTTACTTCTACAGAGAACAGTATGAACAGAGAAAAATAAAGTTTTTGGTGAATAAACCGATTAAATTAATATTTTTTTTAATTACAGCAACTAAAGTAAGTGAAATAGAGGAAAAAGCTCACTCATCCAAGACAAAATGCCTACAGAGATACTACGAAGTGCATAAGAATACTGTTTATTAGGCTGCTTTAGTAAAAAAGCATTTAAAATTCTGACACAATAAAATTGTAACTAGTCAAGTTTTTCAAAATTGAAAGGAGATTGAGACAGGTGAGACAAAACCGTCCTCTAGTATTTGCTAAAGGCAGAGGATACACAAATCCTACTTACTCCATACTCTCTAGGTTTGTCCTGTCCTTGCTTGGAGAACTGAAAACCTCTGCTTCGGTTTCAGTGTACTTTCCTATTTGTTTCATGCCAAAATCAAAAATTGATAGGATTTACTGGAAATTTGCATTTAAAAATCATTTTACCATGCTTCATGTTAATTTCTCACAGCTGATGGATGTGGGAAGGCAATAGAAAAAAGCCTGCCACTTTGTAATACATCCCTTTTGCCCTTCATTCAGTTTAGTCAGCCACATCATCTGCACATTTTGTGCATGAAGAGGCCATGTCTAAACCGGAGCAGAATATTAGTTGTTTTGCCTGACTTTTCCTGATAATTTAATTGCTAGTGATGTGTTAAACAGGATATCTTACTGCATTTAAACCAAAGGCTTCACAAGTTTCTTCAATCATGCAGCTTAATTTTAGGGAAGAAATCCGTTAAAACCTGCTCCTGAAGTAAAATTTGCTTCACTAATAGGAAGGCACGCATGGGTTCTGTGGCAGTAATTCCGTATGCATCGAAGAGAATTTAAGACATAATAAAAACCAACCCGTGCTTGGTAGACACATGCAGACTGACAGAACATTACTAGGCCAGTCACAGGAGTTTAATGGCACTCAATGGAAAGAGAAGCCTCCATTATGCAGTAGAATCTTACTGTAATTAAGCTGCACATGACAAAAGCCAGTCCCTGCAAAACAGTAGCACACCCTGAGTGGTGGATTTAACTTCACTGACTATTGACGAATGAATGTATTTGGAAGCATAACATTACTGAAACACTGTAGAAACATGCTGGACATGGCTATTTGTGGGAGCACAAAATGAGATTTGCTGCTGGGTCTGCTCTGCATCTTACTGCTCCCATTTGCCGGTCTTGCTCTTATGTTGTACGTTATCATTAAGAAAGAAAAATATCTGGGAAGGCATTAGCTCTGAGATTCCTTTAATTACAGCCTGCAGAGAGTAGCATAATAAAAGTCATCAAGTAGACTATTGGTAAAACCAACTGGAGTAACCTTGTCAAAAACGAGGATAAGCCACTTAAAACCCACGTAGATAAGAAGTCTAGGTTTTATTCTATCAGTGACCAGAAGATTCCAGAAGCTTAGTTTTCAAGCAAAAATAGAAACAAGAGAAGTTCAACTTAAATACAAAGACTGAGTTTTACATATTTGCACAGAAAATGTAACGGGGTGGGGGGAGGAAGCATTTTCTATTTTCCCTAGGAAACTCACTATTGCACTTGGTCCGTTCTCCCAGCTTCTGTCGTGAACCTACCAGCCCTGCCAAAAACCTTTTCTACTTATGGCAATACATTCCATTAGCAAATCTGAGTCTGGAGGCAGACTGGAAAGTTCCACAAGGTTCCAGTGCTGTTTAGATGTTGGAGAAATGTGCCTTCAGATAAGAGATGGGATCGCAAATGCACAGCCTACCAGCTGTTACGAAAACAGCAGGATAAAAACATGTGTTATTAGAACTAACATTAATAAGGGAGCCAGGGGGATTTCATGGACACATTAAGCTGATTTAGGCTGAAGAGATTTGGTTCAAAGAAAATTTCTAATATTTCGTAAATGAAGTATTCAGTGGAGTACTTGAACATGCCCATGACAATTACTTTGCCCTGAATAATCAGCTGATAGGTGATGCGGATGTGCTGCCTCCAGTTGCACTGCAGGATGAGTCACTAGCCGAGATAAAGAGCAGAGCCCCAGCAATACTGCTAAAAGCTGTAACATGCTCAAAGTGTGCCTACTCCGGTGATACAGCAAGAATGATACCCTCCTCCCTGGCTGGATTTTCAGTGTACTCAATCTTCTGTGTAGTCAGCGCCTAGTGTGTTTTCTCTCTGAAAAGCCAAATGAGCTACTCAGTACAAAATGCTATAAAATCTTTATTTCATGCCTTTGTCTATCATTGTCAGACATGTTTATGGCATTTCACATCAGCTCTTCTATGGGAAAACCTTTAGAAGACAGTGTGTTTGTATAGACATAAGTAAATAATGCATAGGCATAATTATAAAACAATGAGATAGATGAGTGACGGAAATTGCAATGCACAGCAGGTAAAAAACACACACTTGTGGAGAGAAGTCCCACTGGAAATGTGACTCTCTTAAAACCTCATCCATTTAATTACAAGCTATGGATATTGCACACATCTTAGACAAACACATTATCAAGAGTGAGGAGAAGGGGAGACTGAGTCCCTACACAAAGGTTCTGTCCTATTTTGACCTGCTCTTTATCCCCTCCCTTCCAGCCCTGTGTGAGGGTGTGTGTACAACACAAGGTTGCACAGAGATGGGGACTTACACTTCCTAACTGCTGCACAGCACAAGAAACACGGTTCCCACACCTTGAGTGTATGGTCAGGGAGGGCTGAGAGATGCTGGAATAGAGAAGAGGATGAACAACTGCCCCCACTGAGCTAGAGAGAGCAGAGACAGCTCCATCATGCCAAATGGCCCAAGTACAGAGCATTTCTCCAGTAACTGTATGTCAAGGCATGATAATATTTGTTCATCATATGACAGACATACAGGATCATGTACGAAGTTATGGCTATTCAAGATAGATGTGCCTGGGTCAGTAAGACTCTAACTGCATCCTTAAAATGAAGGCTTCGTTAAAGATCTTGCTCAGTCATTCCTCTCCCTGTCTTCCATGATAGGTCCAAGCCAACTAAATGCTCTCATTATTTCTGTTGGATGTGTGTTATGCTAGAAGAAAAGTCCCTTGAAGAATGGAGGCATTGAGACCTCAGTTAAGGACAGATCTTGTGAATTAACATCCACTTTTGGTACGTAATCTCTGTGAGAAGTTAATGGAAATAGTTTTCAAATAAATGGATTAATATCATTAATACTTCACAGCTCATTTCCGTATTTTCATTTGATCTTTCAGAAAACATTCAATTATTTCAAGCTCCTGTATTCTTCCATTCCAAGTTCATTCTTGCCTTTCAGAGGTTTTTATGCTGATTTTTCTTTCCAATAATCTTGTCCTAGTGCAAAGAAGTGTTGAAACATTAACAACCAACTTTGCAATATCTATCCCGTTTATTTGTATCCCATCTCCATTTTCAATATTTTATGGCTGTAGAAATGATACTCCCCAATCAGAAGGAAGAGCTGACAATTTTACTTGCAAGTATAATGAAAGCAATCCATGCTTAAATGCAGCTATATCCCCCTGGTATTTTGCTTGAGTCACTTAGCTGAGGATGGTTTAAAACAGTTTGGTTTAAGCTTTAGTAATATAAAAAAGTTTTGTGATCACAACCAAGTGAACCTGCACATTCTCTACAGTCATTTCTTACCTTCCCTGCCAGCAAGAGCTTTGATTCAAAATGAGCTTCACCTTGACACTTTCCTAAGAGCATCCTTCAAATCAGAATAGCCAGAAAGGGGTAAAAGAATAAATCACCACCTACAAGAGACCTCCAGTCCCAAAGGTAGCACAAGACTTCTTGTAAAACCTGCTCCCTTTGTAATAAACCTGAGATACCCGTCAAAGCATAAACATTTGTGACCTCAGCCATCAGTCACTACCCCTCAGTTTACCCCCCAGAGGGATCCATTCTGTCTTTTCACAACTTCTTACAAGTGCCCTCAGGGAAATTCTAGTCTGATTGCATTACTATTTCACTCTGTCTTTATGGCCCTCCTGTTAGAACTCTAATGTGGCTGCTCCATTAAACAAACTGATTTTAACATAGGTGGTCTAAAGAATGTATAGAATAAATATCCAAGACTGAAGTGATGATAGCAGGCTTTGCTGCATTGGAGATTTATAGAATTAAAGCTACACTTAAAACAGGTTGGGAAGTTCTGGCAGTAAGAAATTTCCTTCATAGAACCCCAGCCTGGTTTGTGTTGGAGGGGACCTCAAAGCTCCTCCAGCGCCAACCCCTGCCACAGGCAGGGACCCCTTCCACTGGAGCAGCTTGCTCCAAGCCCCTGTGTCCAACCTGGCCTTGAGCACTGCCAGGGATGGGGCAGCCACAGCTTCTCTGGGCACCCTGTGCCAGCTCCTCAGCACCCTATTCCTAATGTCTAAGCCCAATCTACCCCCTTCCCATTTAAAACCATTAGTTCTTATTTCATCATCTGATATTACTCCCAGAGGAGAAAAACTCAGGGGAGTTACTGACACTCAGACTGCTCAGTATTATCAATATGCAAAAATATGACCAAATAACTCAGATGTATGGGTCAGCAGGAGACATTTGAATACATTCAAGTGTTTCAAAAAATCCCACCTAAGTTTCCTTAAGTGTAGAAGAGTAACAAAATGCAAACCAATCTCAAAGCCCCAAACCATGCAACCCAAAAAAATAACTGCACACTTTCTCCTTCTTCCTTACCAGATTCTGCAGACAAAATATACAGCAAAGAGGAAATACAGCCTAGGAAACAGTGATACAAACTGAAAGGGGGGGAAGTTCAGGTTGGATATAAGGCAGAAGTTCTTCCCTGTGAGGATGCTGAAGCGCTGGCACAGGGTGCCCAGAGAAGTGGTAAATGCTCCATCCCTGGCAGTGTTCAAGGCCAGGCTGGACAGGGGCTGGAGCAACCTGCTCTAGTGTGAGGCATCCCTGCCCATGGAGGCTGGAACTGGAAGATCTTAAGGTCCTTTCCAACCCAAACCATTCTGTGATTCTCTGACACAGTATTAATCAGTATTTTGAAATACGGAATCATTGTCTTTACCAAAGGGGCTGCAAAAAAGAAAGTCTGTTTAAAGCCACATCCAAGCACGGAGGGAGGAGTGGGCAATACAAACATACTTTGTTCACAACCCGCAGCTTTTGTCTTGTAAGTAGACATTGAAATAAAACAGCCCATGTCAGAAATAATTTCCCCTTGAAGTAGATCTGCAAACTCAGGAGCTGAAAGGGGCTCAGGCAAGCATTTAAATGTGGTGGGATTCTGGTTGGTTTGTTTAGGTTGGGAGACTTTTTTGGTGGTTTTCATCAAACTGATCATCACAGAACAAAACATACCAGTTCCCATTGGCCCAAAAGTAAATTTGCTTCTGGAAGTCATTTATTACAAATGGAACAGATTTAGGGGCTCTTAAGGATAGTTACAAGGTCCTACACCTGGGTCAGAGCAATCCCAGGCACAGCTACAGATTGGGCAGAGAAGAGATTCAGAGTAGCCCTGTGGAGAAGGACTTGGGGGTGCTGGTCAATGACAAAATGAACATGAACCAGCTTCAGTGTGCGCTCGCAGCCCAGAAACCAACCGTATCCTGGGCTGCATCAAAAGGAGCGTGACCAGCAGGGCGAAGGAGGTGATCCTGCCCCTCTGCTCTGCTCTTGTGAGACCTCACCTGGAGCATTGTGTGCAGTTCTGGTGTCCTCAACATAAAAAGGACATGGAACTGTTGGAACAAGTCCAGAGGAGGCCACGAGGATGATCAGGGGACTGGAGCACCTCCCGTATGAAGACAGGCTGAGGAAGTTGGGGCTGTTCAGCCTGGAGAAGAGAAGGCTGCGTGGGGACCTCAGAGCAGCCTTCCAGTATCTGAAGGGGGCCTATAGGGATGCTGGGGAGGGACTCTTCGTCAGGGACTGTAGTGACAGGACAAGGGGTAACGGGTTAAAACTTAAACAGGGGAAGTTTAGATTGGTTATAAGGAGGAAATTCTTTCCTGTTAGGGTGGTGAGGCACTGGAATGGGTTGCCCAGGGAAGTTGTGAGTGCTCCATCCCTGGCAGTGTTCAAGGCCAGGTTGGACAAAGTCTTGTGTGGGATGGTTTAGTGTGAGGTGTCCCTGCCCATGGCAGGGGGGTTGGAACTGGATGATCTTGAGGTCCTTTCCAACCCAAACTGTTCCGTGATTCTATGATTTGTATTTTTTAAATCAGCCTTCATTTCAATGTTTAGCTATTGGTTGATGCTTACAGATTGATACTGTCTTCTGCTGGTGTCATAATATAAGGCAATGAACCAGTGAAGATTCCTATTCTTACATGAAAACAGAACCTAAAAATGGAATTGAAGTGAAAACATAGCATATTCAAGGCTGACATCCAGCAAAGCACTTAAACACACACACATATATTTGCAATTAACTCAATGAGACTATGCCTGTGTCTTAAGCGGTTTGCTGGATAGTGGCCATCTACAAAACTGTTTCTGCCCCAAGGATTGCTCAGAAGGTCTCTGTACTTATCATGTCTCTGCTCTCTAAATATTTGATTTCCATTAAAGCCTATTCAGTACCTACCAGTTTCACTCCCAACCTATTTTGTGACAGTTTTCCTCTTCAGAAGCATTTAACATGTAGAGTTTGTTTAAAATAAAGCAAATGAAGGAGGAAATACACTAAAACATGCAGTCAGTGGGTGTACCTCAGCAAAGATGTGTGGAGGCATGAGCCAGTCACTGTTCTTCACTACTGCAAATCCAACACCGAAGGAAAACCTGCGCATGGAAAGTTATCCATTAAAGCATGGCCTGGGGGAGACCAGGAGCGACTTTAGAGGATGTAAATATCAACAAATGAACACAGTGTTACCCCTTATTTCTCTAGGAAAGTGAGAGAAGATATCATGAGGAATTCAGGATATCATCCCCTTCTCCTCTATAGACAGAGCAGGAGGTGCTCTCATCACAGGGACCTGGGCCATGTCCAGTTTGGAGCACTTTGTGGAGAAGCCATAAATAGCTGGGGGGGATGGCGAGTCAGGGAAGGGCAGACAGACACTGAAGTCCCATTAGTCAATATGGAGCAGAGAAGCTGGGAAACACCTCCGTGTTTTCTAACTTGGACAACCTCACTGTTACCGCCCTGACCCCTGAATAGACCGGGGAGCAGAGGCTGATGGGGGACTCTCCGCAGGCGCTCGCACCTGCCAGTGCAGCCCCTCGCCTAGGTCCAGTTCTGCCCGATATGGCCACGTCAGATAAATTGGGCAAAGGCTGATTCATTCCGCAGTGCTGCCCTATCAGTGAAGGGGCTCTGGAGGAGAGACTGCTACCTGAAATTACAGCAAGTGTGGGCAGGTGGGGGTTCCCAGGTGACAAAAGCTTGTAGAATAACATCTAGGTCTTGCTTCAAACTCCTTTCTCTAATCCCAGGGGAGCCCAACATTAACCTGTAACAAGGACAGCTATTTGTATGATGGTGGATTGCAGGGAAGGCTGGTAAATCCCATAAGCAGGCTCAGCCATTAGCTGGAATTGTTTTGAGAAGTTATGAAGTACTTGGGACAAATGCGTACATATGGTACATGAAAAACTGAGGTCTCTGTTGAGCTTGTAAAATATGTAGTCACAAGTACTTCAGAGTATTTACACCACATGCTGCATTCGAATGTAATTCAGTTTACTCTCAGCAAAGAGACTGTATGAATGATCCCTGTGGGTGAAAGTCCTCAAAACACTGAATCTGGGGGGAAAGGGGGAAGGGAAAAAACTTGGTAACTGTGATAAAGGTCCTCATCTGCCCTTCCCTCACAGCTCTACACCACAAGTTTATGCCATGGAAATGAAATATGGAGGGCTTGCCATAGGGACACAACAAATGTCAGTGCCTTTGCTTTCTAAAAATCTCTTAAGCTTGAGAACTGTGAACTGATGTCAAGCTGCTAGGCAGAATGTTTTTCGGTTAATCTCGGTAAAACCATCAATTTCTTAGTGAAAAGCAAAGAAAGATCGATCTTGAGTAGTTCTTCCGTTGCACAACGGGAGAAAAGCTTAGCGAGGGAAAGCAGTGCAGGCAGAGCGGTGAAAGAACTTAGAAAACCTGGTAAGTTCCAAGGGCAGCATTAATAATAAATCCAGGCCTTTGTAATTGCATAACAAACCTGCCCAAATCACTCAGGGCTGCAAGTATTAATTAAGCAATATAGTATTCCTGGGAGGAGAAACCGATACCTTCTCACTGAGGCACCAAGAGGTTAAAGCATGACTGTGCTCTGGGGTTTCATTTTGCTGTCTTCCTGGTAGTCTGGGAAATTGGACTTTAATAACCTCTAATGGCTTTGCATGGACTCCTTCAAAACTGATGGAGACACTAATGTTAAAGCAGCGTACTACAAATTCAGTGGGTTACTGATGTAATACACAGCTAAACTTAACCATTTGCTTCCAACCTAATGGGTCAAATTCAGTTTATTTTGATTTCTCCCAAGATTCTGAACTGCCATAACACAGCGAGATTCTGCAGTTCTTACCAAATAAAAGGATACAGTGAAAGTTCTTTGGGTGGGAACAGACTCACATTTGTGTGTCAGGTGACATACAGAAGGCACAAATTGACACAAAACATACATACAAGGAAGCTGTAAATCACAAAGCTTTTGGATTCAAGGAGAGCGAGTGGGCTAAGAGAGTTAATCAGCTTCCATCACCCTGCTCCCATCCTCTGTTCTCACTCCCTCCTCCTGTTACCATCAGCTGGTGTAGTGCAATGCAGCAAATGGCGGAGTTTGGTAGGGATCTCATCCTCTGTACAACTTCTCCTGCAAATCCTACTTCTTTACTCCAGCGTTACTTTAATCTGTCCAAGCATGCATGAATACTAAACTCAAACCACTCTCCCTCAGGTCTGTATACATAGCTCACCACTCAGTTGTTACTGCAAAAGACCTTCTCCTGTTCTTTGTATTTAGGATCTTCCCCATTTGTCATTTACTCTTCAGGTTCTGTGTCCTAATTCCCCAGATACTGTGAAATGTGAACAGCCCTGGTTCCACACTGATGGTCACCTCTGCCTCCAGTTGCTCTGTGCAGTTTCTTCTTTCAGATCCTCTCTCTTTGTTCAGCTATTTGCTAGATTAGTCTTTGTTAAGCACATCCTCTCCTTTTGTTTAGTATTTTTGTCACCCTTTCTTCCATTCTTAATATTTAGTTTCTTCACTCCTAATTTTCAGAGCAATTAATGTCTACTCATCTGACATCCTTCCCTTCACAACAAAATACATGGCTTCTTTACCCTATCCTGTCGACATTAGTGTACAACTTTATTCACAACATCCAGTATCTCAGTCTCTGATACAACCCGTACCAGAAAGCGTGCATTCTGAAGCAAAGGAACCAACACACCGTCAGACTTTGCACCCATGCTCCCAATCCCCAGAGAAAACAAAGGCTATGTCAGAATGTGCCATGTGCTTATTGATTTTCCATTCATCCTGCCATCACCTTCCATGACCAAAGTAGTCCTTTTTCCTTCTTAGACCTGGCACCCGTATCCTGCAACACTCATTGCCCCAAAGCACTCCGCTCATCTAGCTTCTTTACAGACATGGCACTTGACAAAGCTTCCTCCCACGTCCGTGCTGATAAGCATAAACTTCCCTGTGTTACACCACTTGCGTTGTACAGCTTCCCCAATATTACCATACAGGAGCTCTACTACGTATATTGCTTTTGTGCCAGTAAATTATTTACTGTCTCCCACTTTCACTAACAATGCTACAGGCAAGTGGGAGTATAAACAGGAGTTTTTCTTTGACCATAGATCTACCTTGCAGTCAAATTAAATAGGTCCAAACCTAAGAAACTAGCACTTTCTTAATCTGCTTATTCCCACAACCCCTGTAACACAGTTTTGTAAGTAAGTGGTTTTCACACAAAGTACATAGAGAGAAATTGAAAGGACTTAAAAATTAACTTGAAAAGTCTGCATTGAAGTGAGTCTGAAAAACTTTTATCCTCCACAACTGCTCAGTCCTCACCATGCAGACCCTATAAAGGCTGGGGTTCAAAACTTGACCACAGAACTCTCACTTTTTTTTCAGTGCTATTTTTAAACTCAATTCCTTTATCATGCACCTTATGCTTTGCTATGTAGGGAAGCATAATTATGGTTATGTCTCTCAATATGCTATTTCCAACCAAGACTTGCTGTGCCATAACTGCATTCTGTGTGTGGATAACCACATTGAGCTTTATGAAAGCTCTCAGGTTATTAAAAGCCCCTGCCTGGAAATGATCCCAGCTCCAACTTGGAGAGGAGGGCTTGTGCTAGGTCCACACTCAGCTCCTGAAGGAAGTGGGAAGGAAGAAGCAAGACACCACTGAAATACAGTAGTGCCATGCAATGCCTGGGGCTATGTGAGCAGTGGCCTTAGATGAGAATGGGGTTGTTTCCCTCATCTTCTGTATTCCTTAAATGAGCCAACACCCTAAGGAATAGTTTTCCAGTTGCGTCCTGGAGCCCGAATACAATGTCCCAGCCAGCAAGGCACTGCTGTCACCAGGCTTGGCAGGGAGGCACAAAGCCTGCTCACACAGAGATACTTCAGTAAACTCCAGCTAAAGCCATGACCTGAACCCTCCCCACAGTCATATCAAGGGACTGAGGAGGGATGTAAAGAGCCTCTGGGTCCCCAGGAGCTACAGTCACCTCAGCAGTGAACGCACCAGGCAGGAAGGTCAGCAGCAGAGCTGCAGCCCACAGCACTCTACAGACGTGGAGGGGACGAAGATGATCACTGGCTTAAGCAGCTTGCAGAGGCATCAGAAAACCCTGTGTTAAAACTTCCCAAGAAGTTTTTAAATGCTAGCACTTTCACATTGTCAACAAGTCTGAATCAATGGAAAAACATTCTACTCAGAAAATTCAGTGCCTTGATCCTGTGTTCTGATTTACACGTGCAGACAAACACACCAGGACAGGATCCCAGTGAAGACAACAGCATTTTGTGGGAAGTCCTGTGGGGCAGAGTACAGAACTGGATCCATAGCTTCTCTCTATAAAGGGGGGGAAAGGGGGTGGGAGGTTAAAGAAAAGAAAAAAAAGGGGAAGGGTAAAAACATTCTGAGCCTTAGTAAAATAACACAACGAGAAGGCTGAAAGGTATTTATTCATAGTGGAATATTCACCGTCTAATTCTTGAGAGTACTGGTGTTAGTCTCCCAGCTATCGGAAAGCAATTTTGTTCAGGGCAAGAATGATTTTTGTTGCTTGGTTACCCTACGTTTTATTCTCAAAGAGAAAACCCATTGCGTTGTTACATAAGCAGCAGTGTTACATCCACCCTGGGAAAAACATGATACAAACCTGCCTGACTGATAGAGGGGCTCATGAAACAGATTTACATGAAGAGCACAGCGGCTGTGTCGATTTATTCCTTTGCACACAGCTTTGCTCCAGATGGTCTGGAAAATGCTCTAGACGTAAATGCTACAGCAGAATATGCTAGCGATAGAGAAGACTGTGGAACCTCAGAAAATTCTTTGGTCTCTCCTACAAACATAAGATAGTTTAACACAAAATAGACTAAAATGCAGCATTAGCCTATCCCAAATGCCCTCTGCACATCAGGAGTAAACTTCCTTTCACTCCTATTGCTGTCTATTAGAATAAAACAACAAAACCAGCTCAGTGAGAAAGTGTTATTAACAAAACAAGTCTTCCTTGCTTTGTCTTTTCTGGTTAGAGTTAAATGGCTGCTTATTTATCGATGAAGAAGCTCTGCACACAAAACGACATAAAAGACTTGGTTTGTATCTTTATCATTAAATGCAGGGAATTAAATACACATGCTCTTCTCTTCCCTCAAAGCTCAAGGATGAGTGAAGGGATTTGGAAGCTTGGTGTTCTTCCTGCCTGGTGTCGATATAGCTCTAGATAACACAAAGCCTGTTATGCAATGCTATTGTAGCATAACCCCATTCACTTCTTCACTTTTACCTACAGCAGCATCTCTGTGAACTTGCTGACTTTGAGGAAGAAACAAAGAGTTAAACAATACCAAGAAGGGATGTTCTGGTATATCCAACATGAACATGACAAGAGTAAAAGAAATGAATGAAAATGGCTTCCTTCATGTAAGTGGTATCTTTGGATTTAAATACATGAAGGGAAGATAATTGTGCTTTATCATGAGACCATTACAGTCCTCACCTTGGAGATACTGCATATTCGAAGTTCAGTCTATGTGCAGCCTGAATAGTGGCATAAAATAGAAGGGAGTATCAGGTTTCAGTAGATACAGTTTGCTTCCGAAGTCTGAGAAGTTAATTGCTGAGGAGTTAATAATCTGAGGAGATACTTTCCCTCGTAGCTAAAAAAAGTAAAGTGTAACATCACAGTGAAGTAAAACCCCAACTGATTTCAGGAGTGATGGCAAGAGAAACATGTGAAAACAAACACCGCATTTTTCTATCCTATTCTTCTCTAAAACTGACTTAATGACTTCTTCAGATCATTAATGAAACCTTCAGAAATGACCATCTTCTCAGTGAAATACCACAGCAGTCTCGAGAGCCAGAGCCAGCACATCAAGTGCAGCCCTAGCTTACATTAAAGGTCTGTTACAGTGTTTAACGTACGCTGTTTAAAAACCAGTTTACCGTAGAACAGACAAAAACCATCCTTTCTAAAACAGAGTGGGTTTTTTGTCTTGAAGTGTTATGTGACAGTAGGTATAGAGAAAGTCCAGACAGAGGAAGGCTCAGAGCAGCAGAAAGCGTGTGAGAATTGCTAAGTGAAGACTGTCGGTACACCTTTATGACGATATTGTCTTTTCTGTTACCCAGGTAGAACACTTCTAAAACAACACGTCAGGAAGGATGAAATAGAGGATGAAGTAGTTTTACCAACTATTCTACAGGAAATATCTAACTCGAAAGACGTCAAGTTATCACAAGTGAAAATTTTGCTAGGAATCTCACCTCTTGACTTAGGCATTCAGTTTGCTGAACTGGGCACATTATTAACCAGATTTCCCTTTTACTGCTTTACCACCTGCTCTGTATTTTCTGAGTGCATATTTTACTTCACTGCATTGAATATGGTGTTAGTAAGGTAAATGGGATTTGTGTTTGATAGAGAAGCAAAGCAAGAAACTGGCATCTTAGTGCTAGCAGTGAAAGGACAGCAAATCCAAGAGCAGTTTAGTGCTTTTGATTTTAACAGATGAGCTCTCTACACATGACTTCTAATTTTAACCTATTATAAGGTTAGATGAACCTCAAACCCACACATATCTACCTAGCTATAAAGAAAAGCTGTAAGTACTACAAATTAACACTGTACAGTATCAGTATTATCAAAGGCTCATCACACAAGACTCACTTCTGGTCAGTCTGTTTTAAGAAGTGATTACTATTTAGTTTCTAGGAAGAAAACCAGGTGTTCAATCTGGCTGATCCTGCAAGCCATTCATGTTTGGCTTCCTCGGATGAAACACAAGCACAGCATAGTGAAGAAGGCAAGGCAGTTAAGATACCTGAATATTTACTCCTAGTTCTTATTGTGTGTTTGTCAGACAGGAAGCAAATACTCTCAAAAGGAACTGTGCACATGCTGTTCTGGCATTCTCTTAAAGGCTAATAATGCTACTTCCATGTTCTGCAAGCCAGAAGCAATTTGACCAGTCTGATGTTAGTAAATGTTGCAGGAAGCAAGAAGCTGACTTTTGCTATATTCTTTGTTCCCTTGTAGGCATGTTCTGTGACCACTGCTCTTTAACCATTCCATATGTGTCTCAGCTCAGCATTGCACTTGAAGACTTGCAGCTTCCATCTACTGGTTTGAACATTTTTTATATTCATTAGTAAAAGATGACCCAGCAGAATATTGTTTCCTATGGAATTAGAAAGACTGAGTGCCAGGCTTTTTGGAGAAGAGAAAGTCCCTGTGGATAACAGTCATTTAACAGTAGTATGTTGTACAGGTACACTTCCTCTCAGCGGGGAAAAGCATTCAAATATGGGGAGTTTAGCCAGTGAAATAAAGAATAATAGCTGTTCATAATGTTCATACCTTGGTAGGTGGCAGCTTGTACTCTGTAGGTGAAACAACAACATAAGTTATGTTCAAAAGTTATTAATATATGGTTGCAATTGTCATGTATGAAACTACTTGTGACGAGTGCTACCACATTCATTTCTTCAGTGTTTGTCACCCCATCGCCCTGGGGCTCTTACCTGCATCAGATTATATTGCAACAGTAAGTCTCTAAAGAGATGAAGGTTTCACCAATAGATCAGTGCTGGGAGAGGAGCAGCACTTTATCACTACCGGAAACTCTGAACAATGATAGAGGTAGAGTTTGAGTAAGATACAGAATAATCTTTAAACATTGCCATCAGTGCTACAAAGATAGATGATAGGTTCCAGTTTATCTATCACCTGTAATCTTTCTGTCATCAAAGCAAATATATCCCTCATTTTTCTCTTCTACTTTCAATAGTTCAGTCAGGAAGGCAGTAAAATGTACTTAAACACCCTCCCTTACCTGTATGAAATAGCATGACTGACTCTGTTATGTAAAGTTTATTTCCTCTCTCATTGTCTGTCCACAATCGTATCACCCGTGGTACACCATACTTTAAACTGGTGTCTGATAATGCTGTTATGTGCTTATGCTAGTCAAGAAAACATGGAAGAGTTGCACTTCATACTTGGAGTAGAAGGTAACAAGGTTTGCAATAATCCTGTTACTGGAATTCTTTATGCTCTCAAAGTGGGAGATTTAAATGATCATAAAAAAAATAGCAATATGTAAAGATATTCTCTGTAGAAGTGTATCCTGACTGGTAAGTTTTACTTGCTATAGGCTGATCCTACTGGTCAGACAGCTGCGATGGAATTCATTCTGAAAAGCAGAGGGTAAGCACTTCCGACAGATTGGCCCAAGTATTCCACCTTTTCTGTTTTCAGTTCCTCATACATGTTGCTGACAATCTTACAGAGAATGCTAGGAATTTGATTAAGTACATTAAAGCTGTTCCTTTCATTTTCCCACATAATTTCAGGGTGTCTCTGTAAAACTTAGGTGTTTCCTCACCATTAAGTAAGAAAAGACAAAGACTTCATAAGCAAAAGATACATCAGTTGATAAAAATGTTTCACATGATGAAAATTAGCAAGACACAAGTGACTCAGTCATACTAGGGTTGAAAACAGCATCATGTGGGTAATCTCAGAACATCTATTGTGCAGAACAGGGCTAAACTACACTGCTAGGGAAACCTGAAAGCAAGGCAAGGGAGAGACGTGTATTTCTTGCAGAAATACTTCTGGGTTTAGTTTATTTTAAGAAGATCTGTTCAAAGTGAACCCGCACAAAACATACCTCAGAATGAGCAGATTTAGATTCGCTATCAACAGATGTCTTCAAGACAAACAGCCGCAGAACTCCTCCAGAATGTCTCTGGACACCTGTAACTCGGGGTTGAACAATAATGAAGCCCAAATTAACACAGTATGCTGCCTGCTGTCCCTAGCACTGCAAGCCTGGAAGCATTTACAACTTGAATCCATTGTTCAGTTACAGCAAAGAAAAAGAGTCTCCAGGTCAGTATGGATACACCTGCTCCTAAGGACAACTGCAAAAGGGCTGGTTACAGCTCCAGTCTCAAGACCTGCCAACTGAATAAACAAGTCTTTTAAAATGCATTGCTTGTACTGTACGGACTGGCTTCAGCTGGTACTGAATCTTCTATGCTGGGCATAGTCCAAAACAGAAAGTTAGGTCCTGACTTCCAATCGGGTGATGAAGAGGCAGAGAATGGAGTCAGTATTTCCCTTGACAAATGAAAGCGAAGAATAAGCAGCAAATGAGTTTTTCAAGGGCACAGTCATTATTCAATGGACATGCAGAATTCCAGACAGTCTTCGCTAACAAGATTTCCTTTCCTCTCTAAGAAATTATCAGTTAAATCTCTTTCAGTTTTTATCTGATGGGGAAAGTTCTTTTAACCCAATCCATGACCACAAATGCCTTAACTGCAGAAAGTATCTGCTACTGATTCACAAGGAATTAGTACATTATGCAAATTAAATGTTAGAGTAGCTTTCAAATCTGTTCCTAAATTCACAGATTTTTGCAAAAAAGGCTTTTAGCTGAAATACAGTATCTATACTGTAAAAATTAGACTTGCATTTGCTTTTTCCTTGAAACCCAAGCAGACAAACAGCACCAAGATTGCATGCTTGCTACCATCACCACCAAAGAGAAGCCTGCACCTCCCTCTGGGCTGCTGAGGTCTGACTATGCTTAGCTGGAGTTCTCCATGAGCTGGGATACAGGCATAGTATGGATCTTGCAGGAATATGTTGCAAGGAACTGTCTAAAAGAGAGAAGACCTGTCTATGTGTCAGTCGCTTTCAGCTTTATCTTCTCTGCGTTACACAGGTTCCATAAGCACCATTTTCAGTAACACCTTCAAAATTGCCCTTGAAAATGCAATATATTAATGCTTAGATAAATTACTTGAGGGAATTCAGTGATCCTAAAAGCTTATGCTAACACAGACCAATTCTAATTTCTCTGTGAGTCAGTGTGGCCTCCCTAACAGGGGGCAAAACTGCAATAAACAGGTGAGGGTGTTGCACAGTTTTTCTGTGAGGCTTGATCTGCTAACAAACATCTCATCGCATAAGAAACATTGAAAAAAATCAAGATATGCAAAAGGAGAGAGAAAGAACATATTCCCTGGTTTGCCTGAGGGTTCGAGTCTTGGATAAAGTGTAAGTGGGAGCAGGCTGCTTAACAATTACTTGTCCACATTGCCATATCCTCAATGAGCTTCCATAAAATGAGGGAGAAAAAGCAAGTATCTTTCCTTCCCAAGTATTTACATAATACCCATTGACTTGCTTGTGGCTATTTGTATCCAAGAGCCTTAAATACTTATCATTAGACATACACCAGGAATATGCAATGAAATCAATAACAATTGGACTGTACAATTCTGTTTCTCAGTTTTCTTAGCTCTTCAGTTTCACTCTATTCATACTGATAAGATCCGTACCCTACACAAGCTTCTTTCTCCCTGTCAAGCTTTCCTGTTAGGAAGTACCTCTTTTCTTTTTAAAATATTTATTTCAGTTGTACAACTCAGGTCATCCTATCAGGACACACTATGACAGATAGGTTTTTTAGTTACAAACCAAAACCACGTATAGCTGGTTACAAAATCCCATGGTGCAACTCAAAACATACATGGAGGTGAATCTAAATAGCTAACGCGCTTTTAACCAAACCCAGTTCTGGACAGTAAAGTCCACTTTAAGAACAAGAAGGTGGAGCTTACTAAGAAGGAAGGTTGCTGATGGTTTATATTCTTTCTCCTCAACAATTCCCTGATACCACTGTCACTTCCCAGAGCTTAGGCACATAATAAGATACAACAACACTCAGAGACAGATTCAGTTCTTAAAGAAGGCATCAGGGAGCCAGCAGTGCTCATTTTACACTGAGCTGTTTCACATGGGAATCTCAAAGTGCAATCCTGGAATTTGGTCTGGATCTTTGATGACAAAACTGAAACAGTTTTTAATGGCCCTGTTTGAGCACAGTTCTAGTGATGAGTGCCACAGAACAGGGGGCTACATAGGGGAAGGCAGCAAACTCTGTTTTTCTCTAGTCTTATAACTATTATCTTCCTCATCTGCCCATGATATTTTGGGGTTTTGTCTAAGGAACTGGGTAATGAGAGTTTAAAGATCCATGATGAGAGCCAATACACGACAAGGGCTGCCACGGTTCCAATATCCTGACAAGAAATACACAGGTACATACAGACCCAATACACTACATCAGCAATGAACCCGGTATGTCAAATAATAGAAGCACCATAATAAGAAACCAACTGCAGCACATGGTGTGACAAGGTGCACTGCACACAGAGCACAACCTGCATATGTTGAGCTGATTGCAGCCACGCTATTCTGCCTGCCCGTGGGAAGGATTGTCACTGTCTAACAGTCCTGAGGCAGCTAAACTTCTTAACAGTGCTGTTTCCACAGCCCAGTGTCCAGCAGCCAGGAAAATGCAGTCACCTGCATAATAGCTTTGCCTGTAAGACAAGGATTTGTACTGGAAATTCAGGCTTCAGGAAGGGGAGCACAGTTACAGTGCTCCACAAGAGGAGAAACCAGTGGGGAGGAGCCACATGACAGGGGCATGAGGCGGCAGAAGATGGACAGAGAAACAGATGAAAACATACATTTATATTCCTTCTATTTCAGAGAAGCTGCTCAATCTTTAACAAGCAGTGGTTTTGGTTTGGGAATAAAAGGGCATCCAAAGCAAGTCAATATACTTCTGAATTAGTTTTTAGGTTTCTTTCCAGCAGCAAGTTCTGAATCTTACAGGGCTCTATCTGTAGCTTTATCTCTAGCCATTTAGTCACAAAAAAAGAAAACAGCCTGAAATTTCTCTTAGACTTTTCTAATGAAACTATGTGCCAGCCTTCAAACAGAAATAGAGTACGTCTAAAGACTTAGTAATACAAATTCAAGAATGAATGTTTTAATGAAGATAAATATGCACTAAAGAAAAATCAATTCTATTTACCTTCTTCAAAGGAAGAGATTCAACAGAACCACCAATTATGGGTAAAAACCAAAGAAGACAATAAAAGCAAGACAGAAACTGATGATTGTTTTATGCTAAAGATCAGAAAAGCATCCTCCCCCCAAAAACCCCCTAACAAACCAAACAGAAAACATAGAATCATAGAATCATAGAATAGTTAGGGTTGGAAAGGACCTCAAGATCATCCAGTTCCAACCCCCCTGCCATGGGCAGGGACACCTCACACTAAACCATCCCACACAAGGCTTCATCCAACCTGGCCTTGAACACCGCCAGGGATGGAGCACTCACAACCTCCCTGGGCAACCAAAACCTTAGTAACAGCTAAACCAAATCTTAGCTTCCAGTTATGCATATCTTATTATAAGGCCTGCTGCAACAAGTCAAGTAATGGAAAATTGCTATGGCAAGCTAACCCACCATCTCGGAGCATGCTGTTCTCAGAGATGGAAGCACTAGACACTTGCCAACTGGTGCAGGACATGTTGCTCCCAGCTTCAGGGTGCTCCTTTCCGTCCACCAAGCCTATACTCGTTCTTCTCATGGTGATGAAAAAAGTTCAATATTCCCTCTTAACCACAATGTTCTCTCTAATTCAGCTCTACAGTCACTTTGGATTTGTTTTTGTAAGTTTGGGGTTTTTTAAAGCGATTACCATATCTGGAGTGCTGCAGAAACTACGCCTGGGACAAAGACAGACCTCAGTCTTTTATTCCATGCTGTTTTCCTTCAAAGCAGTCACCAGTAGAGTTGTCTTATTCGGGTTTTCTGCTGAAAAGAACAGATTGCCCCTACATAGCAGTACTGTATAGATTCTAACAGGAAATAGTCAAGCTTGTAGCTAGTTAAGCTTTTAGATTACACCATCTCTTTTAACCTCTGATAAAACATGAGCAAATCCAATGTTGTCATGGGCCAGTAAGCTGGAATCAAATTCTCTAGTGAGATTGCTGGCATTCAAACAGAAGAAGAAAACCTGGGCTTTCAAACAGCTAAAAGATTAATTTCGATACAGTGGTAGCAATGTAAAGAATCTGGGTGCTTGAATAGTTTTTTGGGGGAAGGATCGGCAGGTAGCACCAAAGAGATGCTTACGTGAACCTGCAGGAAGAGCAGGTTAGCCAGAGGTTTGGTGCTTCTTATAATTAAAAGCTCTTCATGGTCCAATATAATACACCAGCTCATTACTTTGTACTTCCTGCCTATTTTCCCAAGGGATCCCCTTACTATGAAGCCAGCCTTAGTTAACAGTGTTTTCATCTGTAAGCTTCTCTTAATAGATAAGAGTACCAAATTTGTTTTTTCTTTTGGTAATAGCTTAAAGCCTAGAGCAGAGCTCTAGTGAAAAAGCTGAGGAAACCTCACAGAAGAATCCTCAGTCTGTAGGGCTCTGGTGACACTCTGTGTTTTTGGGATATTTCGCCATCAGTCACGTTCTGATTCACATTACATTGCTAGCTTCCTTCCCACGTTGCACACCACGTGACGAGGTGGTGATCTGTAAGAACAAAGCCTAGTAAAAACAATATTTAAGACACTTTCAGTTACAGGGGTTACACGTTTCAAGTGCCACCCATTTATAAATCCCATTTCTGCTGCCTATAACTGGCAAATCCAGCAGGGATTGCTTGTTTAGAGGCTATTAATCGAAATCTGTGTTTCAGTGAAAAAACAAAATTAAATTGAACTTAAAAGTGCTTCAAGTTGTGACTGTGCATCACCACTGCACTCAGTGAAGAGTGGTTTGGGCTGTTTTTATTGACTGGAATGGGCAGTCCTACACTGCAGCTGCCACCTAGAACAGCATAGGTTACCATGAGTCCTTTCTTGCCTTTGAGATCCACAATTTATTAAACCTCCTCATAATACTATTATTGTAACAGATATTTCTACTGTGTAGTATCTCATGTATTTGGAGAAAAATAAAATCAGGGATTATGCATTAAATTGAACCCTGTGATAGGTTTTTTGTGTTATCAGTGAGCAGCAGCAATTGTAATTGATCGTAAATAGAAGTCTTTGCAGAAAAATGCCCTACCTCCAAGGCTGTCGTGACTTAAAGGTATTGTAAGAGGAACTCCAAGGGGTCCCTTCCACTGCAGTTCTGTGAGAAACTGGAGTGATAGATGAAGAATTTCTTTTGAGAATATTAATGTATTTCCTTTCCATATGAACGTCTGTGACAAAACTGGAAAATTCATCTTGTTTCACATAGAAAGCTTATTCACATGTCAAACTAGCCCGTAGAGAAGCATTCTGATTCTCTGCTCATCCAAAAATACCACCATTACTAGAAAACATGAGAAATCCTTCATTGTTTACCCTGCCTCAAGATAAGAAGTAAACTGTGATATTTTTATGTCAAGATTCTCTCATTAAAACATTCCTACCCTCTACCAGATAGTTATGAAATAGATTGTTCTCTAAGGTCTTGTGCAGGAAAGGTGGGAGTGGGATCCAGCTCACAAGCTATCATGAATTTCATCATCCCTCCTTCTGGAAAACAGTCATTTAAGTGGGTTGTTTCTCCTTTAATTAGAATGTAAAGGGCAGAATTGAGAAACTGTGGCACATTTATCACTCCATATGCCAGTGTTAGAGATACTCGAGCATTTTAAAAGATAAATGTGTCATAAGTGTTTAGATTAAGCTAAACAAATATTTTCATCCTGTTTTAAATCAAAACCACTCTGATCATGAAAAGGTGTTTTTCTCTCTGTCGCTTTTCACCAGCATTTACTACAACCACTGTGTTTTAAAGTAATTTTAGCCTGGGGTTTTTTATTGACCCATAAGAAGTCAGTTGTGGCTTAACAATACTTTGATTCTATTTTATTGTTTTAATTAATGGCCTGCATGATTCACCAGTTTTATCATGCTTTTAGCAGTCTGTCCAGGCAGCCTTTTAAGCTATCAGTGTTTTCCAGCAACTGGTCTGTTATGGCAGGCTTCAAAACCATCTTCAAAACCTTCATCCTCTTCAAAACCACTTCTACAATTTCAAACCGATGTCTGTTTAGACATAGGTGATATCACTTTTTTTAGCATAGGAAGAGGAAATTTAATAGTCTCTGTTTACTGAACAGCTCTGACTCATCCTGTTCAAGCTGTCTGTGCTCTCACTGAGGTAGAGGCATTCTGGAGGGGAGGAGTGTGTGAAAAAGCAAGAGAAAGCAAATGTGATTGTGTCGTTAGAGACTGTATTCCAAATTATACACAACAGGGAGCTGAATTAAGATCTTAAATCCCCAGTGTTAAGCGCTCTATTTTGCATGTTCAAAGAGCAAAACCACGTGCTGACATCCTAATTGGTACTTTATAAAGCAAATATACAGAGGAGAAACAGCACCGCTTGGATAAGAAGCTAAATACTTGTTCTGCATCTTCTCACAGGCCTGTCTGCAAGCAGAGTATTTATGGTTTAAAATATGGCATACAGACATGCTAGTTAGTTATAGAATACTTTTGGTTTGCTTCAAATTTTGACTGAAATTCATTTGATTATATCTAGCAGGTAAAAATTTACATGTGTGCTTTATTCTATTGCTCTAAATATCCTTAAATCCAAATACATCATTGCCTGTGCACTACATCCCTTACAAAAGTCAGAACATCAATATGGGAACATGGCTAGAAGTGGCTTGTAATACTTTCAGAAGTGTGGCTGGTCCCCTTCAAAAACACAACAGGAATTGGTCTTCCAAAACTTGACTGCTATGAGCAATTCTGTAACACTCCCACAAACAGCTCAGCCCTGCATACAGCATTGGCTCAGCCTTCAGAGCAAACTTCTGACTGTCAGTTGCACAGCTTGTCAGATGGAAGTGAAAATAGTGTTTCTACCCCATCTCACCCAGTTCGTTGCTGTAGACTGCCATTTAGCTTTCCCTTCAGTACGGTGGAAGATGGATGGATAGAAGATGGTTCAGATCACAGAACAGACAAATGCTGGTAAGTGCACTAGGAAGAAAATCTTTGATATTTGATTGCAGACAAAGCACTAACTTGGTGAAGCCAGGTTAGTGGCCTAGGTTCCAAGTAACAAGGTTCCTAATTTCAGAAACACTAAGTCATTAAGTAGGATTTCAGATTCTTTTACTAACTTTGAGCCACAAAAAAATTATGGCTAATGAATTAGCATTAGCACTGCAATTAAATCACCCTCTGATAAGGATGTCTGGAGAAGGCCATACAGCCTTGTGAGTTACTGTACTGATCCAGTACTTCCCAAAAACACCCTCTGGGAATACTTCGGATTTTTTCACTCAGATTTGGAGAAATGCTGTAACTTGGTACAACACTCTGCTTTTCCCGTGCTACTCATGGGAATGGTGGAGTAGCAGAGCCTGTATTTCTGACTCCAGTTCAGTCTTTTGCCTAGATACCTTAGGACTGTAGCTAAACTGTGATCTCTGCCTGCACTTGAGCTGGTGGAAGCTGTGAAATTGCACTTTGTATAGTGCCAAGCCCAAGATAAAGTCTCCAAAAGTAGGCCAACAATGGTCTTGCCTTCTGCAAGCCCAGAGGGAGTAGCATAACCATGGGGGAATGCCTTTTAAGATTTATGTGGTGAATATGTGCCTTAAAAAGGCCTTATTTACACCTGGGCCAGCACCAGTGTCCTGTAGTCATTCTAAGAGACACCCCCTCCACCCAGGGGAGAACCAGCCTTTTAAAATGCATGTTTGTTTCCTGTCGTTCTGGGTGGGGAGGGAGGGGAATTTCAGGGTTTGGGTTAAGATCAAGGCAAAACTGCTGCACTAATTTGTTATAAAGTGCACCTATCTCTTTGCCATCTAAGACGCCCATACACTTTGCTAAAAGGTGTATATCAGAGTACGTTAGCTCTGACTCAGCACGGTGGTAGACATCGTCCCAGCTCCTGCTCAAGGTGCTAGCAGTGTAAAGGGGAATCCTTGATTATCGGTTTCAGAAGGACAAAAAGACCAGTAGTAACTTGTCAAAAGAAAGACTTAGGCCCAACAGAACCACTTTCAAGCTTGTTTGGAAGCACTGTTCAACAGTTTTCTCAGCTCTCTTGCTGCTATTCGCTATCGCACTCCCTGTGGGAATAGACTAATGAGCCTCCAGACAGGATGTCTAAATAATGCAAGTGTAAGAAGTTCCAGTGAAGTGACTAGGGGAATGCTGGCTTAGCTCTGCATCTCCCCTCTTTACAAGAACCATCCCTGATAACAATCACTGCCTTCGGAGTTGTAACAAAACCTCCATCTCTCATAACTACATTTTCTCTCTAAGAATCTGCAGTATTGCTCAAAAACTGTTTCATCTTATTAGTGCTAAGCAATAAATAGGTACGTAAGTGATCAGTGAATCTAGAAAGATCGTTTTAATCTGCATGAGGTTTCTCTGCTCTATCATGTTAGTGAAAGGAAACTCTTCCAGAAGCAACATAATGAAATTTTCAATACTGATCTGTTACAAATCCTGCTGTACTGGCTGCACCAAGTTCCTGATTCTTGCCCCTTATGCGCATATCCTCTTCTATCCAAAATACATTCAGCTGTAGGAAAATAAGTGCTGTAGGGCTGCTGGGAAAACCCTTGATCTTCAGCTATCAAAGGACAAACAAAAGCTTTCCAAATATTTGTATAAGTACACAATTATATATTAATACATCTACTGTCAGAATGAAACAGCAGGCTTTTAAAGTGCTCTGCAAAGGAGACTGATTTTGAAATTATAGATCCAGCACCCTATTAGACCCATTTAGTTTTTCACAGAGCTCCAGAAAGACCTGGAGTTATTTTCATCCTTCTCTTGGTGAGTCACTGCTTGTGACAGCGAGACATTGTGCAGACTTAGTGTCTTTATGAAGATTAAGTAGTCTTATGAAATGCAGTTAGAATAAATTTGTACTTGTCAATTTGTAATTACATTCAGAACAAACTTTACGTTAACAGCAAAATTAGAATCTAGAAAGAGAGAAATACAGTCTGCCAGGTGATATCTGTCCAGTTCATTTCCCTGTAGGAGTAGGCAGAGATTCAGAAGACAGCATTCCTTTCCAGTTTCAGCAGCAATCAATTTATGCCCTGAAGTAAAAAATGGTAGCATGCAGACAGGTACGAGGGCTGTCTCCAAAAACACAGGGTTATCTGGCTCATGTGGCGACTGAATCAGACGCACCTCACTGGCTCTGTTGGAGAGGATTTCTGAATAAGCCAGCAAGCCAGCAAGCGAGGCCTGAGCAGGAAGAGTTCTGTGAAGAGCAAAACAAACTCCTGTTTACTGTTCGTTAGATTAGAAGACTTGAGGTTCAGGTACGACCTACAGAATGCACTGCGCAGGCGAGGACAGACATGCCGTTAGCCCAGGCCTCCACCCTTAGATTTCTTACAAGTCTTAGTCTAGATATTTAAGATTGATTTATTTTTGCTATCTGACAGTATTACTTGTACTTCAGTCAGGTAACTCTTAGCATTCCTCTTACCTAATTTTCTTTGCAAGGCATAGCATAGACGTTTAGGGTCAGTATGAGGTACCACTACTACTATTGCCACTTCCTCTACTTTTTGACTTGATTCTGTCCACCACTTGGGCAAAATTCCCCCACCAGTTTCTTTAGACTTTCTTTTAAGGACAAGTTCCCACCAGAAAGCTCCAGCTTGGCTGTTCTGCAGTAAGCTGGATGTTTATACAGGACACACTGCTACAGCATTGCCAGTGCTTACAGCCATGCCTCTAGCACAGATTAGACGTACGGGCAAAAGATGGTACTTCCTCAGCTCTCTAAAGTAGGTGACTCAATCTAAAAGCAGCACTCAAAACACTGCTTTGTCTGATAGTGTACAGCATACAGAAACAAGGAGTGCTCATTACTATGCCCAACACACTCTGTTTTAAGGTAAACTATTTAATTACCCAATTCCCTCAGGAGTTCTGCACTACATATTAATACTACAGTGAAATGCAAATGCATGCAGTCAAATGCATTGACAATGTTCAGAGAAGGCTTTAATTAGACATGGTCAGGAATTTGCCAAAACAAATGTATTAGTCTGACGGCTGTGACAATGGACAACAGTGTGAAAACCACTGCTTCCAGTCCCTGTTCTATCACTCTCCCATACTCCAAGGTAGAGGCCCAGCCAATGGCCTGGTCTGGCCAGATTCTTAATGCATTTCATCCTGTGCAAATATTCATGATTCAGAAAGATTTTCTGAGCATGAATTTCAGGTACTTAGATTCTTGGCAGTAGAAATACTTACACAGAGCTATACAGTTCCAAAAGCAACAGCTGTATGGAAACCTCTCCCAAAACTAGACAAGATATCAGCTGTAATGGCACTCACTCATTCATTATAATGGGAGACCACAGTTTCTGGGAAGAGCACAGGTCTTAATATGGATACAATAAATAACCTGAAATATTTTCTTACTCTTCTCAAAAGTGTTTTTAAAAGTCTTAACATTATCCCAATGAAAACGGGATTTTTTAATCCAAAATTTGGAAAAATGAGTGTTTCTGTGACCAGCTTTTAATAAACCCTGTTTGTACTTACACACATGCAAGATTTTTGTTTGCTCATACTCATATGTGGTAAGGAGAATATTGCAACTGCTAAAGGCTACAGACAGCATTAAATAAGAATGACAAATACTCCTGAACTTCTTATGTGATTGGTTTTGCTTAAATATGAATTACCTTCAATTGTAAAGCCTCAAAAAACCTTTGGATCTAACCCAAGTTTATCCCCACCCAGACATTCCAACCATGTCTGATGGGTCTAGAAAGAGGAGAGAGAGAGATTAGTCTCCTGTTTCCTTCAGAAAAAGCTAAGGCAAACAGTCCTTTATTTTCTTCATTATCTTGCAGTAGTTTGCAGTCTATTCTGATGTTCCCCAAGGAAGCTGTAATATTTACCTAGAGCTTGTACCAAGTATGAAAACCACTATTATCTGTTAAATTGTTTACTAACAGAAACTTACACTGTACTCATCATAATGGATATGAATGTACAACTGAGTGTTTGAAGTGCCCCTATACTCTATTCCACCACCTTAAGATTCAAATTTACTAGGTACAGTCCTTACGGTCTTTCTCCTTGGATCTTATAGAGTGGCCAGAGTTCTGCTTTAATTTCTGCAGCTTTGGGTTTTGTTTCATTCTAGTTATAAGCAGTTGAGTATCACCTGCATACCAAAATACTTACTGATCTGTGTAGTCTGCAATACAGGTTTACAAACCTGGATGAGAATGCACAAAACAAAATTCCTACTGAAAACAGGAGTGCAAGTTACTTGAAACATTTCAAGAGAACATTCTGTTTTCTATTGTGCCTTTACAGTACTCTTGTCACAGTTTACTTGGAAAAATAATGAAAGCATTGCACAATGGAAAATACATTTGCTGTAGCATGCAAGACATGTTTAATGCTTTTACTGTCTGACACATCAAATGAGAGATATTAAATACGTGCCAAGCATCAGCGGAAAGAAAGCACAAGTGACAAACATAGGAGGGGAGGATGGAAAAAACTGGGGCTTCAAGGATGTGGTTGTGTTTTCAGACACAACGCTACTTTGACAAATTTATTAAGCCAAGAACACTATTCATGCTAACAAGTTCTTTAGGACATTTCCCTTTGCTTAATCCTGTATAAGGCAACTTGTCTTTGACCAAAGCTTTCAGTGCCATACCATGCAAAACAGAGCACTGTTTACAAGCCAGTTATCTTCACATCAAGAATTAGAGGCTGAGGAAGTTGGGGCTGTTCAGCCTGGAGAAGAGAAGGCTGCGTGGAGACCTCAGAGCAGCCTTCCAGTACCTGAAGGAGGGCTATAGGGATGCTGGGGAGGGCCTCTTCGTCAGGGACTGTAGTGACAGGACAAGGGGTAACGGGTTAAAACTTAAACAGGGGAAGTTTAGATTGGATCTAAGGAGGAAATTCTTTCCTGCTAGGGTGGTGAGGCACTGGAATGGGTTGCCCAGGGAGGTTGTGAGTGCTCCATCCCTGGCAGTGTTCAAGGCCAGGTTGGATGAAGCCTTGGGTGGGGTGGTTTAGTGTGAGGTGTCCCTGCCCATGGGAGGGGGTTGGAACTGGATGATCTTGAGGTCCTTTCCAACCCGAACTATTCTATGATTCTATGAAAGAGTATTTTACTGCAACACCTTGTTTGGAGTTACAAAGGGGTAAGCAAAGTTGTTTGTTCCACTGCCCTTCACATCTGGGGCAAACAAAAGCCAAGGGTTACGGACATTGCCCAGCATTCCCATTTGGAAACAGAAGAGCAACTTCTTGTTCAAGGTCACATATTAAGGATAGTTTTACAAACCAAGTTCCAGTAGTTATTCAGAACTAGGCACATCATCCTGCTGTATACGTCATAATTCCTAGCAAGTAACAACAGCCTTCTTCCCCCAAAACCATGCTCCTACCTTATTTAAAACCCATTTACCCACTCTTAAAAGGAATACTTTCAAGTGATGTATGAGCACATTGACCAATAATATAACGATCATGCTGCTGTTGATACAGTATTTAGTATTGTCTAAAGCTTATACACAGAAACTGAAGAGAAAGCAAACTTCTGATTTCTGATGTATGGAAGTATTTGTTCTGTTTAGAAGAACTTAGATGCTAGTAACTGAAATTAATATTGCAGGCAAATTATTCATAGTAAATTTGAAGTTTCCCAACCCAGCTGATTTTCTAACATAACCCTGAGATGTATCATGTCTGAAAGGGGCCTACAAGGATGCTGGAGAGGGACTCTTCATCAGGGGCTGTAGTGATAGGACAATGGGTGATGGGTTCAAATGGAAACAGGGGGAATTCAGGTTAGATATAAGGAAGAAGTTCTTTACTGTGAGAGTGGTGAAGTGCTGGAACAGGTTGCCCAAAGAAGTGGTGAGTGCTCCATCCCTGGCACTGTTCAAGGCCTGCTTGGACAGAGCCTCGGGCAACATGTTCTAGCGTGAGGCGTCCCTGCCCATGCAGGGACGGAATGATTTTAAGGTCCTTTCCAACCCAAACTATTGACGGTGACTTTTGTCTGTGTGTTATTACCCTGCTTGACATGACAAAATGAAGAACTGGATATTTTTCTTTTCACTGCTATCAACTTGATGTCTTACTTGCTGTCACATGAATAGTATAATAACAGGGGAAGTTCAGGTTAGATATAAGGAAGAAGTTCATTACTGTGAGAGTGGTGAGACACCGGAACAGGTTGCCCAAAGAAATGGTGAATGCTCCACCCCTGGCAGTGTTCAAGGCCAGATTGAACAGAGCCCTTGGACAGGGCAGCATGATCTAGTGAGAGGCATCCTTGCCAGTGGACTGGGGGTTGGAGCAGGATGATCATAAGTTCCTTTCCAACCCAAACCATTCTGTGATTATATGATATGTATTTCTACTTGTTAAAAAAAATTAGGCTTTACAGTTTGGCTTTATGTTTAGGCTCAGGCTTCTTTCTGGAAATTTCTAGTGTAGACAAAGATGTCTATCTCTGTATGGTGGATGTGATACCAAGATGAATTACCAGAAAGCAATCTTCAAAGATTTTTTTTTTAAAGAAATCAGTGTTACCTGTTAAGAACAAGATTGAAATACAAATAAAAGAATGAAAATTTCACTTTTAATAGAAATCCTGCCTTCGTTTTCACATTCTAAGGAAAAAAAAAAAGACAGAAAAACAGAGCTTCTGGATTACCCAGCAAGGGACAGATCATTCCCCCCCAATAAATTAAACTTTTGAAGTTGCACTGCAATTTTTAAATTGCATTTTAAAAATTTTAAAATTCACATTAATATTGCTTTAAAATAGGGAGCACTAATTTTATTCTTAAAGTACTAAATTAGCTTTAACAAATTCCATTATAACGCAGACGCTTGTCCAGGCAGGGAACACAAGGCATACAAGGTAAAGGAAGTCAAATTGAGACAGAAGAAGTTGCACTATAACAAATAGGATTTATACTTCAATTACCCAAAGTACTCGTAAGTGATAAGGGGAGTCCAAATGAAGTCTGTTTTAGCATTAACTCATGTTATTCAGCTACTGCAGGTGGTCATAAGCTATGGTCCTTGTAAATGCTGTACACAAGCAAAGAATTTAACTCCTGGACCACATTGAAAGCAGTCACGAACACATCAAATTGAAGGAGTCTCCTGTATGACTCAAGACTATTAGAGAATTACGCAGAGGCTCAGGGGGCAGGGAGAAGAGGGGAGAAGGGATGAGGGAAGAGATTTTTCCCAAGTCACACCAATTTATGACTTTCCTTTAAAAGTCCTAAATAAAAAATTATCGATACATGCGATACAGCAAACATCAGCAGCTTTTAAGATGAAGACTGTAACAGACAGAAATGAAACCCTAAACCAATTTGGAATTCTCTTCTACTAGAGAAAGCAAAATAAGCTCCTTGCTGTCCTGAAACAGGAAGACTTTGTTTTCCTCTCCCATCTGTACAGCTTTCCTGGCTCTCAAACACAGTCACCGGTATTGCTTGCCTGAGGGCTGTCTGGTGCTTGTCTGCTGATGGATGCAGTGACATTCAGAGCTTGCCCTCTGCCAGGCCATAGAACTGACTCAGCCTAGGTTGCCTTTAGGCAACTCCAAGAGCCAATCTGGAAAGGAGATGTGGGATCACGGGGGAGGAAGGCATGAGAATGAGCAAGTCACAAAATATTCTTCCTTCAATAAGTAGAGCGCTGTTAATCCAGTTCACGTCCATCATCAAATTATATCTCTGGTTAGTACTGAATTTAGGATTGCCTCAACACATTAGAAGGAAAAGCAGATTATATATGTTATACCATATGTGAGTATCAAACTGGAGATTAACAAATGCTAAACCCATCGTCTTCTCTCAGGTTTTGAAAGGTTAACCATACATTCTATTTCTCATCCTGGGCATATTGTATTGCTAAAGTAGTTCATGCGGCTTTCAACACAAACTATAGTTTTGTCAACTGTGAGTGGTGCTGCAGCGTTTATATTAAACTTTAAAAATGGCACTGACACAAGCCCAGCATTTAGAGATGCCTGGGTTTCCACTTCTATTTGAAGTTCTGGCTTGCGCTCTTTTTCACAAAGCCCTTCCAACCCTTTGCCTTTTGGCTTCATCAGGTTCACTCAATTGTAGAACAACAAAGATGCACATGAGAGAGATGGAGATTTTCCTTGCATGTTTCATTGAACGAAGCTATCAGATACACAGCTTTGTTCACCAGAAAAGCCTACTACTTGTAAGCACTCCAAGTTCATCTTACAACAAGGAGTAGTAAAAACACCCCAAACCAACCCACAACCAACCAACGAGACTTTAAATTCTCTACAAAAAGCCTCTTGCCAACACCCCTCTATTTGACTATGTGGTTCATGCTGTAACCTCATGAAGTCAGACACACTGCTTCTGTAACCTCAGCTGCTTGGCACACTTATCAGTAAGGGCAGACAAGCTTTGGGATTCCAGAAACATTTGCCAAGAAACAAGCAAGGGCACCTTAACAAAGGGCATTCTAACTCCAAACAGGAACTATGTCCTCTTACTGCTTATGTACTGCTGTCTCAGAACCCCTATTCTTCATATCCATCCATTCACTTTTTTTTTTTAAACTTACCTCTTGCTTTTAACTTGTTTGTTTTTAAGGATTCAGAATAATCTATACAACATGGAAGCTCTTCCAGACTACATATGTTGCTATAGGAACAGATTATTTCACTTACACAGCTCTCAAGTGGTCAAATTGAGTAAATGAAGAAAACAACTGCAAAACTGAACTGATTACTCTTTTCAAGCTCATTTTGAGCATACCAAATTAAGAGAAAAGAATCAGCAAGACATGGCAACTGAAGGCAAAAATCAGATCTGAAGACAACTTCAATGGGCACCTTCAATAGTATCTTTAAATAAGCTTGATATTGAAATCTGATAGCTGCTCAGCACATTATTTCTGAATTTATTTCTTACTAGAAAATAATCTTACAGGACAAGACTATATTTTGCACTTCTTGAAGGGAGTAATTAGTAATACTCATGGTATTCCAGTGACTTTAGGCAATACATACACATGAGAAGAAATAGCCTGTTCTCATGTCAGTCAGGCTAGGTAAAGTGAAGTGAATGCATGTATGTCAGTAAGGCAGTGGTGACTTTCAGTGGAGCACAGTAGCACAAACCCCATGGTTGTCTCCTAGTGAACTCCAGGCCTTGAAGCTGCCACCTCCACATGGGTTACACATACTAATCATAGAATCACAGAATAGATAGGGTTGGAAAGGACCTCAAGATCATCTAGTTCCAACCCCCCTGCCATGGGCAGGGACACCTCACACTAAACCATCCCACCCAAGGCTTCATCCAACCTGGCCTTGAACACTGCCAGGGATGGAGCACTCACAACCTCCCTGGGCAACCCATTCCAGTGCCTCACCACCCTAACAGGAAAGAATTTCCTCCTTATATCCAATCTAAACTTCCCCTGTTTCAGTTTGAACCCATTACCCCTTGTCCTGTCACTACAGTCCCTGATGAAGAGTCCCTCCCCAGTATCCCTATAGGCCCCCTTCAGGTACTGGAAGGCTGCTATGAGGTCCCCATGCAGCCTTCTCTTCTCCAGGCTAAACTTCCTCAGCCTGTCTTCATACGGGAGGTGCTCCAGTCCCTGATCATCCTTGTGGCCTCCTCTGGACTTGTTCCAGCAGTTCCATGTCCTTTTTATGTTGAGGACACCAGAACTGCACACAGTGCTCCAGGTGAGGTCTCACAAGAGCAGAGTAGAGGGGCAGGATCACCTCCTTTGACCTGCTGGTCATAATATGTTCTTAGGCAGTAAAGAAAAGTCCTAAGGAAGTTCCACAATATCCTTTTGAATAAAGGAAATTATGAGATTTAGAACAACGTCAGATTTTGAATTTGAACAGTTTGTTGGGTTTTCTTTATTTTTTCAAAAACGAAAGGTAGAACTGTTTGTATAAAGCCAACCTGAGAGAATACACATTTCTCACAACTTTTTAGTGCTCAGGATATTTGATTGCCACCAATTTCCTGTTAAAATTCAGTGAGGAAAGGGAACTTCTTTAGGAGAACCATTTTAATTATTAAATCATGTGCTGTAATAAGGGTTACGTAGACTGACTACAAGGAAAAAGGTCAAAAACAGTGTTTCTGCTGAGTATTTTTTGAGTATTCATAATGTGTGATACTGTTCAAATGTAGTAAATACAGTATTGACACTGGGGAAGATGGGGGGGGTGCTGTCATTATCCCATAGCCAGAAAATTACAACAATCTAGAATTCCACAGAAAACTTCACTATCTACAAGCAAATAATTTGAAATTTTTGGATGCTAGAGGCTATAGACATTATTTCAGGGGTAAAATCCATAAAATCAGGATTAAAACCTGTAACTGAAAGCCACCCAGAAATAAAATGGCTATGTTTTTGTAACATAACACACAATCACCTTAACCACCCCCATATATTTCAAAAGAGTTTGTTATCAATAGTATCCAGAGAATCCTGTGGTAATTTTGACAAAAAGAACTTTGAATCTGGGAACTTTTTCAGAGTGCAAGTGTTGTTCATATACTCACCAGCAGGTTACCAGAAACCTCATGTAAGGCAGCTTCCTATGAATGTTTACTAGCCTGATTCCTAACAGCCACCCTGAGTGAAGGCATGAGAAACCACAGGAATTGTCCACCTGCACTCCATATCTCACACTTCCAAAATGGTCCACAGCTGCTAGAAAGAAGAGTGTAATTACTTCAGACTAAAGAGAAGATGAAGAAGAGCCAGTAATTGTTTTCATGCATAGAACTGCAGGTGACTGTTTCTTTTGCCTTCCCTATTAGCCAAGTGACCAGTGAGGATGGGGCCAACAGATGGAGTGCTGGTGCTTCATCCAAGGGAATGCCAGGCTCACCCCTAAGCACCCTGCATGGAGTTTCTGGGTTGCCTTGTGCAGTGCAGATGGTCATCAAGGAAACCAGCGCAGCTCAAGATGAACATGGCCAAAATCTACAGTGCAAGATGTGGGAGGTGAGGCTGCATTTATCAGAGCTTGTAGAAAATGGAAATGTAAAATATGGAAAGTTATATTCTTGAGAGGAAACTGAAGTTTGCAATAAGCTAGAGAGATGAAGGGTGGGCAATGGTACATTGAAGGAAGAGGATGGGGGGGTTGGGGTGGTGGGGAACACCAAAGGAGGGTACTGAAATAAAACACTGGTAGCCTTATGTAATGAAAACTACCCTCAGAAAGATATGTACATGAACAATGCTGGACATTTGATTGAAGTAAAGGTGAACATTCTTCCCTCAGTAAATTTTTGACAGGAATTGTGTTTATGTCTGTCTGAATCCAAAATCAGCTTTTGCCACCTGCAAGAAAAACAAGACTTGAATAAAAAGGGAATCTGACTGCATTCTCAATTCTAGTTATGCCACAGATGCTCAAGTTGATCTGCAGAACTTTGACTATTTCATTTTCATGAATTCAGTATAAGACAAGTATTCTTTCTTACACATTGTTTTATTATTCTTCATCCTAGAGCTGCATTAAGAACCTGACTCACTCAATGAGCTGATTCTCATGTTTTAGTCGTTTTCTAGCTGGTTAGATTTCAACTGGGTGCCCACAGGGTATGTCACAAGCAGGAAAAAGTTTGTTTTCCACAACCAGAGGTAGTGTAAATGCTTGAGCTCTCACACTCCTCAGCAGGTCTTCCTATTGCAGGCAGGATAAACTCTTGGCTACACGGAACTGATGGGATGGACCTGCTCAGATGAGACCAAAAGGAGCCATGCTATAGGCGGCAGAGATTTCCACAGTACATTAAGAGTCTTCTGCTGAAGACAACCTAATATACTTTCCTCTATTTGTCCTGTGAAAACATTTCTTGGCATTTTGCAGTTCTGTTTTTCCCCCAGTTCTGCCTGTAAGTCAAAAAAATCATTCGCTTCATGATTCATTTTTGTCTGAGAATCTCTGCACATATCACCATGTAAGAAAAGCACTCGGAGCCAAGCTGCGAAGTATCCTGTACTGCCAATGTGCTTTTAGTGTTTGGTTACTTCAGCTACATACTATTTTTTAAACCTAAAAATGAAATCTTTGCAAATCACAGAGGGCTTTAAAATCCAGCCCTAAACAGTCATAAGTATCAGTCTGTTGTTAGAAGTAAGGAAAACAGTATTTTTCACTTTTTTTATAGCTCCCAAAGTCAACAGGAACACTTGACATTGATTCCAGCTCTGGAATAGTGGAGTCCTAAAGAAGTGAGATCTGAGCCAAGTTAATTGCCTTGAATTCTTTACAAACCTGGCTTAAAGTGGGTGAACTGCTCAGTTAATACAGCATTTTGTGAGGCTGTGCATTCTATTCTGAAAACATGAGTTTTAAGTGATGGCATTTCAATTGTTTTGGAAAACATCAGAAAAACAGATCTGACAATTAAGCCTCCTACATGGCTGGAGATCAGAAACAGAATGCGCAAAGTAGCAGTACGAACTTCTGTGCTTCTATCAATGAACTGCAGATACGTCCACCTTGAGAAATACATCCCAACATGGCTTATTATCAGATTAATTATACAGACTGATAGCAAATGTAAAAAAGAACGCATTTCATAGGAATGCTTTTTCTGTGGATATATATGCAAACATCAAGAGCTAGTTATGATCTGGACAGGTCTTGCAGAGCCAAGCTTGGTCACCTTCCATGCAATATGTATTCCAGTCACTGGACAAACAGTAGCAGTGTCAATTCACTTTAATGATCCAGTACACATATGTACAGGATTCTCCCCGTTCTACTTTTTAAGTTTCAGGGTACCTGTAAAGATGAAAGATGTCTTTTATTCAGTTATCACAGGAATCATTCTGCTTAGTAATTAAGGCTGTCAAAAAGAGCTATCCTGGAGACCTGTTGGCAGCATGCTGAAACAGAAACCTTAACCGAAGCAATTGCCCCTAAGCAGACTGAAATAACTGAAGCGTAGAGACAGGAATCTAGTCCTGACCAAATCTTTAAATCTGCTCTCCAAAATCCAAGAAGGAATCAGAATATCAAATCTGGCCATACGATGGCTATATAATCATACCTGAGGAAAACCAAGCAAGTTAACAGCAACTTCCCATGGGTTGAACTCAAAGTATCAAAGGTTTTGGCCCATGTACGCATTGAATAATTACGCCATACAACATTAATGAACCTCCGTACAGCTGAATTCTGTGGTAAAGAGTTAGCAGAGCTGCACATCCTTTCCCAAAGGCTACAGAAACAGCCTTAGTTTCCTGAAACACCCATATACCTCTGAATTCTGGCATCAGAGTACAGAGTGACCCTTTCAAGAGCTGCCATCACGTATGTTTTTAGCTTTACAGAAGCTGACCTACATCATTAGGAGATGAAAGTGCTTCCAACAGGGAGTCAAATACATGCAGTATTCTACTAAAAAACCACTTGTTATTCTCACTACAAAGATAAGAGAAGCAGCTAGTCCAGAAATCAGCTGAATTTTAACTGTGTTTTAAGACATCGCTAATTAGAACCTAAGAAAAGCACTAAAAATACCCAGACATGAGCCTGACATCTCCCTGACTCAATGTGGGAACCTTCTGCGCCAAGTTAGGAGCAGTGACTAACACAACCACTTTCAGCGCCTGTTTTTCCATTAACAATGTCATGTACAAAAACTATTTCTTCCCTAAATAAGATGGATAACTAAGACCAGCAAATTTGCCCCTGCCCCTCCTGAAAACAAAGGATTCCTGGGTCATTCAGGAATTCAATGGCTGGAGCAAACATACAAAACTTCATATATCCAGAAAGCAGTAGATTTAAGTTGCTGGGAAAACAACTCTTCTGAGCTATATTCTAGGTTCATCAACTGTGATTTTTTCTTCTTAAACAAAAGCTTTCTTGCATTTCTAGGCTTCTGTTCATAGTTGGTAGTTTAGCTCTGACAAAACACCAACTGAAAAAAGCAATAGCTTGAGAACTAAATAAGAAATACAGAAAATGCAGAAAGAATGGGACTTTTTGCTCTCTGCATCATACAACACGTGAATAGTCACTGCTACTTCAGGTTAAACTGAAATATGATGTTACCACTTAGGTGGTTTTACTGGACACAGGACTCATATGCCTGTATTATTCAATTAGTCTTCAGTTTTCTTTAGCTCTACGACTACTTACACCCACAGACAATAGCTAAAAATCTCCATTTAGAAAATTCTGGAGCAATCAAAACACAAGCAAGCCATCCCTTTTCATTTCTGACAAAGTGAGATTTGGTAGAATAGGCTATGACCCCATTTTTCTGATTTTTATTAACACACAAAAGGGAATCAAGACAATTTTCAGACACTCAAATATGTAGTTAGAACAAAGATAAATTAGAAAGAATTAATTACATGTTACTGGGCAAAACTAAAGCAGAGCAAGGTACCAGCCCAGCAGGAAAAGGTGCCTAAATCTTGTGAAAAAATATTGCTTCCAAATCTATTACTTGTTTAAGCCAACAAGAGTAGTTTTAGAAAAGAACTGAACAAGAATAGATAATATAAAGTGTATGTAAGACAAAAATCCAGGCAATACAGTGTATGCCTCTTAAAAGTTATCACTTTAATAACCCTGTATATAAGTAAACATTAGTTATGTTACAGAAAAAGCATTTCATGTGCACTTGAACAGACCAAGCTGATGTGCATACTGATCCTTCAGTTTTCAAAGTTCTGATTCTCTGATGGTTTCTTACTAATCCTAAACATCGGGACAGTAGAGCATCATGCAAATGGTGCTCAAACTCAAGTTACCAACTTCAAATGCTTTAGCTTTAGAGTTCAGAAAAAATTACAAAACTACTTCAAGTGCCTTTAAAAATCTTTTATTTGGTTTTGAAATTAATTGCTTATCCACAGTTTGCTTCTTTCCACTGGATTTCCCCTTTGGAACACAGGATTTTTGCAAAATAAACAAGTGTTTAAGAACTAGAAGTAAGGAAAACTTCCCTGACAGTAGACTGTTCATCTTTCTGTGCCTCCCTCTCTACAGCAAAGCCACAGGGCAGCCTGCAAGGCCAGGGCACAATAAGCTCATCTGGATTTTTGCAGCAGTTTCGAACCTTTAAGCAAAGAGAAACGCCTTTCTAACAGGAATTAAAATTCAACTGCTTCTTGTCCTGGTTTGAGCAGCAGCAGTCATTTTTCTCCTTCTTAGGAGCTAGTACAGTGCTGTGTTTTGATCTTTTGGCCTGGGAACAGTACTGATAACGCCGATGTTTTCAGTTGCTGCTCGAATGTTTGGTCTGGCCAAGGACTTTCTGAGCCTCATGCTCTGCCAGGGAGGAGGGGAGGCTGGGAGGAAGCAGAGACAGGACACCTGACCCAAACTGACCAAAGAGGTATTCCGTACCATAGCACGTCATGCCCAGGAGGTAACGGAGAGTTACCCGGAAGGGTTGGGACTGCAGGGTTGGAGGAGGTATCAGTCGGTGCTCTGCTGGGGGGAGTGGGGCGAGTTATTGGTCGGCTGGTGGTGAGGTGTTGTATTCTTTCCTCTTGTTATTTCCTTTATCATTATTATTATTGGTGGTAGCAGCAGTGATTTGTGTTATACCTTAGTTACTGAACTGTTCTTATCTCAACCCGTGGGAGTTGCATTCTTTTCGGTTCTCCTCTTCGTCCTTCCAGGAGCAGGGGGAGGGCAAGAAGGGGGGGGGGGGAGTGAGTGAACGAGGTTTGTGGTTGGGTTTAAACCACGACACTTCTCTTTTCTATTTGTCTAATCATGAGTGCGCTGAAGTCTGAAGCAGCTTGGAGAACATAGTGTCTTAAAGATTTCCTAACTACAAGAGAGACCAGAAGAAAAATATTCACTACAGAAGAGTTCTAGCTTATAATTGCTGCTCTGCAAAGGAGTTCAAACCCTCTGAGATTCTACTAAATAAGGAAAACAAAGCCTTATGGAATTAGATGCAGAATAAGAGAGTAAATACAACCACTACTCAGGCTGAACTGCCTTTGTGGACTGCAGACCTTTCAGACAAATCTACCTAGGCACTCCAAGAAGCAGCATTTATGGTGAAAGAAATGAAACATTAACTCTACAGAACTGAGTAGCTACATGAAAATGCCCTATGAATGTATTTCATTTCCATTACAGATATCAAAGGCCATGTGAAATGCACAGGTAATTTCTAAAATTAGATACAAAACATCAAGAAACAGATTCTCAGTTTTTGGCATTATTGCCATGGCACTATCAACCATGGTTAATACGAAAAGCCCCAATTCTCACAGAATATTAATTCCATTGATTTTATCTCCTACTATAATCAATCCCAAATACATCAGTTTAGGTAATGGAAGACGAGCCAGGATCCAGTGATAACAATGGAATACAATTGAATATTTTCATAAACAAGGAACTAGAATGACAGTTTGCCCTTTCATCTATGGAATGAGATTGTTTATAACAACATTGAGCCTCCACTTGGACTAGAGCCTAGAAAGGATAAAGAACATAAACTAAGGCTTTTTGAGGGGGAAAAAAAAAATCTTCCTGATTAAGATCAACCTTTTATGAAAATGAAGTCAGTTGTCTTAAAATGACATTTTGAGGACATGGTCCTCAACTGTGTGTCAGTCATCTTCTAGGTCTACACTCCTCTTTACCCCATTTTGCAGTCCTGTCACCTGGCTCTCCTCCCTCTCTTGCTTCAGGACATGAAGGGCCTTACCTTGCTCAGACAGGTAAAGGGAAGCAGCAGCACAAAATACTCGTTCAGTTGCAAAAATGCAAACAGCATTGTAGGAGAAACTCTTTGTGCTTTCACACAGCCCACACAAGCATTAGCTTAAAATATCACTGTAATGTATTTTTCAGTGTCACTTGCTGTTTATTCTGCTTAATGATCCTTTTTTCCTCTGTGTGTGTGCACAGAATTTTAATACTGCTTTAGAAACAGATGATGATGAGAATATGCAGTTTAGTGGCTACAGTTATTAGGATAATAAACAATGTCCTATTTTGAATCTATAGCTGCCTTGCTTATGAACAGATATAAAGATATTAGTAATAATTTAGGCAGATAAACACACTTGAATTAAAGCTGTTGTACAATAACATTCCTCCAACACACAAATACCAGCAAACTACAAGATGTCACTCACTTTCACAAACTGCTTTGCAATGAAATGCTGCTAAGCTATAGCTAACAAAAATCAAATTAAATACATCAAATGAAACACACAGAAATGCTAAAGGACTTCTCCAGAATACATGGTGAGCATGCAGAGCCTCAAATCATCGCACCTGTAGCTTAATACATTTCACATGACTTACTACCATCTACAGATAGCACAGGAAAAAAACCCAGTCCTTAATAAATGATATGGTAATCAGGCAATTACAATTATAAATACTTGAAAAATGAAATAAAAATTCAGGGCAATAGAGACCCATACTCTTACAGTCATTGACACTGAAACCATTATGACCACCAAAATTACTTGTTTCTGAAGTTATCTTCAGGTGGTATTTCATCATTTGCTTCACTACTTTCAATGAACCAAGCTGTTAGTGAGCCAGCATCTGGTACTGCTGGAGGTTAATCCTAGAATGGTTTAGGTTGGAAGGGACCTAATATAGGCCCACTGCTGAACGAAGTGGGTGCCCTGGAGACAGAGGATATAAAGAAGGCAGAGGTGCTGAATGCCTTCTTTGCCTCTGTCTTTACTCCTGCAGACTCTCCCCAAGGGCCTCGGATTTCTATAGCCCCAGAAGGAGTCAGGACAAAGGAGGAGTTTGCTTTGGTAGATGAGGATTGGGTTAGGGATCAGCTATGCAATCTGGACATCTGTAAATCGATGGGTCCGGATGGAATGCACCCACGGGTGCTGAGGGAGCTGGCGGAGGTCATTGCTAGGCCACTCTCCATCATCTTTGGTAAGACCTGGGAAACGGGAGAGGTGCCTGAGGATTGGCGGATGGCAAAGGTCACACCAGTCTATAAGAAGGGCAAGAAGGAGGACCCGGGTAATTATAGACCGGTCAGCCTTACTTCCATCCCTGGAAAGGTGATGGAACAACTCATTCTTGACTCCATCTCTAGGCATATCAAGGATGAGGGGGTCATTAAGAACAGCCAACATGGTTTTATGAGGGGGAAGTCATGTATGACCAACCTTATAGCCTTCTATGAGGAAGTGACTAGGTGGAGGGATGATGGTAGAGTGGTAGATGTAGTTTTTCTTGATTTCAGTAAGGCATTTGATACTGTCTCCCACAGCATCCTCATAGATAAGCTAAGGAAGTGTGGGCTTGACGATCAAGTAGTGAGGTGGATCGAGAACTGGTTGAAAGGAAGAAGGCAGAGAGTTGTGGTCAATGGCGCAGAATCTAGCTGGAGGTCTGTGACTAGTGGAGTTCCTCAGGGGTCGGTGCTGGGACCGGTGCTGTTTAATATTTTCATCAATGACCTGGATGAGGGAACTGAGTGCACCCTCAGCAAGTTTGCTGATGACACAAAACTGGGAGGAGTGGCTGACACACCAGAGGACTGTGCTGCCATTCAGCGAGACCTGGACAGGCTGGAGAGTTGGGCGGGGAGAAACTTGATGAAATTTAACAAGGGCAAGTGTAGAGTCTTGCATCTGGGGAAGAACAACCCCATGGACCAGTACAGGTTGGGGGGTGACCTGCTGGAGAGTAGCGAAGGGGAAAGGGACCTGGGGGTCCTGGTGGATAGGAGGATGACCATGAGCCAGCAATGTGCTCTTGTGGCCAAGAAGGCAAATGGCATCTTAGGGTGCATTAGAAAGGGAGTGGTTAGTAGGTCAAGAGAGGTTCTCCTCCCCCTCTACTCAGCCTTGGTGAGGCCGCATCTGGAATATTGCGTCCAGTTCTGGGCCCCTCTGTTCAAGAAGGACAGGGAATTGCTTGAAGGAGTCCAGCGCAGAGCCACAAAGATGATTAAGGGAGTGGAACATCTCCCTTATGAGGAGAGGCTGAGGGAGCTGGGTCTCTTTAGCTTGGAGAGGAGGAGACTGAGGGGTGACCTCATCAATGTTTACAAATATGTAAAGGGTAGGTGTCAGGATGATGGAGCTAGGCTTTTTTCAGTGATATCCAGTGATAGGACAAGGGGCAATGGGTGTAAACTGGAGCATAGGAAGTTCCACGTTAACATCAGGAAGAACTTCTTTACTGTAAGAGTGACAGAGCACTGGAACAGGTTGCCCAGGGGTGTTGTGGAGTCTCCTACACTGGAGATCTTCAAGGCCCGCCTGGACAAGTTCCTGTGTGATGTACTGTAGGTTACCCTGCTCTTGCGGGGGGGTTGGACTAGATGATCTTTTGAGGTCCCTTCCAACCCTTGGGATTCTGTGATTCTGTGACCTTAAAGGTCATCCAGTTCCAGCCCCCTGACACAGCAGGGACACCTTCCACTAGAGCAGGTTGCTCCGAGCCCCTGTGTCCAGCCTGGCCTTGAGCACTGCCAGGGATGGGGCAGCCACAGCTTCTCTGGGCACCCTGTGCCAGCGCCTCAGCACCCTCACAGGGAAGAGCTTCTGCCTAAGAGCTCAGCTCAGTCTCCCCTCTGGCAGGTTAAAGCCATTCCCCTTGGCCTGTCCCTACAGGCCCTTGTCCAAAGCCCCTCTTCAGGTTTCTTGTAGCCCTTTTAGGCACTAGGAGCTGCCCCAAGGTCTTCCTGGAGCATTCTCCAGGCAGAATTAGTCCACTTCTCTCAGTCTGTCTCCAGAGAAGAAGTGTTCTGTCCTTCAGAGCATTTTCATGGCCTCCTCTGGACATGCTGCAACAGCTCCATGTCCTTCTTATGTTGGGGGCCACTGGGAATACAGCTAGAGTTCTGTTATTTTTTTCCAGAGCCAGAGCTGTTAATAATTCAGGAGCGCAGAGCTGAAATAGAATGCATTGAACTGGGGATAACCTCGACCCCTATTTTTTCCACCTTACAAAGGCACAAGGGAGCACCCGAAGTTGTTGCCACTTGATGTCTCCACGGGGGGGGGGGGGTGGGGGGTGGGGGTGGGAAGTGTGGCTTTGCTTCATCACTCCTATACAAACAGAAAATAAGGTGCAACTTCCCTAAAAGCTTTCAGGTGGGATAGTAGTTTAAAGTATCCAGTAAGCACGGCAGTGCTAATGATCACTTCTGCAAAACAGAGTCCCCTGGCTTCTACAGGATTCTGCGGGCAGTACATGATACTTGGCTTCATCCAGAGGTCAGCTCTCCCTAGCTCAGAAGCTGCAGGAGACAAAATCACTGCCTGGCCTGAAGGGAAGCAGCCTGCAGTACACCACCTGCAGGAACACATCACGATTTTTGTCTCACAATGTTTCACTGCATCCCACAGAATGATTACTGTTGCCATGTAAAAATATGTTCTCTCGCACATTGCCAATCTGTCACAAAAATCCCTTCCTGACTAGAACAAGCAAGCAAATAGAACCAAGGTGAGAAGAAAAGCTAGAAGTTTTGGTATTTAACCAACTTTTATGCTCATTTTTATTTCTATTAGCTTGACTGCTATTGTTGCCTAGCGAAAAGCCATGCACTGATTGATCGTAACTGTTGCCTGGTAATAATTTCTTAGCAAGAAAAGGGAAAGCCTTTGTGTGGTGATGGCTGAGCTGAATTCAGCAACAGGTCTGGAGGAAACACCTAGAAATATCCAGCTACTTCTCTGTTCTTGTTGGAAAATAATCTCTTGGATACAGATGACATGTTTGTAAATAAGCTTAGAGGGTCGGGAAGGGGGGCTAGCTCCACAAACACACTGTAACAAGTAACACACATTCCCTAAGCACTTCCAAGTGGCTTCACGCCTCAGTCTTTTCACAACTAAGCGATAAGGTTGGTGTGTGTCCCGTCGTCATGTCACGTGTAGCTCCCCTCCCCCTTGGTTTGCTTAAACATCAGTATTTTCGGGCAGAATCCAGAGGAGGCTTTCCAGGAGGTAATTTGGGTGCGATACAGAAACAGAGGACATCTGGTGGTGTTCAGCTGCCAGTGTATACTAACAGCGAGGCAATTCGAGTGTGTGTGCAGCTGCGCCAGCAGCAATTCACATAAGCCATGCTTTACATAAAACCAGTAATAAAAAATTACATAGAACTTAACATAACTGCAGAAACAGAGTGAAATTTCTAATGACCAATATGAAAGAGTTTCTGATTCCAGCTGCTGCTACTACCATACAAGAATTACTCTATGAAGAGTTACACTGGTTACACAGAAGGAGTAGCTTCTCTATGATAAGAGGCTACCACCTCCAACAGACACATGCTATTGTAAAGTAGGAGATATTCCTCACTACTGAAATACTAGGGGATGCAGGGTTGTCAGTTTTGATGGTGGAATCTCCATGGAAGCAAAAGCAGGGAAAGAACCACATGAGCTTACTCTCAGGAAGCAATACTATCACAAGTGAGGTGCGTATCATCACCCAGACCACAGCATTTTTGACACTGGGGGGAAGAGCCACTGGTCTACACACAGGTGCACAGGGGAACTGAGCCCAGTTCCAAACTGCCACATCAGCTCCTGGATTAACCATAAGCATTCAGATTTTCATGTCATTAGTGAAAATCATTATTTTTAGCTGAAGATGCTGGCATTAGGGTGACTCTGAAGATCCAACACTGAGACTTTCTGTAACATGATGCTTAGCATACACTTTGAGTGGCATAAACCACTTAGACTTCAGACACTGAACAAAGTCAACTTCTGTGAGACTCCACTCTATCAAGCTAGAGAACATAGTGGCAAAGTAGGAACATAGACCTACACTTGGAGATAAGCTTTCTAGTTACATGGGGGCCATTCAAAGTATGTGTTTTATTGCTAGTGACAAAACCAAATGAAGGCTTAAGATCAGACTCCTGTCGTGCTCCCTCATGAGAAATATACTGCAGTCAGCATTCAAACATACTTGACTGAAAAAGAAGAAATGAAAGCAGAAGACAACCGTGTGACATACAGAATATTGTACCCCTCGTTACATAACTTTAATGCATGGAATCAATCACAGCCAAGACTCTAAGCGTGAAAATCTTATTAAAAAAACAAATCCCGAGTACCGAGTATCTTTTGAACCAACACTGTCAAAATAAGAAGAAATCTCATCATCTCTTGCTTGTACCAGCACAAGCATGTGTGGTAAAGCACACTGGTGACCTGCTTAAAACTAGACTACTTAGAAAGATCAGTTTTAAGCTACATCAGTTCTCCAATCTGTTCTGATATGCAGCCACAAAACCACCTACACTGATACAAGCAGCTAGAAGAAAACTGCTCCCTTCAACAGCAGTGCTGGCTGAAAGTGTAAATGAAACTTAAGACCTTCTGGTGTTTATAGATTTTCTTACTAAAGTTAGCAAAGCAAAAGTTAGACTGAGAAACAGATTAGAGGCCAAGTTCAAAATCAGTATGAGACATAAGAAAACTTTACATGAACTTTCAGGTAAGCTCTTCAGAGCCTCTCAGACTTTTGTGCCAGTTCACAAGCTATTTATTAGTCTCAAAACTAACTGCACTACTGGAAACAAAACCAATTGAAACGTCAGTAAGAGATACAAGAAAAAACCTTCTGATACCACCTAAAATACCTTAGAGCCAGCTAAGGAAATAAACCAAAGAACACAGTTGCAGAAAAGTTAGAAGATTGGACCTTTAAGTTACACCTACAAAATCCACCTTGAAAACCTCAAAAAGAAGTTTTGGGCTGGTGAGTTAAAGATTGAGATGGACAACTCCACAATACTGCAACAACATTGCTCCCTAGATTTTCTCTAATACACAAATATTCAAGAAAAATTGCTTCAGATGTCATTCCCCCTCAAGAGTTTGCTTTGTTACCTTAATTTTAAGTATCAGGCAACAGTATAACTTTCTTCTGAATGGATATCAGTCCATTCATTTTCAAGCCAGCTTTACTTATTTATTAGAATAAGTGCATCCTAGGTCAATACCACCCATTAAAATATACTTAATGACCTTTTCCTTCTGTTTTTATTTCATGAAATTAAGCTTACATTAAGAAGATAGAATAAAAGTTACCTATTTTTTAGAGCTCAGGATTTAAGACTCCCAAGCAAGTAAGTATTGCAAACTCAGTAACTTCTCAGAAGCATGACATCCTTTTACTTAGCACTGACCAATTTCAATTCAGTTAAGCTCCTGGATACAATTCAAAGGCATGCTAGGATGGTGGGGAGGGAGGGGTGTCTTCCTTATTAACTAATAATTTATAACACTTTATCTCTGTTAAACGTATTTATACCTTCTCTTTACTCATGCTTTTCTCCAGATGATTCTAATGGTGTCATTGTTGTCCAGCTCTCTTCTGATCTCTAATAAAACCAGTGATGGAGAATTACAGATCTCTTTTCTTGAGTTTGCAGGTAGCTGTAAAGAAGGTAAATAGAGCTTGGAAAATGAACTTCATTACTGAGTGAGTGTAGATATTTGAAAGCTTTCTCACTAAGCTTTCTAAGTGGTGACAGAAAGAACTAGTCAAGCAATACCAGCTACCAATAGCACCTTTCTTTGTCAGCTACCAAATCAGATTGCTTGCTAACCACAGCTTGTCTGCTGACCATACAACTTGTCATTTATAGCAGCCTGCAGCAAACAGCCCCACAACTCTTCTAAGTTTCAACAAATATACTAAAAAAAAAAAAAACATGCAGTAAAATTGTTCACACTGGTGCTTAAGTGTTAAATTAGTATAACTAGTTAAAAAAAAAAAAAAGAAAAAAAAGCAAGCTATATAAAGCCAATACTTAAATGGGTGAAGTGTTGCACCACAGCATTTTAGTCAGGACAAATATCACCTATTCCCCCAAAAATGTTTCTTTAGCTACTTCCATAAGTTGTGCTTTATAATTAGATCCTCCTCTCAAAAGTAATGCAAAACCTTTTGCTAATCTAAGCAATACAATAGAATTTTGAATGTGAACTCAACAAATCTACTGCTCTTTATATTGTGTGCCATGAAGTATTTAAAACACAAACATAAAGTATAATTAATATAAAATAGTATGTTAATATAATAGAATCACAGACTGGTTTGTGTTGGAATGAAACTTAAAGCTCCTCCAGCTCCAACCCCTGCCACGGGCAGGGACCCCTTCCACTGGAGCAGCTTGCTCCAAGCCCCTGTGTCCAACCTGGCCTTGAGCACTGCCAGGGATGGGGCAGCCACAGCTTCTCTGGGCACCCTGTGCCAGCGCCTCAGCACCCTCACAGGGAAGAGCTTCTGCCTAAGAGTTCATCTCAGTCTCTCCTCTGACAGGTTAAAGCCACTCCCTCTTGGCCTATCACTACATGCCCTTGTAAATATTCCTCTCCAGATTTCTTGCAGGCCTCCTTTAGGTGTTGGAAAGCTGCTATGAGATCTCCAGCATCTTTTCTCCAGGCTGAATGTAATTAAAGATATATTATTAATACAATAATAATAGTAATAACCAGCGCAAAGACACTACTACACAACTTACAATCTTAGTGGAAACCAAGTGTCTCCAAACTCCAGCCATAGCTGGACCTTTGGGAGCTTAGTATTCAGAACAGTAGAAGTTCAGTTACTTACAATGTATTTCTAATCAGCACATTATTATTTTACACAATTTATTCCTAATATAACACATTCCTCTTGGTACACTACAGTTTTTCCTCTGCAAGTGAGTATTTTGGGTGGAGACTTCAGGAGGAAGGGTCTGGTTCTCTGGGGAATTTGATGAAGAAAAGCTCGGAAGAGCAGAGATCTGAGGCAGTTGTATGATGGCACCCACCTCACACGGTTCTGTATTACTTGCCAACAGTAGCAAGGATTGTTCTCTTGGCTCAGATACTGCTTTCCAATATGGCCAGGTTCACACAGGGGCTAATTTATCATATGTTATTTTGTCATCACAAAAACAATGGTATTGACGGAGACTTAACTGTGCATATCTAACTGTGTTTTCGGCAACAGATCCTTTCCTATGCTGGTTTTAAGCAGACAAGTCCAGTGATGTCGAAAGAGCTAATTGTGTTTGAAATTTAGCTTGGCAATGCCTCAGACTGGATGTGGCCTGCCAGAGCAGCATACAGCATAAAGAAAGCTATAAAAACAAGGAAATGTGACCCTTGGAAACCATAAAATCATGAGGAAACTAACAGTCTTGTGAGCCATTTTTACACATTTATACTCTCCTTTGTTTCAGATAAGTTTATTAGCTAGGACTTGTAAATTAAAAGCAAGGCAGCCTCAGCACGAGGGGAGCGTGAGACAATCGTGAGCACAAACGCGATGATTAAAGGCTGTGGGCTGTGTTCAGAGGATGGGCGATGTGTGAAGGAGTACAAAGCTGGTGACAGCTTGTGAGGGAAGCCTTGGTACAAAATATGAGGGGAAGAAAAACCCCAACCCACAAAAAAGAGGGAAAATGGTCGACGAATAAGCACGGAACTGTGGTGACTGAAAGAGATTAAACCGGAACATGGATAGGGGGAGGGAAGACTGGGAAGTTAAACCCATTTGGTGAATACCGAAGAAGGACATGGAGCTGTTGGAGCAAGTCCAGAGGAGGCCACGAGGATGATCAGGGGCTGAAGCACCTCCCGTATGAAGACAGGCTGAGGAAGTTGGGGCTGTTCAGCCTGGAGAAGAGAAGGCTGCGTGGAAACCTCAGAGCAGCCTTCCAGTATCTGAAGGGGGCCTATAGGGATGCTGGGGAGGGACTGTAGTGACAGGCCAAGGGGAATGGCTTGAACCTGCCCGAGGGGAGACTGAGCTGAGCTCTTAGGCAGAAGCTCTTCCCTGTGAGGGTGCTGAGGCGCTGGCACAGGGTGCCCAGAGAAGCTGTGGCTGCCCCATCCCTGGCAGTGCTCAAGGCCAGGCTGGACACAGGGGCTTGGAGCAAGCTGCTCCAGTGGAAGGGGTCCCTGCCCGTGGCAGGGGTTGGAGCCGGAGGAGCTTTAAGGTCCCTTCCAGCCCAAGCCAGCCCGGGATTCTGTGGTTCGATGAGTGGACTCCGCTCAGCCCACCGGGCGCTCCTGGCTCGGGCAGAACAGCGCAGGCTCCGCAGGAACTCGACCTGAGACTCACCGGAGACCTCCCCCTGACACCGCAACGGGCCCGCCCGGGGGCAACGCGCTGCGCCGCGGCCCCGACCGCTCGGGAAGGCCGCGGAGCCCGCTCCGCTCCGCTCCCCGCCGCCCCGCCCCGGGAGCGCTCCCTCAGCGCTGCAGGAACCTCCCGCGCCGGCCGGCCGGCAGGGGGCGCTGTGTGCCGCCGGCGCACCCCTCCGCTCCCGGCCGCGGCCGCGCTTTCCCGGTCCGCCCCCGTCTCGGCGCTATGGCGCTGCCGAGCTCGGGGGTGCGGTTCCGGCGGGTCCTGGCGCACTTCCCTGCGGAGCTCAGCCTGGCCTTCGCCTACGGGTCCGGGGTGTTCCGGCAGGCGGGGGACTCGGCCGGGCCCGGCGAGGTGAGCGCGGCGCCCCCCCCCGGGCCGGCCCCATGGCTCTCCCCAAGCCCCGGGCGCCTGGCGGGGGCAGGCGGGAGGGCCCCACGCTTCCGTGACCGGAGGGGGGGGGGGGGGATGCGGCGCAGTGCGGCACCGGGAGCCGGCTGCGGCCCTGAAGTGGCGGCGGGACCTGCAGGCCCCTGGCGGGGCGGAGCGCCGGTCCGCGGGGCGCCCTGCCGGGTGTGCGGTTCGGGGCCCTGCAGCCCTGCGCCTGCCGGCGTGCGCCGCGGCCTGGCTGCTGGGCCCCGCGTGCTCGTCACCGCGAAACACGCTGCCGCCGTTAAGGGGCGTGCTTGGCGCTGCCTCAGCGTTCGGGCTCGCCTGGAAGCAGCGATTGGGTTGTTTTCTTATGTGGGCCTTTCGAAGTCGTTGGTCAGCAGCGCTGCTCGTTACGGCGGCCTCTTGGGCAGCTCCCCGCAGGCGTGGTTTTAAATGTGCCCGAAAATAGATGGTAATAAGAATACCAGAGGGCTAACAGCAGCTCATCCTCCCACGAAAGAATGTGTTGGGGTAAAGAAGCAGACTGTCCTTTTAGCAATTAAGTGATGAGCTCAGGTGCTGCCTGGTGTCAGCAGACCACCGAGAGAGGTGGGACTAATGCATGTGAAGCAGTGTCACTGTGAGTATTACTGTTTTGCAGGCATACATCATAAACTCCCATCTGCTGTGTCTGTAGGAGTTTGTGTGGACTGACTCCTTCGGAAGAGCAGTGCATGTCTTGTACCTCACACGCCTCTGGAGCTTGGATCCTTTTATGACAAAGGAAGTGAATGTACCTGAAGTGCGGCTTCTTGCTCAGATGCCTTTACCCACCCACACCTCCCTGTTCACAGCCTTGTGTTTTAGTGAAAGTCCTGTTTGTTGGCAGCCTAAGCTGTTACGCTGAGCTGGGAACTGGGATGATGCAGATCCTATCACCTGCTCCCTTGGTTTGAAGGGTTGAAGGCTGGTCCCTTGACCAGGAGGACAGGAAAATTTGGGGCCATCACTGCAGGGCTGGTTAGAAAACATGTAACTTCATCAGAACTTTAACCTGGATCTGACATGAATGCTTATGGTTTGCATTTATTACCTTTTTACTCAGGTGAAAAATAATTAGCTGGAAGTTCGATGTTATGTATACCTTAGATCAATATGGTTAATACTGGTTGCTTCCTGACACATAAACCCCAACACTTCTCTCCTTATCCACAGAACAACATGCTGGACTTTGTGTTTGCTGTTGATGATGCTGTGACATGGCATATGATGAACTTAACAAAGAACAGGAGTCATTATTCCTTCCTAAAAGTTTTGGGGCCAAAACAGATAAACAGTGTCCAGAACTACGGAGCAGGGATTTACTACAATACGTTAGTGCCATGTAATGGTAGGGTAAGTACAAGTAGTTTGAGTAAGTGAAGTGAAATGTTTCTGTGTGAAGTATTGAAATGATGAGCTTAAAGTAAATTTCTGTGCAGGAAGTGAATCTTGTGGATTGTAACTGATCCTTAACTTGTTGTATCTACAATATTTATGTCTCAAAACCTTCACAAACAGCATATTATTTAAAAAGCAAACAGAGCGGCTGCTCTTGCACTTTAAAAATGTGAGCAATGTTTGTATTTTCAAACTAAAGCGCTACAGAAAATGGATTTATATTCCTTATTACTTGCTGTCTGGCAGCTTTGGTGGTTGTAAAGTGTATTGTGGGGAAATGGGGCCTTAATTTTAGCAGTTGGGCATGTAATAATTGCCAAGTGGGTTCTTACTGTTTGACATAAAATGAAAGTATTTATCATAGCAAGTTGAAATTTACATCTGTGTTTAATGGCTCAGATCCTGACCTGTGAAGCTTGGGTATGATTAATAATTCTAGGTAAGTAGTACTTGCCCAGCAAGTCATACTCCTGCATCTACGTGTAGACTGCGTTTGGTGAAGGAGGAGTGCAGATAGGAGTCGGAGGAGGGATACGCTCAACACCAATATCAACAGATACAGCGTATCCCTCCTGAGTAACTTTTGCCCTGCGGTAACAAGTTGTACATAGGGAAAGCAAGTTCTTTTAAGACAGATGGGAAATTAAAAGAAAAGAAGGACACGCATGGAAAAATTCCATGTGAGCAATATATACCTAATAGAAGTTTCTCAGGACATGCATGGTTGCAATGATGTTGGATGTATGTCAGAATTCTTCCTAGAGAGTTGGAGAGTTAGATGAAGTAGTCTTTTACATACTTGCTATTTTGGTTAAAGGCATCTGTATGAGGCAAGAATTTGGGGTTTAAACCTTATTCATTTGGGTAAAAAGGGATTTTAGTTTTAAGAACCAGCGATCTTTGCTATGAAATTCTGTCCTTGGCTCTTTATGCCCTTAATCATATGGTAATGAGTTGTCATATCACTATCTATGAACCTCTTTTATCGAGAAATTCTGGAGCTGGCTACCTTGGTGTGGTGATAGTATTTGGAAACACAAATTGGTAACAAACGGTTGAAAGTTAATCTTTTTCCAGTTACATAAAATAAGCTACAAAATCACAATTCGTTTTCTAACATCAAAGAGCAAAAGAGAGAACTCCCTGCTACACATTGCAGACCCCACAACCCACCCCCCCCCAGTAACAGTACACAGAAATGTGTAGGGGTTTTGCTTCTTTTAGGTCTCTGACAAACTATTTCTTGAGAGCTTTCAATATCATAAAGGATACTGTGGATTATTACAACTATCGTATCATTTGACTGGTAGAAAACTGATTGTAAGCTTTCCAAAACCTTTTCATAAACAGTTGTATCTTAGTGATCAGATCTGTTCTGTTTTAATGTCCGTCTAGACTAGGTTTCTTTGGGATTTGAAGTCTTTTGCTCTAGTGATTGATTCTGGAGTGACTTTATTGTAACTTTGATTCTAGAAAGGATCTGAAAGAGTTTTGTGCATTCCACTTGTTTTTTTTCCCCCATAAGTTTGCATGTAAATAGCACTTTTTTATCTCCTGTGTTCATAAAACCATAAATATGATTTCATGTCGTGCATTCAGTTTTTTATTGGAGGTGTGTGTTCCTTAGAATTAATGATAGTATCATGTAGTGAAAATAATGTAGGTATATGATTTTCTCAAAAGCCTTTCTTTTCCTTTCTTTTCCAGATGATAAAATATGGTGTAATTAGCACTGATACCCTGATTGATGATTTACTCCACTGGAAAACCCTCTATGTGGCTGGACGCCTACAGAAGCCGGTAACTGTCGGTCTGTTCAGTTATCTGCCTTGAAATGCAGGAAATCAGAGGGCTGGAAAATTATCAGTTGTAGCTTAACTGTTAAGTATCTGTGCATCAGAACTGAACAAATAACCTGCCCTGATTTAGGAGTCTAGGCCTAGAGGGATAATCTCTCAGAAAGGAAGTGAAGTGTTCTCCTTAATTGATATTCTGTGTTCTGTGGAAAAAAACCAAACCCAAAGGTAATCAGTTTTCTGCCTGTAGTAAATCTCGAATAACTGGACTATATTAACTCAAAAGTCTCTTTAATGTTTAATGCCAAATTTGCCTTTTATAAAAAATTATAGGAGTCACCAAAATGTAATCTGAGTAATGGAGATCTTTAAAGATGAAAGCTGCTTTGCTGTTCAGTTACTGTCCAGTTACTTGTGTGAAAGGGTCTATAACTGATTGAACCATGTGTTAAACATGTTGGTTTTTCTCCTCCATGTTTGTGTCAAAAAATGAGGCCTCTACTTTTCATGGGAGCCTGACTCGTGCTTTCAGTAGATGGCAGCAGTGCTAAGCCCTTCTTCAGAGGAGAAGGGGGAAAGGAGAACTCTGTTCAAGCCTTATAACAGAAGTTAATTGATGCTTTTAATATTTGAGGTGAAAGTTTGAATAGATTGTCTCAGCACTACTGGCTCTACTACTATGTCTCTGGAGAGCTATTACAGCATGATACAAGTTAGAACAGCTGTTATCTTTACAAAGCATGAAATTTAATACATTGAGAAAAACAACTGAAGGAAGAATTCTGAATTTCACATTAACAGTGAGTAGTGACTGTTTATTTTCAGTGTAATAGCATTTTTCTGCGGCCTTGCTTTATTTTAGGCTTTTTCATCTTCATACATATAAATTGTGCTTTGTATCTTTTGATTAAGTTCAGCGGGAGTATGTACTTGCGCGAGAAGGTTGAATTAGGTATTTTGTTTCGTGGCTAACAAGACAGATGAGATACATTTGTGCCTATTTAATAGATAAAAGAAGAAATCGATCCAAACTATTTTTCTAATGCTCAGGGGAGTTTGCATTCAATAAAGACTACAGGACTTACAGAAGTGGTCTGAAAGATTATTTGGTGAATGTTTAAACTGCCTCTTCCTGTAGAAGCTATAAAATCACTAACTGGGATTTTGAATGTTACACCATGTTGGCCAAAAATGACCAAATAATTTGTTTAGCTCTGTGGTATGGATGTCAAATGTCTGCTGGTTTTGGCTTTGCAACTGATTTGATGTTTGATATATATGTTGTAAGTGGTAGTGATAGAAAGCTTGCTTTACCTCCTTAAAAATATACAATAAGCCTCTTTTAGAGGGATCACAGGGTTAGGTTTGTTTTCTGACACACTGTAATCTCTGACATATCGTTTACCATTTGTGCCAGTTCTAGGCACAGTTGACTGAAGCCAGATTAATATTGTTTAACAGTTTGTTTGGGATTTTTTTCCTCACTCTCATATAGGGGAGGAAGAGCTCAGTGCCTTTCTGGTGTTCCATTACAAAGCTGACACTCTGAGTGAAAGCTATCCAAGATATTCTAGCACATGAGCTGAAACATTTGTTCTGGATTGAAAATCTTGGTTTAATTTTCACTGAAGGTTTTGTTTCTGTTATAAACTGGTTGCCTTGACCAAGTAATCTTTCCAGAATGTTTGGCAGAATAGATGGAGTTTGGAATTGCCACTTGGAAATGCTGACTTTTCTTCCCAGGCTTCTTTGTTTGTGTTAGAAGTTTATTGGCTTTTCATCCTGTATGAAATTTCTAATGCTGATTAGCTAAATTCCCATTTAACTTTACTGAAAAACTGAATAAACTTAGACTGTAATTTCATCCTAACTGACAGGTTTCCTTGGCGGGGAAGCTGCCATACCTAAAAAGTAAAATAAGTAAGCACAAGTGACATATAATTCCTTTTCAGAGGAAGAAGATTTTAAAAAGCATATGAAGTATTACTGAATCTTTTGTTCAACATAGAGTGTAACAATGGCTTTGGTGTAAGCAGCTGTATTTACTGTTGTTCTGGAGCAACTGTGAAGAGAAGGAAGTGTTTAATACATTGAAGTGAGGTGAGAAAGAGAGGAGTGTGAATGGTGTACAGAAATATCTTGTATTATTTTAGAGAGGTCGTGGGAGGTTTAGTTTTTTCTATCCTAGAATTCCCACGGAGGAGTGGCAGAGCACAAGTTTTGTTTACAGAATTTTTCCATTGTCCAAAACTGTAAGAACGTCTTTTGATAGAGAATGGAAAAATCCTGTTGTGATATTTAGCAGCGTGGATGTGGCTAACTGGCGAACTGCAGTAGTGCTTTTAGCATCTTTTATTTGATAATGATACTGGGTTTGTGTATTTTGCTTGTCTGCAAGTATCTTTGCACGTGTCTGCAGTTTCTTGTCTATGAATTTTGGAGCAGTGAAGGTAGAACATTTCCATCTTTAAACTGCTGGTTTACTTCACTAAGGCAAGTTTGCAGCCTTCCGTGAGGAGGAGTAACATCTTTGCTGAGTTTCACCTTCGGAAAAGCCTGTAACTGTGGTGTTTTAAAAGTAGTCTGTACCTTGCTGTTATTTCCAGAGCTAGCCTAAGGTATAAGTAGTGTGTGGGCCCGCTTGGGGTACCACAGGCTTCTCTTTTGTCTTTCTTTAGAGTTTTCTAATGGCAGCAAGTTAGGAAAGTACATGTAAGTGATGAGATTTTAACTATTAGTTTATCCTCTTGACCAGTGTGTCTTGTTTGTTGGGACTTACTTGAGCAAGTCTGCATGCATTCAGTAAACTCCTCCCATGGTTTTCAAGGAAATAACATTTACTCAGGGCAGATGAATGTATCCTATTTTAATGTGTTTGATCATTGCCTTCATTCTAATGGTAAAAACCACAAAATAACTTGCAGGAGAAGTTAGGAAGAGTTCTGAAATGTTTGCTTACACAGTGATCTGTGTTTTTAAAGTGAAAAACAAAGAAGGGAAAACATCCTTCAGAAATCCAACTGGGACCAATTCCAGACTCTCATACAGATTTGATGTTAGGCAAACCCTTGCAGAATGATTGGAACAAGCAGCCTGTGTACTGTTGCATTCACCATCACATCAAAATGAGATATTGTTCTAGTTTTATCCCTCTTAAAATACTTCACCGTAATTTAAAAGTATGTTCTGAATACTGTATTGGCCAGCCATGATGTTGCTTTGTCAACGTCCTTTCTGCCAGAGGAGTTTTGTGTAGCCAGTGTGTCTGATTCTCATGCTTTCTTCACTGAGTCTGGGTTAGTTGGGTTTTTTTTTGTGGGCTTTTTGTTGTGTGGTTGGATTTTTTGTTTTATTTTTTCTTCATTAACAAAGCATATACATTCATAAAGGAAAATATTTACTTGAAAGGATACCTTAGCTGTTTCAGGTTATATGTGGGGGCAAAGCTTCAAGTAATACTGCAACTAACTTGTGTGTGAATGGGCCTTGGGGGAGGAAAAGCACATTGGATATGTTTGTTAATAACTGCCAGTGGGTTTGCATTTTAAGATATTCTAGAGTAAACAAATGTTAAGCTGCCCTTTATAAGCAAGACAGTATTGCTCAACCAGAACATTGAAAGAGACAGGAACTCACAACGAAGGAGGTATTCTTTGGGAGAGTTGTTTCAGAAAGAGCACAATTAGCCATCTTGTAAACCAGGCTGACTTCATCTGTCTAATGTTCTATAATAATTTGTTTGTATATTCAGTTCTTACTGAAGACCTGTTTTTTATTTAGGTATATTTCCATATCCCAGGTGACTGGGTTCTGTAGTGAATCTTGGAACAGTTTGTATGTTTCCTGAATACAAACTTTTCCTTGTGGCACATAAACACTCAACTGCAGTGATCTTCATGTACCTGTAAAGTTTCCATTGAGTTCACATTCTGCTTATTCAAAGTGCAAAATAAAGAAATAAAGCTCTGCTGCTTTTGGGAGAACAACTAATGACTGAGAAACTGCTTAAAGCATGCAGTAGAAGAGTCCTCTGTTAGAAAAAAAGAACAGAATACAGATGAATGGGAAAAGTTCCCTCTTTTTCTGCTATTCTGTTCTCTTTCAGTGTGATAGTGGTCTTATTGCATAATCACACATGAATTATTTCTGTTAATACATTCGTGTTTACTGTTTTGATTAATCTTAAATTTATGACTATGAAGAGGTGAATAGCTCTTTAGGGATTTGTTAGTGGCTGTTGCTTATAGCAGCCCTTTGTAAAAGCAGCCTTTTGTAGCAGGCTGCTGGACTGTTAAGATGTTCATCTCTCCCCCACTGTGTAAACACAAGGGGACACTATTATTTATTGTACCAAAATAACAGGATCTAATCTTAAATAAATTCCTGACTTATTTTCATGATGGACTGAATAACATTTCTAGGCCCATCTTCAGTAGCACTTCCCTGAAGTCTTGCTTCCAATGACTCTGCTTTTTCAGGTGAAAATCCTGACACAGAATGAGAATAGCAAGCTACAAGCTGCTCTTGTGAGCAATCTGAAGAGTGCAGTCACAGCAGCCTTTCTCATGTTACCAGAAAGCTTCTCAGAAGAAGACCTCTATATGCAGATTGCAGGACTCTCCTATACTGGTTAGTATATGGTGTCTGATGTCACTGAAGAGAAAAGCTGTAGTTGGAGCTGTCGTAACACAGTAGGAATTCTAATACATAGTAAGTCATCTGCTCTCTTGCTTTGGGCCTACAGTCTTGCATGCTTCAACAACTGTATTTTAATGCTGTGTTTCATAACAGCTTGAAAAGACTAATTGTGCTGATTCATAGAACGCAGGTATAGGTGCATAAGCAAAACCTTATACCTACTTGATTTATGAACAGCTAAGTATGCACGATGGAAAAGGGTGGAAAATATTTTTTTTAATGTCTCAGAACCTTGGAAAAAATGTCTTTCCACTCTCAATGTCATGTTGATTCATCTGATAGTCTGACCCATACTTCGTTATCTCTTACTTTCTGAATGTGCTGTGTTTAAGGTTCCTTAGTAAACTTAAACAGGGGAAGTTCAGGTTCGATATGAAGAAGAACCTCTTTACTGTGAGGGTGGTGAGGCACTGAAATTGGTTGCCCAAGGAAGATGTGAATGCTCCATCCCTGGCAGTGTTCAAGGCTAGGCTGGACAGAGCTTTGGGTGACATGGTCTAGTGTGAGGTGTCCTTGCCTATGATTTTAATGTCCTTTCCAACCCAAAGCATTCTGTCATTCTATGATCCAGACTACAATGCTTCAGTGTACATTTAACACTCACCTCCTCATTCGTATTTGTTCACGTTTTTTTGTAAGAGAATTCTCTCATTTTGTTATGAGATCAGTGTGAATTTCTAAGGGGAAAAAAAAAATAAGAAATTACTCCAAGCAACTCTTCAGTACAACACTTGATTGTGCTGACAGTGGGCTGGCTAAAGGTTGCTAACTGGGGGTGTCTGGAACAGGGCTGCATACCTGCCTGCCTGAAACCTGTCCAGGAATGTCATTAGATTCTTGGTGAGCACTGCTGACCAAGGTAAGCTTTTTTTTATATATCCTACCAAAACCATGGTAGATCAGTTCCCGTGCTGTAAGCTCAAATTGGCTCTGCTGTGTGAACAGCGCTAAAGCAATAATTCCCAGTTGGGAATGTTCAAGAAAAAGACTGTTGATAACATGGGGGGTTTTTTTGCTGCCGTTTTGGTTAAGTCTTTCAGAGGCTGTACTAGTAGGCAAAACTGATTTTATGGGTTCTGTCTCCTTGGAAACTGCTGAAGAGAGTTGTTCATGCTTTAGTTTGGAAAATGTTTATCCTTTTATTTTTGTATGTGTTTTTGAGAGCAGTGAGTCACTACTGCTTCTATGGGAAGTGTTTGTTTTGTGGCTTGGCATAAATTGAAATAAACTCACTGATGTAGCAAGTTGCCACCTTGCAACAACATTTATCTCCTGCATGTGGGAAGTGGGAAAATGAATTGATTCAGGATTTTGTTTGTTCATGTGTGCTGCACGGAGCCTCTAACTCCTGGTTGGTAACCCTGGAAGCTGCCAGGGTAGCACCCAGTGGAGGTAGATGAATGCTCCGTCACAGACTGTCTTTTAACTTGCTCTCTTTGAAACTTTTCAGTCATTTATCATAAAAGAAAGTGTACAGGTCAGTAACTGGTGTTAAAAGGAGTTGCTTTTTGAAACTAATAACCGAATAGTAGGGTGAAAAGTTGATGAGTAAAAGATGATGCTGTGATCTTTCCATGACACCATTAGCTGTAGTCCAGGTACTCCCCTTGAAGTGCAGAGGCAATGCAAATTACTTTTTTTCAATATTGGAAAATAGAAGGTTATTTGTTTCTGGATACAAAGACTTGGGGCTGGTCAATTTGTATATTAATCTGTTGAAACTGATGTATGGTTCAAATACAATTGCTACCTCTTTCAAGGCTGAACTTGACAGGTAGATTTTTCTTTTGTTGACCAAGGGGTAATGTGGACACATGGGTTGATGATGGTACAGCATACAAGAGGGCACATAACAATTTTGAGTCTTATTTTCTGTGCTTGAAGGTATTTGAGTAGTATTTTTTGGCTATTAGAAGGTGAACCTGGTAGTGGATTTTATAGGTAGAATTGGAGAATGAAGTTTTAGACTACAGCTTTGTACTATATTTGTTTCTCTTATATTCTTTTTGAGTTTCCATTTTTTTCTAATGAATTAACTGTTTCTCTGTTCTTGACTAGGTGATTTCAGAATGATAGTAGGAGAAGACAGATCGAAAGTGCAGAACATAGTAGAACCGAATGTTCCCCATTTTCAGAAGCTGTACAGTAACATACTACAGGACTGCCCTCAAGTGGTATACAAGCACCATCTGGGAAGGCTAGAGGCAAGTGTTCTTCAAAACATTTTTAAAACAAGCGAGTGGAAGTGCTTTATCACATTGACAGAAGGCAGGAATTCTATTGTACACTAAGGAAAGCAGTTGTAGTCACTGTACTTGCTGGTTGTTATGTTTCTGTTTAGTTAATTCTGCAACCAGAAGACTTGCCTTAAATACCAGTCTCTGCATATGTAGTAACTACTGTTCATTTTGTTTGAGTATGGGCATAGAACTAGAGCCCTAGCAAGGGAACGAGAGAAGATCATTTTAAAACGCGTGCTCTAATGACTACCATATGAAAACACCAGTCTATAGGAAGTGCTGAATAAACATATGGGTTGTGTTGAAAAGATCAGGCCGTAACTTAGAGGTGCAGCTTCTTAGAGCTGCAATCAAAAACTGCATCTGACAAAAAAACCCTAGAGCGCTAGCTATGGAGATCAGTTGACTAAACCCAGATGAAATTCTGGCATTATCTTTAAGTACCCATACTAAGCCATTTTTTCCCTAGTTTTTGGGAAACAGGTATCCAAAATTACCAGTATCTTGAATTCCACCTTTCTGGCATAATGTGTGTGATTGCAATTAGGGGAGAGATGCTATATTCAGGAGTTCAGTAGCAGTTTTTCCTCTTGCAGTATTCATGTCCATGTGTGGATATTCAAGTGTGATATGCATTTCAACATGAAGTTACAGGTAACATTGGTTGTCTCATGGACATGGTACCTCTTCATCCTCAAGTTACCTTGGTCATTATCTCCCAGATGTCTCCTTTTAGGATGTGTCTTTGTTAGAAACTGAAGTTCAGATAGAAGCAAGCTTGAGTACAGTAAACAATTTTACTGCAGTGCTTTGGAGTACAGCGTAGGCGAATCTATTATACTGCAGCTGTCTCCATGTTTTCTTATCAATGTGCTTTTGAACAGTTCAGTGGAAGAAGTATTTAAATGACTTTTGAAAAGAGTCAGTAATGCTTTGTCAAAGGAAATGGCTAGTTAGATTAATACTCCCTGTTGTGTTACCTTTAAACAAATCCTGGTAGCATACTACTGATAAGTTGTTGAATAATGAATCTGGCCATAATTTCATAGTAGTCATCGAAGCTGTTGATTAAATGCCATCATTTTACTGTTGATTTTGAGCAAAGTGCTTTAATATGTTATTCCTCACACCTTGGTTTATTGTTGGCAGTTATCCCCCAGTCTAAATAGGACAACTGCTATCAGGAGTGCTGTTTGATACAGAACAGAAACCTCTTCTCCAAGTACACATTCTCAGAGTTACAGAGAAAATTCTTTCTTAAAAGATTCCTCAGAAACAATTGAAGGCAGACACTAGCTCTTACAGTTCTGGTTCAGGCGTGGATTCCTCCCACATAATGTTAAGAGCCTGCTCATTGTCGGCTCCCTCTGTAGTCAGTGGGTGATTCATCTGGATATCATTTTCTCCTCATTGACTAAAGGGAGTGTATAGGACAGCTAGACTCCTGTCTCATGTCTCCATGAACTGTCTAAAACATTGTGTGGGAGGAATTGAGCTCTTCATGTTTTCCTTCAGTTTTGGAGAGAGCTGCTCCATTATGCATTTTTCAGTATTTGTGCTTACCTTGTGTATAAACGTGTACAGGCCTGCATGCTGGTATCCTTGTCTTCAAAACAGGGTCACTGTATTTCTGACTTAGATTGGAAAATGTGGAATGAATGTTTCCTTCACATTATAAAAACCAGATGTGGCTTGAGTTTAAAGCAGAGAAAATGTTTTTCAAACTAAACTTGAAGTGTGTGTGTGTGCAGTTTGATTATATTCAGGCAGAAGAAGCTGAGCTAAGTGGTCTTTTGGGAGCTTTGTTTTTCTCATTGTAGTGTACTTATATTTCCAAAGGAAATTGGATAGAGCAGAAATGATACAGTTTCAATGAAAAGTTGCTTGCAGAGGCAGCAAGATCATATGTGTGCATTAGTCTTCCCTGAATGAAAATTAACATCTTTGCAGTGAGTTAACTTTTCAGGTTCAGAACTGCATTTCCCAGTGCTTGTGAAGTTTTCATTAGCATTGTCAGTGACTCCTGAAAGTGAAATGGATCATCTTCTGTGAGATATTTATCAGAGGTCAGAGATAGTCAAAGACTTTCCTGAGACCTTCTTTGAGAAAGTGAATTTGCTTTTTTAACACTGGATGTTTTTGCTGTCTTATTTTTTCATAATGTTCAGATAGATAAAAGTCCAGAAGGTCAATTTGCACAACTGATGTCTTTGCCAAGGACTCTGCAACAAAAGATAACTTCTCTGGTAGACCCTCCTGGAAAAAACAGAGATGTGGAAGAAATCCTATTGCAAGTTGCCCATGATCCTGACTGTGGATTTGTGGTGCATCAAGGTCAGTCTAGATCAGTGCCTGTAATATCCTTTAAGACATGACAGATTTACAGATCTGTTGTGTATTTTCTAATAAAATAGTAGCAAATAGCATTCCTACTGATACAGAAAGGTATGTTTTGGTTTAGTCCTGAAAGAAGTAGTCTTTGGGTATTAGTGTGGCCTCCTTAGACCATGGCAAAAATCCAACTCTATTTGGGATGTTTACATCTTTAGGATTTTATTGGCTGGCATAACTTCATCTAAATACTAAGCTATATATATATCCTACCAGTCATACATTGCAATGCTACATTCATTTTCTGGCTTGCTGACATTCCCCTTCCCAATCATCACGGTTAGCCCAGCTCTGGCAGAGAGCTCAAGCTTTGAAGAAAAAGATTGAGGTGTTTCTCACCATCACAATCTCTCTGAGGCAAGATTATGCTGTACAAGCAAGTTAAAGCTAAAGCTGCAAACATCAGTGTTTTATTATACTGATTTAAAAATGGAAACATTCAGTACCTGAAGAGTCCTTTACATCCTTAAAAAACTTGACACATCTTAGTTCCAGGTGGACAATTTTGCAGGCTCCTTGGGCACAGGAAAAATTCCCTGGGTGCTGGAGAACCACTAGACGCTAGCCAACTCCTGAGGGAGCTCCTGAGCATTGCGGTGCTCCACTGAGAGTACAGGATGATTGTACCTGGATATCAAGTTGCCCACCTTCTCTCATGTTAGTCTGTGGCACCTTCTGTGCTGCTATGGCTAGACTGCAGCAGTAATGTGACAATCGCTGAACCTCGGAGCAGGAGTTGCAGTGTTGTGAGCTGCAGATAGTTTTAGAGCTATAGTCCATCCTGAGAGAACTCTCCTTGCAGCTGTGTTTTGGTGGGTATTGCGGGCATGGCTGTGACTGTATCCATGCAGTTTATACTCCTAAGAGAAAAATCAAAACCCCTCTTTGACTTTTATGTCCAAAAGATTTTCCTAATTCAAGAATCTAGATAAAAGACAGGACAAGCCATTTGGTAATCCTACAAGGCAAAGTTGATTACTCAAACTGAATTGCATTGTCCCTGGGTATTTCACTAGCTCAACATGATTTGTTTCCTTCCCTTCCCTACTCCCCAGATTATTTTTGGTGTAATATTGTGTTCCTTTTGTTAATAGATTTCCTGAAGTTTTGTTCTTCATTATAGGAGTAGATTTGAAGGAATTACTGTTTGAAATCATAGTCTACATTCTGGTTAATGCAGAATAACTTTGCTTGGAAGGCTAACTCCGGGGCTGCCTGCATTTTTACATTTCTAAGTCTGTAGTAAAGTACAGTTTTTGTCATAGTTTTGTTTGATTTCACACTGAAGTAAACGATGAGTAGAATTGGTTCTGCTCTAGAAAGTCAATATACCAGCAGTTAGATGAAACAATTCTGGATGCTTTGTGACTAATCGTTTTGGTAGAGAAATAATGGGAGCACTAAATAAATTCATTTGATTAATTCCTACAGGTTATCTGGTTTAATATTGATTTAGGGCTTTTTCTGTATGTTATACTTAAAAAAGCTTAAAGAATATTTTCGATTAGTATGACAAAGCAGAACAGTTTAAGTGTATGTTTTCCTTTCAGGCTGGATTTGTTGTATAAGTGGAAAAATGTTTTAACTTTATTTGCATATGTTGGAGGATAAAAAAATCCCCACAAAACTCTGAAGATGGGTAACATCTGTGTGCTTTCTGTCTGCAGGCATTTCAAGAATTGTGAGATCTTCCAGTGTAGTGCAGAGTGCTAAAACCATACTAACAGCTGGTAAGAACAAGTGTGATTTCCATCAACATAGGCCTTCTGATTTCACAGAGTAAAAATCATAAGGCCCCAAGACTGTCTGGCTGCAAGAGTTTAGAGAATAAACTTTTTGGGTGTCTAATTGAAAACCCTGGAAAATAAAGGTAATGTTTAAAGCAGAAGCTTTATATAACTATTGAGAAACTGTAAAATGCCAAAAGGAATTGGAGTCTATATGACCCTTTAACAAAACCATCCAACAACCCCAAAGTAGCAAAAAACCAACTTCTGACTTCAGTTTCATTTTGTATGTGGGCCAGATTTGGCTGATGTGCACGACTTCTGCTCTGTTTGTATTAAAAAATGGAAACAAAATACTTCATAATTCACTCAAGCTTTCTGTGTGGGAGTGGATCCCTAAATGATCAGTGCATGGTATCAGTGTGTTATGTAGTCTATAAGATTATTTCATCATAAAATAAAGGAGGGAATGAGTTTTGAGGGAGAGAACTTTGATAGGATCTGATGTTTTTGTCAGGCTTGGAAGACAGGTCTGTATTTGAAGACCTCAGGTGTTCAAATACCAGAGGTACTTGAATACTGTACTTGGTGAGCACTGGATATTACTGTAACTCTCATACCTCACAATTAATCACTTCAGAAAAAAGACTTGAATATTATAACGTCAATGAGAGGGAAGGTTAGAAGGGAAAGAAGACTTGCTTGTGTAGAAACTAGGAAATGGGAAACTGGGGATGCTTTTCAGCTATCCAGGTCTTCTGAACTAAATGAAGGTTACTGCCAGTTGCACAGCTGGAGCTTCATCATTTTTTCTGCGTTCTGGAATATATCTAATTTTAAGGGGACCTGATTTTTACATTTTGAAAAGCTGAAAGCACTGCAGCTCCATTTGAAAGAAAGACTTGAGACCTAAGCCTTCATTTTCTTACAACTCTGACCAGGAGCTCTTCTGAATCCCTGTAAAGTGAAAACTCCTCGCATGAAGCTACTCAAATAATTTTCTGAACTCATCCATACCTATTCCTAAATCTCCCACAAAAGCAATTATATACAAATGATGCCATTACTGGTTTTAAAAGCAGCTGCATAGTCTCCTACTGAACAATCCTTAAACCAGACTTCTACAGCTGCTATTCCCTTCCCATTTGGTATTAAAGTTGGTTGCTCCATGTTATACTTCCTACTTCCTGGTAAAGAAACACAAATTGCAGTATTCAGGACTGTTAGTGGTCTGCTGAGTAAAATAAGCAGGAACAATTGTACTTTTTATATGATTCTGTTAATAGTTTAGTTCTGGATTAAAACTTTGGTAGCTGGAGGAGACTAAGGACTTAACTCCACCTGAGAAAACAATTGTTTGTTTTATATGAGTTAGGCATATTGCAAGTATTAGTTTCTAATTGTAAGGTTTCCAGCCAAATAGCTGTCATTTTTCTTCTAAGATTTGTTGTCGAAATTACCAGCTAGTGGTCAAGACTTCTTATATCATAACATGCCTCTTGTAGAAATGCCAGCTTGTAACCTGTTTATAAATCCATGGTGAGTAGATTTTGTAGCGTGAAATAATTGGAGGGGAGGGTCAAAGACATTATAGAATCCCAGACTGGTTTGTGTTGGAAGGGCCCTTAAAGCCCATCCAGCTCCAACCCCTGCCCCGGGCAGGGACCCCTTCCACTGGAGCAGCTTGCTCCAAGCCCCTGTGTCCAACCTGGCCTTGAGCACTGCCAGGGATGGGGCAGCCACAGCTTCTCTGGGCACCCTGTGCCAGCGCCTCAGCACCCACACAGGGAAGAATAATTATCCTGCTGAATTTGGTGCTTGTGGAAGTCAGGAGTCTGACTGACCCATATAGCAAAGCAGGTTGTGTGTAACTGGAAGAGTACGAATAAAAACACATAAGCTTTGTCAGATCCTTTATGCTTCCCTCTGTCTGTTCCATAAACAGAAAATCACCTCTGAGAATTGTTAGCTCCTTTTGTGTGTCACAGAGTAACTCACATCCTATTCCATTACTAGGACTTTGGAGGGTCAAATTCATCTTTTAGTAGGACTTGTAATTTTCACCATGTTTTCTGCTTTGTGCATCTGAGAGTAGGTATTTGTGAAATGCCTTTTCTTGCCTTAAAAGTCTTAACTGCTTTTTGATTCACATATAATGGTGCTTTTTTTTTCCCCCTTTAAAAAAACTCTAGTTGTCCTCTAACCAGCCAGCTACTTAGAGTAGCACTTACAGTCTAAACCCATGTCTTTTATACTAGTGCATTTTTTGCAGTTTGATGCTGGTAGGGCAAAGTGATTGTGATCCTTTGCCTCAACTATAAGCCAAATTTGAGCAAGGATGCCTGGGAGAGGTGTTCTCTTTTAGCATAGTTTAGCTTTGTTTTAACTGTGCTTATGCACTTCTGTAAGTATTGGCCAAAACCATTAGCAGCAGAATTCAGGATTGATCTTTTGGGGTTACGCACAGATGATGTGCCGAGGGAAATGAGATAGATTTGGAAAAGGACCATTTCTGCCGTTTCCTAAGCTCTGGATGTCGTTTAATGAGCGCAGAGCTTGCCTGTAGCGATCACCCTCCTGAGCCACCCTGGCTGGAGGATGGGAGTCCTGCAGCTTCAGATGGACCAGGAGTGTCTGTGACATGTGCACTGCACCCAGCGAGAGCGTTGCCTCCCCTGCTAGTGCAGGAACAGCCCTGCTTCCCAGCAGGCCAGTGTGCAGGCCTCATTAGAGCTGCCCCTGCTTCACTAGCTGGAGGTGGATGGAAGCACAGGAATAGTGCTTTTGTAATCAAAATCCCTACGTTGTAGTGCACAATCAAGGAAGAAATGAAATTTAACTGACCAGGCACGTGACCTCAGCGTTTATCAGGTGTGTGTTGGTGTGCTCGTCCCTGGGATGGAGGAGGGATGGGTTTCCATGGGGTTAGGGCTTGGTAGAAGCTTTCTGCATGTTGCCCGTGGGGATTTTTGTAATGTTTCTCTCCAGACATTTCTGAGTGAGTTTGTGTTAATTCTCATTGTATCTTCTGTGATGTTTTCTCCCAGTCTCAGTTTCCTAATGTAAAGCGTGGTCACTAGAGGGCAGGCATTAATGCTGAGCACCTCGCTTTGCCATTCATTTCCTGGGGCTCTGATCAGCTCCTGTTCATACAGATACACATGTACACAGACAAAACGTTGTGATTCCTACGCTCGTGCAAGGAATGTGTTTTGTAGGAAAGTATTGAATTTTAAATGTAATCCCTAAGGATGCTGCATTCCTTTCTTCAGTCTTTAACCAACTCTTATCTAATGTTCTGTTCCCTTAAGACTTATTTTCACACTTTCTAATAGAGACTTTAGGAAGAGTATTATGGCTCCGTCCTTCTGGGTGCTGTAAAGAATAGTTGCTAAAGTAAGAGAATTACAAAAGATCCACTAAATAAGCTCTATTTTTTTCTTGCTATTCCTAGTAACTGTACAAGTACTTTTGTCCTGTGTCTGCTTTCAAAATAATTTGTTCTTACTGCATGGCCATCATTCTTTTTGAAATGTAATGGGGGACACAAAATGATTTCCTTGGCTGATTATTTTCTCAGCAACAAGAAGTGCCATGCCTACTCTCTGGTTGTAGCATGATAGTCCAATGTACAGCCTGTTAGTAAATGAAATGTTAAATGGGCAGTACTCGTTGCTGAGATGGCATGCTGTGTATTAACATCACTGGCAAGGAGCACAAGCGAAATAAAGAATTTCAACCCATTTGGGAGAACGTTTTTCGTCTCTCTCTGCCAGCGTGGTTTTAGAGTTGAGCTCAAGCTCTGTGTTGTTGTTTGTTGTTAAATGCCCTATTTAGTTTTTGAGAATGTGCCTGTGCGTCTCTTCAAGTCTGTGGTGGGATTGCCGCTCTGTTTCCCATTAGGGGTGGCACCATCGCTTGATTTATTTTCCCACATAGCCAGAGTCCGCGCGGTCTTTGGGAACTAACTCTGAAGTTCTTATATTTAGCTCCTCTGAAGGAGACGTTGAGCTTGTTTAGCTTAGATTTCTTCTTTGTATCTTCCTAGAGGAGTGCTGCAGCCTTGAAAATTACTTCCAAATAAGATAGTGTGCATTAAAGCATCAGTTGAAGCAATTGTTCAGGGTGCTGTTAAGTTAGAACAAATGCTTGTAGCTGCTCTGAATAACACTTGTTTACTTAGAATTGGGATGTTAATATCCTGTGTCTTTAAGGAATTTTTTTGAATTATAAGGAGGACTTTTCCATACCAAATATTCTGTAGATTTGTGATAGCTGCTGTGTTCATCATATGCCAGAGCAGATACTGCATACCACTGCACTGTAAATGTTTAAGAGGTTTGTATGTGCATGAAACACTAACAGCATATAACTGTTTGCCTCCACATGGCAGTTCTTCAGCAGTATATGCATTAGTTTTTCTTTTCTAAAGGAAATATAGAATATCACAGCCAGGCATATCTGTTGGGAAACTGTGGGGGACTTACAGCCAAATTAATGTCTTACAACACTGACACTTCCAAAAAACCGAACACGGATCATTAAGTAAAATCAGATACAACTGCTGTTTACTCTGAAATGCTGTGGTCTTGATTCCATGTGCACTGGGGCTTTGTTCTGTAGCATATAGTGGAAAAATCTAAAGGGGGGGGGGGGTGGAACCACCATGTCATAGATTCATAGCTGAAGTAGAAAGACATTTTCATGTGGTCCAACTGCTTCAGATGCTGAGACTGCGCCATAATTGCAACCATTAACTTTTACTACAGATGTGACTCATCACCCTGAGGGCTGCTTTAAGAAACCAGCTGTATGTACAAACCTGCATTTTGCTTTGTAGCCTGATGTGCTAGGGCAGAAATGTAAGCATTTATTACATAAGGCTCTGGTGGGTGGAGTTGAGGCGAGTGCTCCCTGCAGGGGGAAAATATGGAGGAGAAAAAGCTCTTTATGTGGAGCTGCTGCAAGAGGCAGGGTAAGTTGGCAAGCTGATGGAACAAGCTGACTTGCAGGCTGCAGTGCCAGCACAGTTAATTACAGTCCTGCAGGGCTGTATCAGCTGTCTCACTGCTGATTTGCCACATGCTATACTGCGCTTCCAGAAGTACACTGGCTTCGTTGGAACAGCAGAACATTGGTTCTGGCAGAGAACTCCAGCATGTGAGGGGCTGTATCCTGCAAGGATAGTACCTAGGAGACTGGACGGTAATTTCCAAAGCTATACATTTACATAGTTTTAACTTTGGAGATTGGAACCACTTCTCTCATCTATGTGCTCTGCCTGAGCTCGGTCTGGCCTTATTCTGCAACTGGAATTCTTGCACTGTATACAGTTTTAGTGCAGATATGTGAGGTGCTTCAAAATTTACATGATTATTTACTTGTTAGTTGAGATGCTGTAAAGAAAAGTCCATTGTGAGTTCATTAGTGTGCTTCCTTTTAGCAAAAACCTATTAAATATAGGAAGGTTTGAGCTTACATATGGGATGCACATGTTGAAAAGTTTATGTACGGATGATTCCTTACAAAAAGTACAGTTGAGTTTGTTTAAATAGCAATTAGAGACAGAAGTGCAAAACTGATTATGTACAGCATATTTGTTATGATAGGCTTTTCGCTATCCATCATGTTCCTTCAGAAGTGGAGCATGCACTTCTCGTTATTGCTGCATACTCATTTCACTTCTTGTGACTCTAGACTGCTGATGCTGAATGCATCTTTCACTTAAAATACTTAGTGTTAAATTGATTACTTTCTAAGGTCTTTCCAAAATCAAATATTATCATACCCTTTCCCCTTCCCCACCCAATAAAATGTCCAGTGCAGCAGATGGCTAAACATGGGTCAGAAGATCTTCCCTTGTGTTCTGTGGTGTCAGACTGTGATTTTTGGCTAAATCGCTTTTCTGCACTTCTAGCAAGTTTTGTCAGGCAAACCGTCTTCTATTAAATATAAGAAAGATTGCAGTAAGTATAACAAAGCATACTTCTTAGTCTGTGCATGTAAGTGTCAAAATGAAAGCTGTTTGTGCAGCATTAAAAACTTGCCTTTTCAGTTTTGTAAGGGTGTGATTAGACTGTTGTAATCTGGAAAGTCGCTCTGGTTTTTTGTTCTGGGATGATTTTTTTTAATCAGAAAAATCTGGAAGGAGGAAAACTGAGGAGCTGCACTGGTTCGGATGTTCGAGCCCTGTTGAAATGCCAAGACTAACAGCATTTGAAGTTTCCAAATGCAAAATGACTAAACCCAGCAAAAGGCTCCATCTTTCTTTTACCCTGTCTGTAAGGGAAGGCTCATCTCTGGTAGAACTGCAGACAGTGTTTAAGGGTAAACCGTAAAAAATTGTGTAGGAATTGTCCTCAGTTCCTTTCTGTCTACAACTTGTAAAAGCTTGGGGGCAATGACTGCTGCAAAATCCTTCTGTAGCTTTACCAAAACTGAGAAATGCCTTCCTTTGTTGTAAGCCTAGCGTAACAGCGTGGTATTCACCAGAGCTCCCTACTTGTGAGCTACTGCAGGGTGGTGCTGGAGCATGACAGCTGTTCTGGCTTCGCATGAGGTTTATTGTAAACAAGTGACAGGCAGGTTAGTTCGAAGCAAAAGTGGTCCAGGCAACATCCATGTGGCAGGGTATTCACACTGGTATCCATGGTAGATTTCTGATACTGGCAGTGTTGCCAAATTACAGTTGTTCGTCATCATCTTGTTATTTTTGGCTCTTTAAGTTCACCCGTGTATATGCCTTATTAATCTGGTTTTCCATACCCATCATCATTTCAATATTATCTAATTTTACCTAGGGACACAGATGATTGTTACACAAGTCAGGCACTTTTGTTCTCTTGCAGATATGCTGCTATTCTCGGTTACGAAATGGTAGCTGCCATTAGTTAGGATGAGGCAGTAACAAAATCTTCAACATACTTCACAACCCATTGAAACAACTCGATTTCCACCTCAACAGTCAGCAGCACATATCCAATGAAAAAACTCAATTGTCTTTTAACTCACAAGCCTTTGCATAGCAATGCTCTGGGTTGGTGTATTTAATCAAGATGAGCATCAGCATGATGCTTCTCAACTCTGTGTAGAAATGCTCTACAAGAAGGCAATCAAGTGCCCGATGTATAGCATCAATCAAGGCTAACTAAAATCTGGTTACCAGAAGTTGTCAAAGTAGGATTTGGAAGTATAAATCTTGCTGTGTACCAGTCATGAAGAGTTTGCTTGTGTTGCTTGAGAAGACTCTTCTTTTGTCTTGGTTCACCCTTCTCTCTCCGTCCACTTTATCCCTTCCGTAACATTTTGGCTGCACAGATTTAGCATAGCTGTGGTTCTTGATTAGGCCTCATCTATCTACAGAATCTGGTGGTGGGCTTCTGTCTTAAGAGCCAAAATGCTTCTGCAACTAGGTGCTTCTCACAGACATGGCCAGCTCATTAACCTGCACACCTAACAGCCTGGATTTCTCTAGATAGTCCTGCTTGGGTCTTGCAGTGGAATATAGTCTGTCAGGTTGCTGGTGTCCATTACAAGGCGAGAGTACAGCCTGACAACCTATCTAGCAGTAGGTCAGAAAGGACTTGGAAAGCATCACATACTGGTTTGGTGAGGGTCTGCAGCAGACAGAGGTGGTTTAAAGCCCTGCCTATACTTAGCATGTAAGAGTTTTATCATCACTCTCTACATTTGCTATACCTTGGTCATTGTCTATACAATATGCTTGTACGTACCATCGTCAGGCCTTCAGAATGAAGCCACCCTACTCTGCATGCCTTGATACTACGAAAACTATTTTTCTGTGTCATTATTCAGTGTTATGAATGTGACAAGAAGCTTATTTGCATGTCTGCCTGATGGATTAGGCTGTCATTCTTCTAGGAAATACTTCATGTAGTAAGAACCTTATTTTTGGCAATCTTATTGCAGTCTTATTACAATCTTATGTCTCTTTTTTTGTGTTCTGTTTTTTAGGGGTAAAGAAGTCTGTAACTTACAGCATGAAGAAATTATATAAAATGACAAAGGGATGGTTAAGGAAGACATCTTGAGTCTTGACATACTGTGTATGGGTAAATAAATGGTACTTTTTCACTAAATACTTTGCAGATGTTGCTTTCCCTATTTGAGAAGATGAAGGTGTATTTAAGAAGTCTGTTCGAATAATTGACATGCTCAATTTTACTACTGAAAGAGGGCTTTTGTTAGTGGGGGAAGGTTCCATGGTGATAGGGCAAAGGAATTATACTCTGTAAATACTGTGATGAATTTTCCTGCATACTGTACCTTGGATTTTCAGAAATCAGGTTGTACTTACGAATTAAAACCCAAAGCCACTCCTTTTCTATGCATTGCTAGCTTTATTTTCCAAGGTACCCTCAGGCTCTTTCAGAATACTCACTGTCCCAGGTTTAGTTCTGCCAGGGATGTGTGGAGCTGGAGTCCATTGAGTTGTACGTAGATATGAAACTGTCCTCTTAAAACACATTATTTCTTCATGTACAGGTTCACTGTTAGGATTCTTCTGAGGATGTTTACTGGGTGCTTCTGCAGGGTGGGCTTCAGGAAAAGTCAGGGTTTTCTCAGATGTGTGACATGCTGAATCTAAAAACCCTTGACCATGACTTTCAGTGTGAGAAAGAGTGTTTGAAATGAGAGGCTTGTCACGTATCAGATCTTTTCATTAAAATTGGATGTTCCTTTCATGAGACTGAGAGGACAACTGCCCAGTTCATGGCTAAGCATTGCCAGAAGTGTCCTCATTAGAAGGAAAGTGATACTCTCATTGACCTTCGGGAACTACTTAAGCGGATTAATGAAATGTGTGTTGTTTGGCAGAAGATTCTGAGTCCTTTAAACTTTATGAACAAAAGTACCTATTATTTAATTGATTCCTTATTCTTGTGTTCCTGAAAATACTGTCCACAAAGATAACATTTGTTCTCCCTTGCTTAATTCAATTAGCTAAACTAAAGAAAACTGGATTTGTACATAACATAGTACATTAAACATGCCATTAAAGAATGGACATTTCTGGCAGTATTGATGTGCTGACACAATAAATCTGGAGCGTCTGTTGTAAATAGAATATTTTTGCACTGAGTTGGGTGGGCTTGTGGATTTTGGATGTTGTTCTCAATAAAATAAATGGAGAGAACATTTTACTTGTGAGAGTGTCAATGATAAAAATAATCGAAAGGTAAAAAATGGAAATAAAATGTACCATTCCTGATCAGCATCTCTTTATTGGTGGTGTATTCTGTGATCCATAGGGCCATCTCTCCAGCTACATTTGCTTGAGTGATCTCACTTTCAAGAGAAAATATTGGGATAAAATTGGCTGCTAATGATTTCCAGGGAGCAGTTCAAAGCCTAAATTTAAGCAAGAAGACAGCAAATATATTATCGTGTGTAACATGACTCAGGCTTCCTGTAATCACAGGGGACCTGTTAAATATCATTTCTTAAATATTTTGAGTTTCAAGTGGCAGAATTTGAATCCAGAGTCAGGAAATGTGTCCCTCTTATTCTCATTTTTTTACTTTCTTGGAAAATACTTTTACTGTTCAGTAGTAACTTTCTAAGGCCACAGGCAGATTCCTAATATGTTGCATTATCTGTTGATGGTAGATCTAGAATTTGTATGACAAATCCCCCCAGATGCCTCTTTTCTGATAGCAGGAGGCTGATTATCCTTATTATGGTGGCATATTCTGCATAAGAAGTGACTTCAACTAGAGAACATTTGTATGTACAGCACTAACACTCTCTGTCAGTAAAGAGGCCAAACTTGAAAAGTTTCTATTATAAGAAATGGAGCTAGTGAATTGAAGCCGCTGCTTAAATTAAGTTAACCTTGGGTTTTGGCTGGATAGTCTAGAAGTCTCTTGTACAAAAATACACCCTGTCCACCTTAAAATTAACTACATATGTAGTGAAGACTTGAAATAGCATACAGTTTTTTACATTTCAGCATAACCTCTAGTAAAAAGAAATCTGAAATCGGATGTTGACTTACTTAGGTGTGCTCGGTGGAAAACTTGTAACAACAGAGAATACTGATCCCAGTGGTAGAAACAGACCCCAACAGATACAAATGAGCAGCACAAGGAAAGATTCAGGATGGAGTCATGACCTTCTGAATGAAATAGTTCCCAGGTAAGAAGTGCAGTGCTGGCAGAACTGCCTGGTTGAGTCATCTGACGAGGTAACAGCTTGTATTTTCTGTCCCAAATGAAGTACACTGTAGGGGAAACTGCATATGGGCAGGAGCACGGACAAAAGACTGATTGTTTTTACACCAGTAATTTGGTGTTAGTAAAGTCTTAATGGGGTCCACTGTATTATTTGGAACTGTGAAAGTCTTTGGGAAAGAAAACTTGGAAACTGAAATTGAGAGTACATCATGTCCCATCTCCTTGCAGGAAACAAGACCATTTCAGAAATAACCCTCTGCATGAACAGTCAGCAGAATGATTTATTTATTCTTAATGTAACTGAATTTTATATGTTCTGGGCTTTCTTTTGTACTTGTGTTTATTTTCTTTTAAGGCTGTGTGGGAAAAGGTCTAAGTGGGCCTTAACTCTGTCTAACAGAGGGGATGCTCACTGCTGGTGAGGATTCATCCACGACAGCTTCAGTGAGATCACTCCGAGTGAAACTGTTTTTTTCTGTGTGTGTGAATTAGGGTGTGTGTGTGAATTCTGGAATATGAAGACTGTCAGCAGAAAAATATAGTTGCTTTTTAAAACCTGCCAGCTGCTGCACGCTGGATTGTTGGGAATCTGTTCCATGTTCTGAATACATTTGCCAGAAAATGAAGGCTAACAACTGAAATCTTACTCCAGGTTTTGCCTCATTTATCTTCATGTCTGTAAATGAAAATGGAACTATTGCATTTTCGTAATTCCCAGAATTCCTTAAGGATGCAGACTTTCCTGGGTGCTGCATAGAAATGTATAAGCTGAAAGAAAATAGGACATCTGTGGTGCACAGATGGAGCAAAAACTTACCCAGAGTAAGCAATATGACCAGATGAATTACAAAAAGTAGGCAGTGGCAAAACTAGACCCTCTTACCTTTTAAGAAGCTAATTCCCTCCTCCTGTAATAGTGCAGCTAAGTGGAGTTTTACATAATGAGCCTTACTGGGAAATAACAGCATTGAATAAAACCATCCTGACCAACCTGTGCTGTTTTTAACAAAGGCGAGGATGGGGCTTCTTCAATCTGGTTAAATAACAGCACCACAGGATGTGAAACCACTGGCTCATAAATTATAACTGCTTCAAGCACTGGTTGAGAGAGATCGTGTGTCGTAAGATTGCCCAGCATCTGGTTGAGAATTCTTACTAACAGAGCATTTAATCACATGCTTAAAACGCATATGTTACTACTGTTACTGAATAGGTCTGTGATTCCTTTTTGAGAGTAATGGCAATATATAGCTTGGGCTTGAATCTGCAGAAGTTGAAAATAAAATAGCGTGATGTCTCAGGACAGTTGGGCACTGCTGAGCTCCTCCTGGGATGTGGCTGCAGTGTAAGTGAAGGCTGGATGCTAACGGCTTGCTTCCTTTGGTGGTTCTTGTTACCCTGAAGTTGTGGCTGTTTTCCCTTTTATTCAGAGTACCTGGGAGATGTCTGTGTACGAGAGCTTTAAACAGAATATCCTATGGGGACATCTCACATCCTGAGAGGCTAGGTGTTTCTCCTCCTCTGCCATTTCTCACTGCTAAGTTTGGGGATGAGCAGTAGCTAGACGCAGAAGTTCTTTAAATGATGAAATGCAGTTGTAACTCTCGGGAAGCATTTAAAAGAACAGCTTTCATTTCAAAGCCATTAGCAATGTAGTTCATGTTCTGAATATTAAAATAAGACACACTTAGAAGTGGGTTTGGTGTTTCAGAAGGTGCCTGCTACTGAAATGGTGGTTCAGAACATTAGAAGTCAATTACAAGTCAATCTGATGTGTGAGAATGAGTTGGCCTCGGCTCCCATAGTGAGACAGTTATCTTCATTCTGAACCTTGCAAGCTAAGCAAGGGCATTTGTTCAAGAAATAATGTTCCTGTAGGAAACCCAGGACTGTACTGCTTGCTGTTTAGCAGCTAATTAAACATTTTTATGTGCAGCAGATGCTGCATGGTGTCAAACGCTCCCAACCTTTAAAATGCCTGTCATGCTGCCCGTGGACCGGTCCTTCCCATTGCAGGTGTTACTGTACAGTTTGTAACCTGAACTGGCCGCGTCTGTCTTGCGTGGCTGAAATACCCGTTGCATATCTTGATTTGGCTTTATGAACTTGCTTTGTGTATAGCAATATCACGGGTCATTTCTTGCTCTTTGGAGAGAGTTTTGCAAATCCCAGTTTAATAGTTCCTAGTTTGCTCCATCTGTTGACATGCTGCCAGCATTCAAGTCTGTGCAGTAAATCTTTTGTGGGACGTAAGAAAGTCCTTCCTCATCATCCGTATAGGCTGAAATCTTAAACTGTGTTCTGTAAATCATTTATCTCTGTGCTTTTTAAAGAGTGGCCTACCTTTCCCCTTGAGGCCACTGGTCTTGAATGTATTTATTTTTCTGGCAGAGCGCCATGAATGAATCATGGCCTGGAGCAGCTTACGGTCTGAACTCCTCTCTATTGTTAACCTAAAATACTTCATGCAGTTGTTACAGCGTTTTGCTATGTATAACTTTTAATGGAAGAGAGATTGATTTCAGACTTGTTAGTTGCTTTTGAAGTTCCTTGGCACTATGTGGAAATGATTTCTTAGGGTCATACAGCTGTAGTCCACTAAAACAACTGGTGATTGTTGCACGGGAAGTTAGTACATGGGAATATGTTACCAACTCTTTGTTGTAATGAGGTGTGTTTGTCCTTTTCACAACAAATAAGTCACTTTAGCTTTTCATTCCATTTGTACTTTTCCTGTTTATGCCTTCCTGCTTCATTTCCATACTGCTTTATTGTTTTATTGTTTCTCTTCTTAACTCTCAAGTCTTTCATTCTGTTCTTCAGACATTCCTCTTTTCTGGTGTGCCTGTTCCACCGTGGATATTGTTTCATGCTCCATCCCCTTTTTTCCCCGTGTAACAGTGCTTTCATTAAAGGCAACCGGGCAGATGATTTATTTCTTGATGTCTTAAAAGGCTTCTTTGTAATGAAGAGCCTGGACCCAATCAAACTACTAAGGATTTCCGTAGGTGAGTCAGCAGCATGGGCCTTGCTGGCTCTGAGGGCAACAGTGCCAGTGAAGTACGTAACTCATCTCATACTTCAGCAGGAATAAACCAGATGACACAGGATGAATGGGAAATCAAGGTCTGACTGGACACATAACCACAGATTCTGGTTTCCACTTCTCTTTACAGTCTAATCTCAGTATTGCGTCCCTTTATTAATTCTCCTACCATTGTGAGCAACCCATTTGGCTGCTGCTAAACTTATGATCTGGGGAGTGCATGAAACAACCACCCAGGATGCTGACTTCCTCCGTCAACATGTGTAAGTTGTGTTCCTTATCACTTGCTCATTTCCCATTTTTCCAAGTATTTGATCACTGAGTTCCTCCAGATGGCTGCTATGTGACCCTTCAATATCAGCTCCATTGAAGGCACCAGACTTAGTTTCAAATGTAGAGGTTGTGTTTCTCACCTGTGCTTCAGTAAGGTTCCTCTTCAGATTTGGTTGACCTTCAGTGTCAGTGAATTCGATGAACAGATGGAGAGCAACAGCTGCAGCCTTATCATAAATGAGGTGCCTCTAGGTTTGGCTGGAAAAGTGCGATCCCTTTCTGTTGCAGAGCTGGACTTTACAGTATCCCACAGCTTCCTGATGTTTGCAACAAACACCTTTGCCAAACTGGGAAGAGAAGGATGGAGCTAGAGGCCAGTATTGCTGGGTGGCTTATGGAACTGAACCGTGGGGTCCATGTTCTTTAAATCCATGGAGGTGGTAATGCTAGAGCCTGTTCTGACTTGGGAAACTGTAGAGTAAACATAGCACTTGGTGCCTGTCCAGTCGAGGGGGACCCAAGCAGGGTGGTGACTCATGCCTTTTCCCAGCAATTACTTTAAAAATAGAATGGAAATTGAAATATGCTTTGCAGGTCAGGATGTCAGGTCAGTGTGTGTGATAGTTTTTCATGGGTAAGGTGCTGACAGAGGACAAAGCATTCTTCATTTTCAAATTCACTTCTGCTGGCCACGTAGTCTGAATGTGTGGAAAATGAATTTTCTTTGTACTGTCTACTGCAGGAAGAACAGCTGTTACCTTTGTAAAGCTATTTGCAAGTATATTTTTGAGTGAACAGCTGCTCTGTCACTTTTGATACTGTAGTTTCGTGCAGTTTTGTAGTGACCTTATTTACCTGGTTTTCTAGATAAAAATCTACAGTGCAGTTGTTAACTGATCCTGAACTTAATGACTGCTTTAGGGAGTCTCTTACTCTTGCACATTTTAACCTCTTACTCAAACTTGTTAAATCACAAATGTCAAGAAATTGATTAGGTTTTAGTACAGGAACAGGAAGCTTCAGACTACACATCCTCAATTGGTTATGAAAACTCCCCAGAATTTCAGTTACATCTTTAGTCTCAGAACTTACATGTCATTTCAACCTTTAGAATCCAACCTGCTGCCTAAGCCTTTTCATTAGTGGTGGATGGCTGCTTTGACAGTTAAGCACATACTGTTTCTGAGAAAATGAAAGTCATGCAGCTGCAAAGACCTGCCTGAAACTTCATGCCAGTGTAATGGCTATAGAGGACTTTTCCTGCTTTTAAATTTGAGTAGAACCAGATTGTGAGGAGTTTGCAACCAGAAGGAGCTGTCTTTAAAAAATAACAGTAAGAAAGAACTTAAAAAGTTATCATACTTCTGTTGTCTTTTGGTTCCTTCACTTGCCTTGGTTGTACCTAGAGGCCTTCTTTGAAAGACTTCAGCCTGATGTTTAAGATACCTCCCCTACTCAGTTAACCAAGCTAAGTAAATAGTTTGGTTAGAATCTCATTTTGGCTTTCTTAAACTCATTTGTCTGACTTCTCTTGCATGGAAGCTCTGTAGCTCTATGGTGCACTTGGTAAATTGGAAAGCTTCTGTTCCCACACCATGGGTTATTTTTTTTAATCTCTGCCTCCTGCCAAGGTTTCTCCAAAGCTCCTGTGTTAAAATTAGATGTGCAGCATGGGAAGGGGGCAGTGTTTCTGGGGTTTGTTTGCGGGTTTGGATTTTTCTTTCAGTGTTGCCATCTTCAAGTTGTCTTGCTCTTAGGCAGTGATGAAATGTCTGACTCACTCCCTGTACAAGACAACAGTGAGAGCCAAGAAGTTTGTAGCTTCTTAGAAGGCTCCAAGCAGTGGTGCGGGAGGGGGAATTGCTGATAGGAAGCAGCCTGCCAATGTCTTTCTCCTGGTGCTGTCGCAGAGCTCTGGCATTACAGGCTGGGGCAAGGCCATTTAAATCCAAATGATTTTCACAACAAAATCTTTTTTCTTCTTCTTTTTGTTCCCTCATTGCCTCCCAAGTCTGGTAATGGGGCATAGAGCCTAAATGATGAGGCTGTGCACACTCTGCACACTGCTGTACTCTGACCCTGCATCTTGTCAAGTAGTTGACTGAGTCAGTAGCAATTTGACAGTTTGAAAGTGAGTTTGTACAGACAGCAGTCGATGACGAAACTACATCACTGTGCTGTAAGTTCTTATGACATTTTAAAATGGATTACATTTAAAGGCTGTACTTGCATAAGTGCTTTTAAAATAAAGCATCTGCTTTCTTCTGCTTTACTTTTTGTTAAGGATGTGTCTCCTCTGTTCCCTCTCTAGTTTATTTGTGACTAATTTAAGTGGGATTCTTTTTCCAACATAAAACTGAAATTGTGTTGTTTGTATTAAAAACAATAGGAAAACTCCCAGACCCTTCTACCCTCCTGGTTTCATGACTGAACTGATCTGATGGCCGGCTGGTGTTCCACTTGGATTAGCGCAGCTGCCCAAGTGGTGACGTGGTTCCCATAAAGTCAGGGACTGCAGCAGTGAGGCTGTGCTGGGGTCACCTGCAGCCTTCTGCAAGCCCTTCTGAAATCACAGTGCACATCTGGAGACCTGCAGAGACGCCAGCTTATTCTGGTGAGGTAACTGACCTTAGTCTAGAATCCATTAGTCAGTAAGAGCTTCAAGTCCTCAATAATTACTAATATCAGACTGTAAGAGCTGTAAAGTTGGCATATCATAGAAACAGTATAGTCTCATCCAACAAATGTGGCTAAACTGGATTCTTCCAACGTGATTCCCTGATGCATCTTTGAGCTGATGGTTTGGGATATTCAAAAGGGCTTTAGACAGCCTTCTGGTGTCCAGTTCCTTTAAACAGGCATGTTATTCTTGTCCAGCAACCCACTGCTGGTGTCTTTGGTTGAGAAGAAATTCTGGTGACTAAATAACCTTTTCTTACAGCCTTGAAATGTATGTAAATTCTGTAGCTCACAGTGAGTTACTAGGTAAACTCTGAAAATAATTGCACGCCTTCCCATGAACTGCAACCTGTTCGTGATTTTAATGATCCCAGTTGCACGGGTTTCTCTTGTTCTCTCTGAAAGTTAGGATACAAATCTAGTAGGGAGTTAAATCTAGGGTGTGTGCATTTACTGCGCAAGAAGACGGGCAGAATCAGAAAAGAAATAGATAATGAATGGAATACTCTGAGTATTTCCCTACATCTGTGCATCACTGATTAGAGTGACCTTTCTTTTACGCTGAGTTTGTTGTTTGGAGTTTTGCTGTGAACCAGTTGTGGTCATTTGCTTGGTGTTTAACAAAACTGTAACAAGTGAAAAAGCCAGTGGGTTATGGCCAAAGGGGGCTTTTAATTTGTTAATCCGATGCTCCTTTTTTCCTTTTGTTTTTTGCTCAGCTGTCTTGTCTGTCTTCATCTTCTGGGAACCTCCACAGGGTGGAATCTTCCTCTTCTCTGGAACAAAGCGAGCAAAAAGTAAGTGCGGTTAAATGTTCTGAAGGAACAGAGTTAGTGGTGTTCATATTTCTGTTTGACTCTGAAAGTATCTCATTGTTTGCTTGAAGATTATGCTGCTGTTATGACCCTGCTCCAACTGAAATTACACTGTCTCTTTTAATCTTCCTTTGGATGATGGGGCAGACAATTATGAAGAGGGCAAGCTTTGTCTTGAAGCAGGTAATAAATAACCATCTCCATCAACTTACAGTTTGGATCAACTTGTCTGTCTGGAATTACTGCAGTTTAACACATTATGGTCTAATGAAATAATAAACTATCTTCAAAAAAATGTAAAGTGTCTTTTCAAACCTTATGTGCCAGTGATGTGAATTCGGGTGTGTTTTTATATAAGGTATCTTTGAGGTGCAGTGCAAATGAATCTGGCTTTTTACAGGGAAGAGTTTGAGATTCAGAGTTCAGCAGGATTAGCATTGAAGAAAAGATGTTTGCTTCTGAGGCTACATAATTTTTATGATAAAATGTATGTCGATACAGGATTTTAAAAGCTGCTGTCATTTGGTGTAGATCCATCCTATTTTGGTAAAAGAAGATGTGGATAGAGGTATGAGTTATAATTGAAGCAATGTCACTTTAAGAAGCCTGTGACAAATAATGTGCTTTAGGAAAAGTTTTTGCTTTGGGCACAGACTTAATCATCTGTGAGCAGAGTTCAGCGTGTCTTGGGCTTCTCTTCAGACTTAAGGTAACTTTGTGCGTTCCTTTGTGTTGTAACACAAGTATCTGCGTTGCTGTTGTTAGAGAAGCAGAAATGAGGTTGCAGGAAGAAACTGGGAGAACTCTGATAAATTCCTCTCTCACATGCAGTGACTGCCAGCTGGCACATTACTTCCTCAGATGGGCACCTAAAGAAAAAGGACCCATCTCTTTGTAGCTGTATACTTGTTGATGGACACAACACATGCCCCCTGCTGCTAGTCTTACAAGCTGAAATCACTTGAAAATAGTTCAGCAAATTACGTGTGAGTCTGTTTCCACATGGAGATGCATGTCTAGTTAATGCTGAAGTTTTTCACAATAGTGAGGCATGTCGCTGCTGTGGCCCATGTGTAGGGAGATGCTTGCCCAAGGCGTGTTTAACCAGCTGTTCTTACAGTGGAAATGTTTTATTTTCTTAGTTGGACGTGGAACAGATGTCAGGCTTCATTTCAATAATAATTACAAGATTAATGGTTGAGTGGGGTCTGTAGAACTAGGCTATCAGATCACCCTACACACTGCAACTGCACCTTTTGTTTCCCCCTCCTCTATATTAAAAAGGAAAATAATCTTAAAACAAGTTGTGAAACAGTGGTAACTCTTCGAAGAAATGTCTCAAAATATACCCAGAAATGACCTAGCAGCTTTTGTTGCTTGTGAAATCTTGGTGTCTCTCTGTGGAGCTGTGCTGACATGTTGTTCTGCAGTGTTCAGTGGGCCCAGGGGATGTGGGCTGTCACACAGACTTGGGGTAGGAAATCCTTGCTTGCTGAGCATCCTCCACAGCAGAGGACCAGGAGCCAGGGCTGGTGCTAGCCAAGAGATGTGGTCACTCAGCCCTGGCTCCCTCACACAGTGGTTCCTTCTTCTGTTGCCTTGGCTGGACTGCATGAACAATGTCATTTCTCGGTGATGAAGGCATATGGAGCAGGAGTGGCAACTGGAGTCTGGCCCAGGATTTGAGTTGGACCTTTGGTGCTCTGCCTGGGTGCGAGGGCTTGGGATGAAGCACTTGGTGTTCTAGTTCAGGTACAAACCCTCAACTACCCGGGTCAGTTTTGTGTTTCAGCAAAGTATGGCTTCACTGGTATCTGAGTCAGCGAAGAGCCTTTGATACCATTCAGTTGTAAGGTAAATGCAGAATGAAAAACAAATTTTAATACCATGGCAAACCAAAATACAGTTCATCAAACAAGATCGGGTTTGCTTTGCTAATTTGTGAGTTTGCCTTTTGAGCAGCTTGGCTGAGCATTAGCATGTGCTGAGCTCAGCAGCTTCAGCAAGGTTTTCTCATGGTGTGTTAGCTGGTAAGAGTTGTTCTCAAAGATTTCCAACATCTGACAACTTGCACTCTGTTATGTCTTGTGTTAACAAGCATTCCACCTAACTGCAGCGGAGCGGTCTGTCCGTGCCGATGGGGTTCCTATGGGAATGCACAGGGTCTCCGTTCCCCGAAAGCCGATGTTCCCTCAGACTCTTCAGCTGTTTAATAAATATCCTGCTCCAAAACACTGGCTGGGAGCTGCTATAGCGTATCCAAAGGATCAAAAGCTGTTTTGACCGCTCCTTTTTCAAGCTCCTCCTTGTCCCAGGAGCTCTGTCTCTTTAAACAAAGAAACTCTTCCTACCTCTTCCCTTCCAGCACTTACAAACAGGAGTGGCATGCTTTTTTTCTTGAAGATACGCATTAAAAAGGTTTGCAAGTAGTTTGCAGCAACTCATTGTCCTGATATGTACCAGTGTCTACTTCAGATCTTTTCTCAGTGCCTGTGGTTTGGTTTTCCGTATTTCATAGTATTTTTCTTGTCTGGGTTTTTTTTTTTTTTTCAAGAATTTATTTCAGGAATGTATTTTTACATTATTATTTTGACTACCATTTTTTCAAATATTAGGTCATAAAACTCCTGCTTGCTGGTAATGAAAATATTTTCTAGTAGTCTGGTAATACAGTATCAACTTTAAAAAATAAGAATATGGAATAAGAATATGGTACTATTTATAAGTGTCATAAATGAAGAGTTTAAGAAATGTATAAAATAATGTTTATGGTTGTTATTAGACTTACAGCTTTGTAGCAACTGAAATCTTTCTATTCCATATACTGTGTGTGCTGAGTCTAAATCTGGATTTCATTTAGCGTTTGGAATGCACTTTTGGCTAGCGTGTGACAGCCCTGAGATCTCATGACCTGTCCTTGCAAGGATGTGAAAACGCTTCTGTATCAGCTAATCTTGCATGATTTTGGTAGGTTTTGAAGTTGGAGCTGGACAGCACAGACCCTCTTTGGAATCCAAATCTTTGGTGGCCTCATTCCCATTCCCTTCCTGAGTGCCTCCCATGCTGCTTGGCTGCACCTCTGGGCAAAGGTGGGAACTCCCTCCACTGTTTCATATGGAAGTTGAAGTTTTGGGATCTAAAATAAACCTTACTGGGTCTTGGTACTTTTTTCCCCTGAGAGAACAGATAGTTGTGCTGCCATTTATATACCTACGCATTTACTATGGTAGCGTATATGTTTGTTGCACTGAAAGGAGGAGTTGAACAGGAGAAACACCATGAGCAGAATTCTACTGCAACTCTGTATTCTTGTTGCCCTGTGCGTTTCTTGGGTTCCACCACAGACCTGCAGCCCTACAGAGCTTTGTGGCGGGGCCCCGGCTGGCCTGTCATCCCTCTGAAAGTGGCTCATTCATATGTATAAGCTGTCAGATGGCTTAATGTCATGAAATTACACAGAACAGGCAAAATATTTTAGCAAGGCGTGCTCCTAAACTGCCGGAGTCCTGAAAATATCCAACACACTCCGAGAACCCCAGCCTGGTTCGGGTTGGAAGGGACCTTAAAGCTCCTCCAGCTCCAACCCCTGCCACGGGCAGGGACCCCTTCCACTGGAGCAGCTTGCTCCAAGCCCCTGTGTCCAACCTGGCCTTGAGCACTGCCAGGGATGGGGCAGCCACAGCTTCTCTGGGCACCCTGTGCCAGCGCCTCAGCACCCTCACAGGGAAGAGCTTCTGCCTAAGAGCTCAGCTCAGTCTCCCCTCGGGCAGGTTCAAGCCATCACAACCCAAGGCAAACACAACACCAGTCTCCCCATCGCTCCCACCCCCGGCAGCCGGCACCGCGACCGCCCTGCCCAGTGCCCGGGGCCGCGGCCGGGGCGGGCACTGCGGCTGCTCCTCCTCCGGCTCCCGGGCGGGGCCGGCCTGCCTGCCTGCCGCCGTGCCGCGCTCTCCCTACCTGCGGGGTTATGATGTCAGCGGCTCATTACCCTAATTATGCTGACCTCATAGCCGGGCCCGGCCAATGGGGCCGCTGCGCTCTCCCCACCTGCTAGGAGGAGAATTCCATCATTCCTGGGATTCCTCCCCGGGCCCGTGCAGCGAGCGGCGCCGGGGCTCGCCGCGCCTGCTCCGCCTCGCCGCCGGGGCCCCGGCCCTGGCCCAGGCCCGGCAGTAAACAGCCAGCTCTCCGCAGCGCTGCGCTGCGCCCCGCTCCGCCCGCCCGCCCTAGGCACGCCGCCGCAGCTGCTCGCCGTCCGGCCGGGAGCACCCTGGTGAGTGACCCGCGGAGCTGGGACGGTGGAGACGGGAGTGAAGGGGACAGGTGCCCCGCGGCTGCGGCCCCGCTGCCCGCCCCGAGCGCGTCCCTCGCTCCCGCCGCGGGGCCCGGCCGCTGAGGGCAGCGAGCATCGCCCCGCCGGCGCTGACAGGCGAGCTCACGGCCGGGGCAGCTCCGTCCCGTCCTCCGCGCTGCGGGGCTGCCTCTGGGCCGGGAGCCGCCGGCACCCTGAGGGGGCCGCGCTGGGTGGGGAGCGTGGAGTTACCTCAGAGAGCCCCCCCCGGCCCGGGGTTCGCGGCTCCCCTGCGCTGTGCCCCGGGGACGGACGGCGGTGTCCGGGGGTGCCCAGGTGACGGCGGGAGGCGCGGGGGAGCTGCCGGGACCCCCCGCGGTTACCTGCGGGCAGCGGCTGACTGCCATCTTAAACCCGCACCTCGGCCTGCTCCGCACGGAACGGCCGCCGGTGGCACGGGTCCGGTGGTGGCTGCAGCGCCCGGAGCTAGCCCGAGGGCACTGCTGAGGCGTGTGCGCCTGGGGCGTCCGTCTGTGGAGACTGCTTCGTGCGCTCCGGGGCGGCGCGGCTCCGGGCCGTTCGGTCAGGCTGGCTTTATGGTTCCCAGCCGTAATCAGGAGTAATTAATTGTCCGAGCCGAGCCTACTGCACATGGCAGCAGTGCACCTCTGCCCTGAGAGGGGTTTAACCACCCTCCCACTGACGCCTGCCGAACCGTGCAGACAGCTACTTACCGCTTCACTCCGTTGGTGCTTCGGCATTATCGGAGCTAATGGAGGTTTTTAAGTTAAACCGCAGAGGAGACTGGTTGATCAGGATCTCCAGGCTTCCTCCTGCAGGGTACTTTGGTTAGATTCTCTCCAGCTGTGCAGTAGGGAGTTGTTAGAGGAGCGGTTCTGGGGGAGGAACAAAGTGTAGGTTGGGAGAACTGAGCGGAATTCTCCTTGCAGGGCTGTTAGTAACGCTTAGATCTGGCAGCAGTCTGCCGCTCCCGCCTCAGTGATGCGTAAACTTTTTACTTTCAGGCTCTTCTACGAACTTCTTGGCCTTTATTTGTATTTTCCCATCTGCAGACCCGTGAGGGTGATTCTAACGTAAAGTGTGTTTTGCATAAATTCCCTACAGCTCTCTTTGGCACCCCGGTTATAATCTTGATACTCAGGATCAGGCTGCGAGGCTTTTGGGGAGCAGTTACAAGAGCTGCTTTCAGTCACAAATAAAGCAGCTCTGGCCCGTTAGACTGCTGGTGGAATTCGGGTGTGCCCGCGCTGTGCATGTGCGTTGGGTTTTGAAGCAAACTGCTGGGCTGAAACAGTTGTTGGATCACAAGCGTCCCGGAGGCACGCTGTGGGGAGTGGGGATGGCGTTTGGGTGCTGGGTGCTGCGTTTCTAAGCCTCAATGAGGTGAATGCTACCGACTAGCTTTACCACCCGCCATAGAGTAGGGGTTAGGCCAGTGCTAAGTGTTGGGCACTGAGAAGTGGTGCTGGAAGGAGCGCATTGAATAATGGGGTAGTGTAAAATATACACCCAGTTGCTAAACCAGCTGACGCAGGCCTTTGGGGCGTGTTAACTGAAAAGCACGTTCACATTATAAAGCATGAGGAGGTGTTTTTTTAAATATGTGTAGCTGTGATACCTAATACAGTATGGAGGCACTGAGAAGGCGAATTGCTTTTGGTTACATTTGACAACTTTCTATAATAGGTAGTTTCAGTTCAGTTCTCTTTGGTTAGATGTTTCATAATATGTTTGCAGCAGAATGTGTAACAGAGGATGGACTGAGCAGTCTTGTAGATACAGGATGTGGTCAGGTTAGACTTCACCTTTAATTTCTTATGTTTGTTAGCATCTAATTCGAATACCACTGCTAACAGCATTCTTTTTAGAATGTTACTTTGGTAAGGAGGATTTACACAATAAGCAAACAAAAAACACAAGGTAAAATGGCAAAGCTTTGCTTTAAGCTTTTAATTTTCTGTGTGATAAGTTAAATTGGGAAGCTGTTTCTGCTTGAAGACTTGCCTGTTCAAACACATTTTCCAGATGCAAAACAAGCATGGGGAGAAAAAAACCCAACAAACCCAACCACCGAAGTACTGAATAAATACATTACAAAAAAACCCCACCGAAAGGGTATTCTGAGGATTCTTTGGCAGAGTAGCATGAATTCACTCTGAAGATGGGGAGTTTAAATGCAGAAGGATGATCTGTGCTACATGCCAGTCACAGTTAGGGTTAACATTTTACACAGGTATCCCCACAGGGTTTATGTACCTGCAGGGAGAAGCTCTGATTTAAGCATGGTTGAAGGAAGTTAAATGTGTTGTGGCTATTGAGGACACATTGACTACAACGTGCTTATTGTTACTCTCATTCACAGTACAAATATGCTTTGCTCTCTCCCATCGTAAAAAATGAAAGATGTTGACCTAGTTTGCATCAAGCTTATGCTTTATTTTCCCTTATTCTGTACACTTATTGATTGTGCTGATAAATTGTGTCTGAATTTCCTCTTCAGTTTAGCTTTCTTCTACCTCAGTCAGCTGGAGACTTTCTCTAGGTGCTTCTGGTTCTGAACTGGACGGGGAAGTACCATGGCCGTTATCTTCCTGGATGCGAGCTGCTTTTGACCTATTTGACACTTATCTTCAGTTAATCTTGTTTTCTCAATACTTTTGTTTATCTACACTTCACTCAAGTCCTCACTCTTGATTGTTTCTTGAGTGTCTTGTCATTCCTCTCTTACTTTCTGGTTGTTATAATGGGCTTTGTTTATTAATCCACTTCTCTCTCCAACCTTATCTCTGCAATTTCAGCAGACATATGAATTCAAGTACCAGACTTTTCTCTACATCACTGAAGGGTTCAACCTTTTTCTCTCCTTGGCATCATGTAGATGTCTATCTGTAGTTCACACTTGCCAAGCTTGAGAGAGCTCTTACTAGTGTCTGCTTTCAGATGGTTCTTATTAATGTGTTAGCAATGGCTGTGGGCCATGCTGCTATTCTGTCAGTCAGACCTGTAATCCAAGTATCTTTATGACTTTGACCTCTTTTTAGATCTTCATGTCCAAATGACATATAAACTCTTCTGATTTTTCTTATCTGCACAGCATGTCTTTCATACAGGTCTTTTGTTCTCATCGCCCAACTTTTTCCTTGTTTCTGTCATCTAAGGTGTTATTTCAGTTACTAGTTAACATCTGTTACACAAACCCCATCATATCTCCATCATAGAGATTGCTGCTGCAAACAGAATCTTTGAGGTTATGTAAAATCTTATCTCTTTGCTATTCCCCCTTTCTTTTGTTACTCAAATAGAAAGATCTTTATTTGAAATCTTCCCTGACATACCCCACTGTGAATAATAACTTTGTGGGATTAAATAAACGCCTCGTTGTTCAGTCTGCAGTTAGTCTCTGGTGCTGTTTCTCTGCTGCCTGTTTATTGAAGCTTCAAACAAGCAACTTGAGGGGTTTTGCCCGCATGCTTTCCCTGATGCTTGGAAGGTGCTGTGCAACCCATGAAGTCACTTAACTATTAATTTTAAAAAGATTTCATTTCTCCATAGTCTTAAAAAAAATGTTACCTGGCATTCGCAGAGCTGAGAGTACTCAATATGTGCATGGAATGTGCAAAAGGCTGAAAAGGAGAGGGAGAGTAATGTGCTGTTTCATTCCACTAATGGGTGTTATGTTCTTCAAATGTTGCATAAAAAACCCGCAGCGCATCAGTGTTTAGTAACTTACTTATCTGTCAGATGTTGTGTCTCTGTGATTTGATGTTCCAAGTCTTCGCTGTGTTTTCAGAACGTTTCTTCGCTGCAGTGTAGGTGAGATGACAGATTAGGGGGATGTTGAGTGGAAGCAGTAACTGATGAATAAAAGGATTAAGATATGAAACTAATATTTGAAATTACAGTGGATAACACTATTTTGAATGCTTGTAAAAGTACTTTAGGTTTGTGTCCCTAACAGTTAAGATTTTGTAACAAGTGAGAAACTTATGAAACTCTTCCCACAGTATGTAAATCGGAGCTATCCAGGGGAGGTTCAGTTTGTGTTCTTGTTCTTTGCTGGTCACTTGTTTTCCCTTTTGAGTGTAGAGCAATATACTTGCACATAGGCTGGAGAGCTGGGTTTTTACCCAGTTAGGGATGCTAACAAAATCCAGCTCAGATCCTTGTTGGTTTCTGCTGTACAGACAGATTTCTGTGTCGCACAGAGAATTAGCTGCCTTTCATCACGAGTACATTGGGGTTTTTTTGCCAGAACCCTGGAAATTGAGCTATTCTTTCATTTCTGAAGCATGAGGCCTTCTGAGGGTGATGGGGCTGTTCTCTGAAGGCTGCCATGGAGTAGCTGTAGCAGTCGCTGTCCTTGTTGCGATGGAATTAGGGTTTTAGGCTGTGAACTAAGAAAAGATTCCTCCTCTCTCATTCTCATAGCCAACCTTCATTTCTTTCCTGAACTGTTATCCCTGGCTTGTGAATTTAGAGAGAAAGATATTTTATATTATTTGAAAAATAATCCAGAAATTGATAGCTCCTTGAAGGTGATTTTCATAACTGTAAATGTGTTCAGCATGTTTAAAAGTCACAGTACATATGGTATGGCCCCCTGGAATTTGCAGATCTCTTGATGAACAGTGTGGCTTCAAGGAAGCTCTTGAATGAGCACAGCATTCTTCACAAGACCTTAACTGTTAGGGAAGTATTTCTGCAGCTCTCTCATGATGTGATCTGTAACAATATGCAAAGCTACAAAACTCTGTTAAGGCTAGTTTTAGTGAAGTTGTTTTTAAAGTATCTAATTTCCTGAACAGAATTAAGACTTGGTTCCTGTTTCCTTCTCTCAGTGTGGACTTCTGTCACTAGCTAATTCTCTTACTAGGAGCATGTTCCGGAAAGGGACTGGGCATCTGCTACTCCCATTATTTGAAAAGTTCTGGAAATCTTAAAGCAGCAATTTCTTTCCAATGAGACATATTACTAGCCGTCGTATTGTTCTTTATCAGGAGGGTTTTTCTAAAGAGTTGCCCAAAAGCTGTGTATTGCTGCCTTTGAAAGTTAGGACAGAGCTGGCTATTACTAAATCATGAGCTGGCCTTTGGTTTGGCATAGCTGCATCATCTGATCATATGTCTGATCTGATCAGACATATTCTAATCGTTCTTCCAACAGAATTTTCACTCTGATAGAGGAATCTCTGTGAAAGGGTTGGTAATCGACAGCCTGGTGAGAAATAAAGTCATGCTATTTTAGACCCCACAAAAATGAAATGGGAAAGAAACCAAGCATCAAGGTTGAAAGGATCAGAGTGGAATGATGCTGAAGGCTTCTTTAGCGAATGCTCTCTTCCAAGTTTTTACTTTGGTTTGGAACATCAAATATTGTATAAAGAAATGTTTAATGAAGACAGGCTTGGTAAAGTAAGAATCTAAGATCTTGTTTCCTAAAACCTCTTGCCCACATGTACTGTCTTTAACTGAGAGAGTTAATTGATTTTATAAGTTGGGTTAAAACACTGTTCTTGAGCAAAAGCTGATTCTGACAGGGAGGGAGATGCATGTTTTAATCCTCAAGTGCTGTGCTTAGTTATTTTAAGTATGTCTCATCCACTTGCACAGTTCTGGGCAAACAAGACTGGATTTATTTTTTTATTGCAAATAGATGCTTTAAATTTTAAAAATACTTTCAAAATACTTTGTTATGCTCCAAAAATCTTTGATTAGTTTTCAAGTCTTTGACATTATTTAGGCCGAGGGAGGGAGGATAGGGAGGTTTATTATTTATAGTGCTAAGTCAAGGAAATTGCTTCCCAAACATATGCTTGTTGTTATGTCCATATACATGTGTTTGAGATTTAGTAGTTGCCACTACCTTTTTATTTTTAAGCTCATACTGTAAAATCAGTTCCAGTAAGCAGTTCTTATGTCAGACCAGCATGCTAGTCTTCCAGGGGGAAAAAAACCAACAAAACTCTTAACAGTCTGTCCTGGGTTCAGCAGTAGCAGCCATTTTTCTCCTTAGTAGCTGGTGCAGTGCTTGTGTTACCAGCTTTGTTCCCAGGCTGCAAGTCAGAACCACAGAAATGGGGTTCATTTCACATATGGGAATTATGTGTTGGAAGAGAAACGGGGAAAAGCTCTGAGGTATGATTGTGATTATACAAGTTAGTTTTCTGTTTGTGTTATTACAGATACAAACACCATGTGTGTGTGTATGTTCATGAGTAAGAAAATGTCTTAATGGCTTATAAGCTTTGAATGATTCTACTTTGGCTTAGGGGAGTATGGAGTGCAAGTCCATTGAATACTATGGATCTAAAGCAGCCTTATGCTCATGTAGGCAGTCAGGCCAGCTGTCATCTTCACTTCAAATGAGTTGCATCTTTTGATATTGTCTCAAGTAGCTATTTACTGGCATGGAAGGCTGGCATGTGGGAGGGAAAATTGCCTATAGCATATAGCACATAACCCTTCTGCAACCAAATAAGCAGTGATCACCAGCTTCAGTCAAATACTTGAGAATTTGGTCTTCTGGTTTGTTTTGGAAGAGTAGTTGGTGGGAAAGCTAATTCCAATGTTCCTTGTTTTCAGCAATGACTTAGTTTTAACAAATCATGTGGTAGTATAACATGAAAAAAGCAGCAGAAACCTGCATTTGTGATTCTTTCTGCTGTTGTGCTCTTGTTCATGACTACTTCCTTCTGTAAAATCTGGTGTGTGTGTGCTATGAACAAGTGGCATACTACCTAGGATGTTGTTTTGTGGTAAGGACTCAGTGAGTTTACCCTTTGAAACTTTGGCTCTGAATTTTCCAGGATCCAGAGAGGAATGGAGACTCCATTGGATGTTTTGTCGAGAGCAGCATCTCTAGTACATGCCGATGATGAGAAACGTAAGTCTGAAATTTAGTTCTCTGCTTTGTTGAATCCAGATGCTTTATGTTTATACTGTGTATCAGCCTAGATGCTATGTTCATCCATCTGTGCATCCGTCTGAATCCAAGGCGTGTAGAAAAATGTCTTCAGAAGTTCATCAAAGGTTGTCTTCCTCGGGTCCAAAACCAATACATGGCAATTAAATTAGTACACAAGAGAGAATCGTTCCTGTGTTTGGAAAATGTACTTACTGACTCATATAAAGGTGCTCTCTTTTCCCAATTGCATTTGCTTTGTTAGTGAACAAAAAGTTATAATGGAACTGGTGTTGAACTGGAGATGGTTTGAGAACTCATGCTCCTTAATAATGTCCGGTAGACCCGTTTTTGTTTAAGAATACATAACTGGGTGGGCATAAGTTTCCACCCACACATAACTGGGTGGGCAAAGATTCCTTTTCAGCTCATAAAAACTAAGAGGTGAACTATTATCAGTAATGAGCACTTCATTTTCCTTTCTAGCCAGCAAAAGATGAGTATAGGGTTTTAACACAGCAAAATAGGTCAGCTCCAGCTACAGAGACTCATGATGCCAATCACTGCTTTTAACATTCACAATAAGTGTTTAAGATGGGTTAACTAATGTTAGAATGGTGTTTTCAGGTCAGACAAGTTGCAGTACTACTTTGTAGATCAGATTGTTCTCTGCATGTTTAGTAATAAACGTCTTTGGTCATTTTTTGTCCAAGTAGTGGAAGCACTCAACAAGTGCATGTATCTTGGGTATCAAGCTGTATAGATGCTGACTAGAAAAATGCTAGTTTGGATTTCAGACTTCTTTTGTGTGTAGCTTCTATGCATAAAATCACCTTTTAAGATGAATTCAGCTGTTCTTTTGGTCTTTGTTCCTTTATTCTGTATATATATTTTGAAAAGTAATTGCCTCAAATGTTGAGTAGAAACTGATTTACTGCTGTCAAACCTTCTAAAATAACTGCCAAGTGAGCACACATGGTGTATTTGGGCAAGTCCCAGAATTTGTGTGTATGTTCAAATAACCAAAATAGTAGCGCGCTCTTCCAGAAGTTTGTAAAACGAAGGTTTCATTTCATAGCTCTTTGCTTTATAATGGGTATTGGGTTTGATGTTCTTTCATGCTCACCTCACTATGGGATGCATACCAGTTTTACAGATCCCACTGTAATAGAATGACTTGGTTGTCTGCTAGTTACTTGCTCTTACTAGTAAAATGAACAACAGGCGAAGTCCTTGAGGAACTTCTCTGGCCTGGAGGGTTTCTCTTACAAGCTAACACATATTTGTAGAAAAGGCAAAAGTTTAACTTACTTTCTTTTCAGTACATTTTCTTAATGCATTTTGAATATGTATTCTCCATTTTCTTAGCTTAGATGCGTTCTTTCTGGTTAACTTGCCTAAGACTCTAGTTTGAATTCCACGGTGTAGGAATGTTGGGCTGGATTTCGAGAATCCAGAGGAAGTTTGAGTCAGTGCAACTTGCATGTGAGGAAGCTGATCTTTATCTGGTTCTAATTTATGTTCCTTTAGTCTTACCACTTAGACTTAATTAGATTTATGCCACTCTGCAGCTTCTAACCGATGCTGTCTCTGAGTTTGTACTTTTGTTGTGCATATTGCACACTAAGAATGCTGGAGTACAAAAAGCTGCTAAGAAGAAGAAATGAGACTGGTCACTGAACTTAACACTTCTTTTGTGTCAGCTTTTGCGGAAACAGCGCCAGCCGGACCTTGCTCTGTGTTACAAAGCAGGTACCAACAGTTTGAAGTTAATCTTGAATTTAGCTATTATCCTTGAGTTTTCCAGTAAGGTGCCTGGCTTGCTGCTTGTGGAATTCTGTGGTCCTGTCTGCATTTCTGTGTCCCTTGATGGGAGAGGATAAAGATACTTCCTAATGGAGTTCATTGTTTACTTACTGTCCAAGCTTGGCCTTCTGTTTCAGTGGAAGGGAAGCATATAGTGGTATAATTATTAGCCAGTCATCTTAAAGGCTTGTCGCTAATTGCGTACTTGTCAAGTAAGGGGAAAGGATTGAAGAAGTCTGTGCTGTTTAGGAGCAGCTGCTCAGTGCCAGACTAGGTAATGTGCAACTATTTAATCTGTAAGTAAGACTACAGTATAAGCTGGTAGTGTTTAAGTAAAGACAAAGAATTACTGAAAGTACAGTTTTGCTTCCCATAATTGTGTTGAACAGCAAATGTTTAAACACGAAGGAGAATTATAATTTTGTGTTTCTCTCACGTGAAAATAAGGGTTTTGGGAACTGGTCTTCCAGTTATCAAGTGTTTTAAAAGCATAATCTTGTTACTGATAAAATAGTGAAGGAAAATGCTTAATAAGGAGTTGCACTTGCAGAAGCTGATAGCACTGTGTATGCAGTCTGTGCTGATTTTATAGTGACACTTAACTTACACGTCCCTCCAATATACAACTCCAGCTTAAGAATATGGGAATGAATGAGAGAAACACGTTTCTCACTCTCTTGGGGTAATATAGTGAAAAGTCTCCTTTTGGCAAACGGAAGAAAATGTACTTCCACAAGGAAATGAAAGGTTTGGAAACAGCTAATAAATGGCATAATAAAGTCCTAGGTAATAGTTTTGCATTCAAATGCATTGTACCAAATCCATACCTGTTGAGTCTTGATTTATGTTTTAAAAAACTGATACAGGACTTAAAAAAGTGATCTTTGATGAAGCCATGCTTCTTACACATATACCAGTTATATCAGTTACCACGTATCAGTTGCATGCGTCATCCTTGTGTGAATGGAAGCCTGCAATTGCTACTCCACACTTTTTGCCTGTGAACACTGTTATTATTTGGCAGCAGTTTCTTTTATGTGGTTTAATTTAATCCACTTCAAATAATTAAGCTAGACCATACAGTTGATATTTCTAGTACAGAAGAATTATTGTGCTTTAAAACCCGTGCCCTAATCCCCTTTGTAATAAAATCCTCATGTAGACAAGCCCTACAAATCAGTTTTTACTGTTCTTCATTCATATCAGTCAGTTCAGTGAGGGAATGAATCTGTCCTGGCTACCATCTCATAATGAATAAATACGCAATGATTAGATGTTTTGGATAGCTGATCCTAAAAGCATGTCACTTTAAGGTGGTGTTACGAACAACTGATTAGTTTTTAACACTCTTGGAGAGGATGATGACTCTGTAACCTGTTTGTCTTTAAATACAAAACAATCTATAGTAGAATTAGACTTGGGTGTTTCTGTTAAAGATAATAATGATGAAATATTTCTGGCATCACCAGGACTTTTCACCTGCACTACTGTTTGTTTTGTAAATTGATAGCAAATATGGGCAGCGAGCTTAAGGTAGGTTTTAATATCAATGCTTGCAGAAGTTTAAATAGCTTCCATCCTACTGTGTGAACACTTAAATCAGCTCTGAAAACATTTAAGATACTGAAGGCGTTTTGACTGACTGGAAGTGAGGAATTGCACAGAACTTGCTGTGTGAATGCAGTCAGTACAAAGACGGTCTCAGCCATCAGTTTCATTTGAGGTGTTGGGGGTTTCTTGGGACTGTGTTTTTGTTGTTGTTGGGGACCCCTCTGCCCCCACTTCTGCTTCAGAAGTGAAAGAGCAGTATCATGTCACAGTCCTTGTTCATTTTCTGCTCACAAGTTCACCCCATCCCGGGTACAACCGGGAGGAATAGCACGTTTGTAGTAACAGTATTTTGATTGAATGCTGTTCTTCAGTGCTTTCAAAGTCTGGGGATCCTTTATCAGGGTTTGTCAACTCTTGGGATGTCTCTTACCAACCAGCCCAGTGCAACTTTTCATTTAGAGCCTGACTCTTCTTCAGGAGACTTTTCCCTTACTGTGCGGAGTGGAGGGTAAGAAGTGCTTTGGCATTACTTCCCCACATGGAAATGAGTGGACTTGCCATGTGGATGTTTGTTTCCTCTTCTGTGGCAAATAAGAGTACTGATTGATGTTTTTTTTCTACCAGGTTAGTGACTGGATATGTCTGTTGGTTCAGAAAAGGCACAGGGGTTTGATACACACAAATACGTAGGCCTAGAAAATTAGGAGTATGGTTTGACTCTGCTGTTCTGCAACTCAGTTTAATAAACTGAATTCTTTAATTGCAGAAATCAATGTGCAGTTAAGTAATTGAATAGCTTTTATGAATTAGCAACTGTGCTTGTGGGCAGAGCTTCTCTCTGGTGTCTAGCAAACAAAACCCTTCCGTTTTCTGGAGGAAAAAAGAATTTCTAATCAGCAGTATCAGCAAAAATCTGCATTTGTAATCCCTCGACAGCTATGAGAGGTGTTGAAAGTAGATTGTCAGTCATTTACATAGCTTTTGATCAGTGGGAGGGAAGAGGGGGAGTCCTGTTAGTTTTGGAGTGGAATATCTGGCATAAATAATTGTGTATTTTTTCTTGAAACGGGGAAAAGTCTGGAAGTGTGATGTTTCAGTTTAGTAATAATGTAATAGAAAAACATATGTGGTTCAATCACTGAGATGCAGCCTGAAGCATCTGTTGTTGCTGTGTGAATACCAAAAGCTTTAAATAATAAAACTGAGAGTAATAACATGCCTAGTGTTCTACTTTTAAATTTATCAACCACACAGATCAGAAAATATTACTATCTGCTCTGGTTAAAATATCAGTTAATCCGGTTTTTAGTAAAATACCTGAAAGGCTGAATTCCTGACCCTCTGCTTTTTGTCTTTCAAAAATCTTTAGCTTTTTGTATTACTTAGTATTTCACAGGGAAGCTTCCTGTAAAATGGTGTCAGGGCCATTCCCTCAATTTTAGGGTTTTCTTAAAGCTAGGAGCATTCAATAGGATAACTGGTTGGTTGGGTTGGGTTGTTTTTTAATAAATAAATTATTCGTACCTCCAGAAAGCTTTGCCCTTTTTTTCTCAAAGCTTATTGTGGCAAAGAAGTAAAGAATGAGTAGAGTTATGTTTTCAGCTTGTTAAATAGGCTGGAAAATGGGGCAATTGTCTGCTTGGCGCCTACATGTATTTTAGTGGCAGTAGAGCACCATTAGCATGAGCAGTGGAGGGATGGTAATGCCTTCAGGAACAAAAGCGTCTAAACATTTTAAACCCCCAAATTTGCTAGAGGTTCAGCTGCCTATAGTTTGTAAACATGTTGTAGCATCCTTCAGCATAGCAGATGTTTCTACCCAATCTGTGCTAGCTCAGGAAACAGGCTAGTCAGAGCTCCTGAGCAATGTCACCCACGCAATGTGGCTTTTCTTTCTGAATCCTTCTTAGCCAATTGGTGCTAAAATGCTTGCAGTGATTGGTGGCATTGCCTCCAAGGAAATGATGCTTACGGAACCACTCTATAAATGCTGTTTGGCTAATGGAGGGGGAAGAGACTTCTTCCTAGAATGGAATTTGTCATCGGATACCAACCATTGCTCTGAAAATTGCAGCTGACCAAATACCGTACTGTTAGGCGTGATAGCAAATACACTACCACATGGAACTTCACAATGCACATGCTTCTCAATGGTTGGAGTTTGCAAAACGCTATGCTTGGTTGTGCTCAACTTGCCTACTTTGCAAAAACAGGTACTTGTTATATCCTGAATTTTGAAACAATGCAGAGAAATTATTCAGTCGTGAGGCTTTGTCTGTAAAGTTTTCTGGACTGAAACTCCATAAATGAGCTGGGTTTTACAGGTAGGCAGAATGTACTGCGTATGAAAATCTGGCCATTCTTCGTGTGGTAAATCTTCTTTGGCTTATTTCATTATAAAAAAATGAGTTCATTAATTGGGAGTACAGCAGGGTGCTTTCCCAGGGTGTTCTTTTCACATCTTCAAGAGCATGGAGAATTGGGACAAGCTTGGCAATGTCAGTGTCATGCATGAAAAAGTAGTGTTTGTATGGGGCAGGATTAGTAATAGGAAAGGAGTTAAATCCACATTCTTTTTGAATGTTTTGATATACTTACTATTGCTTATCTGCTTTTCCTCCTTTAGTTGTTTTTGTAGGTACTTATTTCAGCACTTTATCCATGTGCTTTACAACTTCCTTCTTGCCTCTGTAGCACAGTATGTTAAAAACAGTGTTAACGTGGTCAAGTCAATTGTTCCAGCAGCAGTGCAGTGTTAAAATCGAGGTGGCCCTAAACAATCTTTACTCCTTTTTCAGTTATACAGTCTTTAGTGAAATGATCATGGAATATTTACAGGTCTGTTGTTAACAGAAATAGGCAAGTTCTCAGTTAATAAGCATATGTTCAGTATTTTCCTTTGCTGGAAACCCCAGACTATTTTGGTATGCCATTCAAATTTGGACCTGGAGGAGGAGGGATCTGAACAGGAGTTTTCAAGCCCAAGATGAGTGTCTTAATTAATGGTGTATAAAATAAAAGGAGGATACAGTCAATTATCGCACTCTGTTTTACTAACTCATGCCTGTTGTTCTGCTTCAGAAAAAAACAAAAGGCAAGAAAGAAAAGCAGCAGTGCTTTGTTTCAGGCTGAAGAGAACATATTTCTCCCCCAGGAAGCAAACATCGAAGTTACTTGCTTTTGATTTTGTTTCCCTCTTTTGCTGCTGAACCAGAAATCAGTTGCTTGTGTTAGCATAATTCTGGCTACAGATCTGCTGTGCAGCTATAAACAATGTTGCTACAGAAACTTCTGTCATCCATAAGCTTACAGGGAGAAATGCTTCTTATTTAGCAAATAGAACAGTGAAGAGTGATTTATTGCTCTCCTCTGACTTTTTCCCCTTCTGTTCTGATTTTAAACTTAATGACATATTCATTGAAAGGTCCCTAAAACACTACACAGCATTACAAGAGTATTTCTGTCCATCCACTACAGCAGTATTGTATGAGGTTATAATAACTTTCAAAACACTGGAATTAAGTTTGCTTTAGATATATTTTTGCTGCTTTGTAAAAGAGAGAAATTATAAACAGTAGTTGGACAGAAATAGCCTTTTGTGTTCTTTTAAACAGAATAATTTTAGTACATGCACTAGGCTTACTTTAACTGAAACTGTAACTGTAAACTGCTTTTATATGCTGGGTCTTGCCCATGCTGTCTGTCTGGTTCATGTGAAAACATCTGTGTGTTACAGTTGCAGCTTTATTGCTATAAATCTCTGGCCTTTATTGCCTTTCTTTAGAGCCAGCTCCATCTATTCCTCTTTCCACTTTTTGTATCTTGCTTTGCTGTTTTAATAGATCATATTTTCCAGTGCTACTGGTAAGATTTCAAAGTTGACTTTTTCTTTTCTAAAGACCTTGTCTTTTAATTAACCATTATTTAATGAAAAGATGTGGCAGATACGTAAGGTTCACAAAGAGTGTATGCTAATCCCCGCTTTGTAATTCCTTGGTTTCCTCATTTTTCTTGTATTAGTTATGTATTGGGTTTGAGAAGGCAGTTTAAAATGTATTCTGGAGTTATGTTACTTAGAGTAGTATTTTGGCTTGAGGTGTGCTTTATTTCACTTTCTGAAGCCAATGCTTAAATACAAACATATGAAGGAAAACACCTGTATTCATAAAAAAAAGGCAAGATTAAATAGAGCAAGAAGGATTTGTTGTTTATTGTAACCCAGGAGCAGCTTTTAGAGGATTCCTATTTGTCTTTGTACAAGTGTGACAGTGAAATAGGCCTGTGCGTTCAGCCTGAGATCGTGAAAACAGTAATGATCGCGTGCTCACACTCAGGGGCAACTCCAGCTGTTTCTGCACTAGAATTGCTGCAAATCCAGACAAACGAGTGCATATTGGTCAATGGTTTATAACAGGTTTAATCCTGGGAGGGACTGGGGAGACGTGTGCTTGTGGGTGTCCCTCATCACCAGAAGGATGTGCTAGGATCCCAAGTGGACCCAGCTGAGCTGCTGCTAACCCCATGGCCAGGCGGCTGCTGGCGCTGTGCGTGTTGGAGGTCACACGCATGTCAGTATTCTTTATGTGATTCCTCACATGAGGTGTGCATCTGTGAGAGCTGCATTCATTCATAATCCCTTCAACAATTGCTTTGTGCCCTGCAAAACCTGAAATAAGCTCTGGTATTTGTGATAAGCATATGAGATTCTTCCCCAGAATTAACCCTCCACATTCTCTGAGGCCTTCCTCTTTGTTTTCTTCCTACCTGCCATTGTGGAGGCAGTACTGTGTGGGTATTTTTCTGTTCTTTGTGTGTGCAGGTAGTAGATCACAGGCTGAAAATGAAGGTACAATTTATTGTTGGAATGAAGTTACATGGGCTAACTACGTAATTAAATGTTCAACATAGAGTAGTGTCCTTATGCTGTTGGTGTTTGTATGGCCCTAAGGAGATCCACGTAGTGTCATTTGTGAAGTAACTGAGATTAATTTCAAGAATTTGAAGGGAAATTAATTGTATCAATGTAATAAAATACGTAAAATACTTAATGCCTTTTTTTTTATGTTTCTTTTGCATTTAGCGGAAATAGTGAGAAATAATTTGAAGATGCTTGGTTTCTGTTGAGAAGGTGTTCCTAGAACAGTGAGGTCTTGTGTCATCAGCTTTAACCAACACATAGTAAGTTTGGTGGTTGGTGTTTTGAAGGTACACTGCTAACGGAATGAAAGATGTGGTGAGAAATGTAGTAAAGTGGGGTGAAGGAACGATGAGGCTGCCCTGTGTTAGAACATCCTTGGCACATGTAGCACAATTTCTTTGCAGTGGTGTGTTGTTGTAGCCTATACTTCATAAGAATTTAGGTGTATTTTAGGTATATTTATAAGGCATAATATCCAGGTCAGTCTGAAGTAGCTGTATGAGTAGAAAACTGGAAAAGCATAGGGAATTCTCTAGGGAGTTAAGATGGAGGTTAGCGGGTAGGAAGAAAGGAATTGTTGACTTAAAAGACCTTTTAAGAGCTGCAATATTATTTCTTAGTCTACTACAGCCATATTTTAGCTGATAGCTTTGTTTTTCAGATTGTAGGGTTTGGTTTTGTCACTATGAAATGGGTATTGAGTCTGTTACAATTTAAATCATTGCAACAGTCTCTAACTTCACTGGTACAGTGTTAGACAAATGTGAGGAACAGAATTAACAAAGTGCAGCATGGTGACTGTTCAGTTTCTGCTGAAATTGAGATGTGGACTCTGATTTCCTTGCTTTGTAGATGGCCAGACTACAAACAGCGTTGGTAGCTCACTGTATTTAAGAATTGTCACTGTTCTTGAAGCTGTTTCCCGTTGTGCATGTAGTGCCCACGTAACTGCAATGTCAGGCTTCATTCCTAACTTAGCTTACAACTGTGCAGAGAACCCGTAAAGTATCATACTTGTAACAAGAATTGGCCAAGTGGCCGCAAGCTTTAGGCTAAACTTCAAACGAGTGTTAGTCACCGTTTGCATGACAGATCCGTGTGTTTCTTCATGAAAAGATGTTTTGAGGGAAAGTAGTGAATGGGTTGTGCCTCCTGCTCTATCAGGAATCCCTGCCTTGCACAAAGATTGCTTTAGGCTCTTTCCCAAGTGTGGGTCAGAGATGCCTGCCCCCCAGAAGTGGTACCGAGTAGTTTTCTGCTTTTTATTCTTTGAGGCCAAGTCAGCCCTGCTGCCAGAGGTGTTGGTTTTTTTCTGACTCCTTCCCACCATGCACACTGAGGAAAGTTAGATTCTCCTAAACTGCAACAGAATCCGATTTAATATTTAAATCAGAACTTATTTTTCCAACCAGATACTGGTGTCATACCTCCTCCCAGTTTGTTGTCAGTTTTAGGCTGTGTACTGAATGTTACATCAGTTTTACTTGGAAGCCAGTACAAACCCGGACTTTGTGGAGCTGGTGCAGACCCTGATGATGACAAAGTTGTGTCAGTTCAGCGTGTACTCCTGTGGCTAACAATCGGTTGTGGTTACATCAATATGCAACCATTTGAATTGATTCAATAGGGCTTCCTGCACTTGAATCGAATCACAGCAAGAATAAACTTTTACGCTGGAATCTTAGAGGGGTATACATGCAAATGTGTGAAGAGAGCTTCATGTTTCTGTTCTATTTTGTATGTGCTTGTTTCGTTTGGGAGGCCTCGCTGTCATCTACTGCCACTCCAAGCTCAGAGCTGTTTATCTGGAATCACTGTCTTGCGGAGTCTGTGGTAAACAGCATTGCACAAGTTCTTGCACAGGCATCCAAAGCTGCACAGTTTATTTTGAGTGTTTGTTGTACACCACCATTAACTGAGTTGTATCACTTTTTAACAGTAATTCTTTTCCCTCAAAACTTTGCAAATGATTTGATATATAATAACCTCTGACAGTGGTCAAATAGTGTTCCTGATACTTAATTCCAAGCCAACTACTGTACAGGCTGGTGTGGCTAATGAGTTTCCTTGGGATTGCCTTCACTGCACAGGCATTCCTGACTCATATTCCATCTTCAAGCAAGCGAAGGAAACCCAAATCAAGCAGGCTGTAACCTCAGTTGGTTAGTCTGTCTGGGAGTACTTAGCACAACTCCTGTAATACAGAAACCTGTTGCTCAACTGTTATTCTCTAATGTGATGCCTATCGCTTCTGTTAGTCTAACTGAAGAGAGGTTTCAATCAGCATGGACAGTTTTACCAACTCTGCTGAAGCCGTAAGAGCTTTGAGTGTTCAATCTTTAAGTACATGGAAAACCTTAGCAGAAAGTGGTGTATAAGAATGAATCTATTGCTGCTTATCAGTAAATAAGAGCGATTTGAGAATAGTGACCACAGTGGAAGTAGAGTATAACTACTAGTTTGTGAAAGTTGTGCTCAACTTTGTAATTCATGTTCTGCAGGTAGATGTCTGTGTTCAGAGAACAATGGAGCAATGTAGACAAGGTATATAGCTTGTGAGAGATGGATTTCTCTGCGTACACATTTGAATAGAAATAAAAATCAGACCACAGTTTTGTCAGGGAATAATGTATTAGTCTTGTTTTATACCAACAGTTGGTCCGTTTTATAATATTGATGACATGAATTTACTTACGTATCTGCTGTGGCCTGACAAAATATAAAGCACTTCCTGGCTTTTGTGTTGGGAGGATTATTCATTTAGGAAAACGGACAGCACCCTGTTTCTGTTCTTTGGGATACCCCATGAAGGTACTTTCCCCTGAGGAAGTGATGCGTACACATGGAGAGCTATGTTGGTAAGGATATCTGATGTAAGTCTGGTGTGTTTCCTTTTGTAGCTGAATGCTGTTGGTAAGTCTGTAAGGTGAACTTTGATCTTGGGATCATCTGTACTGCAGATTTTGTACCGAGCCTGCAGTCTTGCCAATGCTTATTCCCATGAGCTGTATTGTGACATCCTACTTAATGTGATGTATGTGGATATGAAGGCTCATTGTTACTAGTTTGCTTGTGTTTGATCCTGACAGAGTTGGACATAGCCCAGTTTAAATGCAAAGAATATGTGAAAGGATGTCTTTCAGAGACCAGAGTCAGAACAGTGCTTTCTCTGGTTAGTTAAGAACTAGATAGTGCTCGCCAAGATGTGTGAAGGTTCACAAGCAGAATACAAGAGTGTCAGGAGATACGTAGATTCAAACAGCTTCCCAAGGGCTGTCCACAGCAGGGGTTAGTTGATGCAATGCTAGGCTTGCAGATCAGGACTTACAGGCAAGAATGAGCTGCCTTCACTTGCTTTTATGACTCTAGTTGACTTTGCAGAGGGTAAATGCTTGCTGCGCTTATTTGTGAGGAGATCACATCTTCTCCCTTGTGGTCCCTGGAAGAATCTGAACTGCAACAGTATTTTTTCTGGGAATTTCTACCACTCTGAAATTTCTTTTTATAAACTTAATTTTGTCTTGATCAGAGAAGGAGCAGTAATACAGTTCTGTATTTTTTTTCATAGAATCACAGAATCCCAGCCTGGTTTGTGTTGGAAGGTACTTTAAAGCTCATCCAGTTCCAATCCCTGCTATGGGCAGGGACACCTTCCACTGGAGCAGCTTGCTCCAAGTCCCTGTGTCCAACCTGGCCTTGAGCACTGCCAGGGATGGGGCAGCCACAGCTTCTCTGGGCACCCTGTGCCAGCATTTCATAGGGAAGAGCTTCTGCCTAAGAGCTCATCTCAGTCTCCCCTCTGGCAGGTTAAATCCATCATCCCTTGTCCTGTCCCTGCAGGCCCTTGTCCAAAGCCCCTCTCCAGGTTTCTTGTAGCCCCTTTTGGTTTTTTTCCTAATGACTGAATTAATTTCTTTCCCCTCTTGTAAGTAACGTTTAGTGAAGGCAATCCCTCCTTGGAACAAGAATCTGGCACAGTGTCATCCAAAGCTAGAGAGAATGGCCTGCAGAATGAACACAGTCCAAAGTAAGGAAAAAGAAGTAGGGATTCTGCAAGAAACATGTAGCATCAGGATTCTTTTAATGCAGGTTCCCCACTAGCTGTCTTGTGACTTTTTAAATACATTGTCAGTAAATCAACAGGTCAGACAGGTTCTGCCTGAAAAGAATATACAGACCACAGATTCTTTTATTTTTAATTACTAGAGTGGATGAAAGCAAGGTGTGGTCTTTGGCCCAGCACAGAGTCAGGAACTGACTAGCTTCTGTGCCTTCAGGTGAATCTCATCTTCCTGCCTTGATTTCTCCAGCTGCAACAGAGGTGTGATACTTGCCTCAGGAGGAAACTGAATGTATTTGGGTTTTCTAAGTTCCTTGGAGATAGAAATTCTATCTACATAATATTTCTCTTATGTTGTCTGTATTAGATGGTAGAAAATTAACCTTTTTATTAAACATTTTAAAATGGAAGTACTGATCACAATGGCTTCAGTTCAGTTTAGTTACATTTCTTCTTGTCTGTGTGGGAAGTAACTGGAAAATGCCCTCTGAGAACCTGCCACAAACATTTCCATATGGTAATTTCTTCAGTTTTGTGCTATGGGTGTCCGAATGTCTGACCTCAGAGAAAGATGAAGACAGTGAATTTGTCCTGAGACTGGACATATCTAAATGACTGAGTGCATTTGATGAGATGTCTAAGAAGAAAACATATTTTTACAGTCTTTATCCATCTACACTGTTCTTTAGTTCTGTGTTCTGCCAAACCCAAGCATTTTAGCACTGGATGATCGGCCTTCAGAAGTGTGAGAACTTGGGTTGGGAGTCACTGCTTTCTAGTTTTGAGCTTTAGGACTCACTCAGAGGCATAATTTACATGAGTCTTTGTTTATCTGTTAGAATTAAAAGCTTAAAAAAAGTTGAATTATGTGCAATGTCTTCAGATGCCCTTGGGAGAAATGGGGCTTTAAGGAAAACATCAGTATTGCAAAACTTGCAATATTATGGGATTGCAACATAAAGAACACAGGGGGGAAAAAGGGCAAGGCTATCTGCTTCTGGTTTTTCCTTATTTCACTCACTCCGCACAGTCTGTTGTTACGTTTGGAAATATGGAACTTTAAATACTGTTCTGAGCACATCAGAATTTTGTTGTGTTGACCCGAGCACTGTTGTATCTCTGCTTAACTTGATTTGTCTTCAGGCAGATGTATGAAATAGTTGGAAATCTTTGTTAGTTGCAGTGCTGTGGGTTTAAATTGTTATTCATCCACGTATCTGGTGCTTTGCATTTCATGTGACTGCAAGTGTGGACAGGAGCGTGTGATATCACTGTGGAGGAGCAGGGTTTAGCTGCTCTCTCCAGCTGTAGCGGTGCGCTCTCGCCCTGCCCTAGAGCTGGTTCCGTAAGTGCTGTCAGCTCCTTTGGTGGAGCAGCATCCCAGCCAAGGGAAACATGTTGTGAGCTGAAGCTGGGGCTGGTTCCGCAGCTCAGCAGCAGACAGCTGGAGCAGTTTGTGCAGAGGGCTCTCTTTTGGATTGCTTTTGTTCTTTAGATACAGCTTTGCCCCTTAGATGTTTAAATCCACACCCAAAACGACTGGCAGAGGAAGGACTCGGGTAAGCTGCTGGGAAATGGAGGCTGTTTCCTGGGGTTTATGCATCTCTCTTTTAGTTGCAAATAGTTGTCATGTACTTTGTAGGCTATGCCACGTGCATAGACATCACAGGGGTTTATTACCTGGTGTGACAGATACATTCTGACTTGCAGGAGATGCAGTGAATTGTTTCACTAATCCTCTTCCACTACAGCCTGTAGGATTAATTTTGGTGGCAATAGTTGCTTTCCTTTCTTTGCTATGGGATCTTAACATCATTTCATGGAGGATTTGATTTATGCACACATAGATTGAAAAATTGAGAATAATAACTTGAGTTTTTTCTTGTTTTAAACAGTTCTAACACTTCTTGTCCTTATTCCACTGAGCAGCACTCTCAAAAGCGTATTTTAAAACACTTCTGAGAACACAGAACAATTTAGTAGAGTATCTATTTAAAAAAAAGTCTGTGATAAACAAAATAGAGCATTTCCAAACCTAAGCAAAATGGGTCATGGATTCTCTTTAAGCTGTGTATTGCTAATGGTTTATTTCTTTGGCTGTTTATTTTCAGTTAAGCCAATAGCACGCATGGGGAAATGTATTTCATATCAGCTCTGTTTTAATCAGCTGAGGCAGTGATGGTATGGAGAAAAATGAGCCTTTTTTTTTTTTAAAGTCATTATATATACACATGTGTACGTATACATGGATGTACATATCATAGAATCATAGAATAGTTCGGGTTGGAAAGGACCTTAAGATCATCCAGTTCCAACCCCCCTGCCATGGGCAGGGACACCTCACACTAAACCATCCCACACAAGGCTTCGTCCAACCTGGCCTTGAACACTGCCAGGGATGGAGCATTCAGACCTTCCCTGGGGAGCCTATTCCAGTGCCTCACCACCCTCACAGTAAGGAACTTCCTCCTTATATCCAATCTAAACTTCCCCTGTTTAAGTTTTAACCCGTTACCCCTTCTCTTATCATTACAGTCCCTGATGAAGAGTCCCTCCCCAGCATCCCTACAGGCCCCCTTCAGGTACTGGAAGGCTGCTATGAGGTCTCCACGCAGCCTTCTCTTCTCCAGGCTGAACAGCCCCAACTTCCTCAGCCTGTCTTCATACGGGAGGTGCTCCAGTCCCCTGATCATCCTCATATACATCCTGTAACTTCATTCAGAATGAGCTGCCTTTTTCAAAAACTAAGATAGAAAATAATTGGATATTTCATTGTCCCTATTTAAAACCCCATTAATTCTGGTGACCTGCTGTTCCGGAGGAGGGGTTTGAAGTCTGATCTCTGTGCGCTTTCTCCTGCCCATGTAAAAGTCCGTTTAATGAGCACCTCAGTGGTGTTGGCCCTGTTCTGGCTCTTTCTGCCTACACTGAACATGCCGCAGGTGAGTGGAGCTGCCTGGCCACAGGGCGCAGGGCAGAGGGGAAATGGCAGCGTTAGCCCCTGCTCAGGGCCTGGCACTGCACAGGAGAAGCTGCCTGGCTTGAGCATCTCCAGCACTGACCTCCTGAGGTGTGAGACCAGGGCAGAGAGGGGGGAAGCGGGCCCAGGTGAGGTGTCTGAGCGGAGGGCGTGTGTGGGAAGGCAGGAATGGATGTTGGCAGGAGAGCATGGCAATTGGGGCTGGTTGGGCAAGAGTCTGGGACAAGTAGGTACTAGTAAAGGAGTACTGGAAATGAACATGGGAGTCCGAGGCTCGGGTGATAGGACTAGCTACAGGAGAGGAGTGAGGCTGGCATCAGAGGTCACAAACCAGCCTAAGGGCAATACTGTTGGCTGAGAAGGGGACACCACAGAAGGCTCTCGTGAGCATTTTGCCTGTTTGTCAGATGGAAGTTGTTCAGCCAGTAGTTAATACATGCGTGGGTACTAGTTTTGTGCCGTAATGGGGACAGTGCTTGGGGGGTTCTGTTCTTTTTTGACTTGCCCCGTTAGGTAATTCCTACTGAAATACTGTGTTAAAGCTTTGAGTTTTGATTTTTGAAGACTCAGCTTCTCTGTCAAGAATCCATGGTATAGAGCGATCCTTATCATAAGCTACTTTTTACGTAAGACATTAGTCTTGCTTACTGAGAGGGCCCATGCTTACTGAAAGAGCTGTGTGATATTTGGGTGGGTTTTTTCAGACTGCTTAGTGTGGAGCCTTACCTTCATTTGTGCCCACTATTCAAACAAAGCTCAACAGGCAGGACTTTTCAGTTCCTTGTAGTTTTTTATATGGCACTTATCGCTGAATTGCCACAAAGCTTCATAAACCTTTTAATTAATCTTCACAACACCTCTTTGATATGGTTCAATTTAATCATTATTCAGGACCAGAGCCAGTAAATCTTTCTTTACACAAAATGAGGTGAGGTCCTGTGGGAATTCAGCCCGCAAGGTAACCAAGCGGGATCATGCGCTACAACTGTGTATGGGTGGCACACCAGGCTACCGCCAAAAATCTTCTTCCTGGCATTGTTTAACTTGTGTTGGATTTTTACAACCATTGTGACACTCTTTAAGCATTTGCGTGTGTTAAAAAGCATATGTAACACTATTTATCCTGAAAGAAGCTAGCCAAGGCTTGTAATGGCAGGAGTAGAACATCCCCAGCTCGGGGGTTTTGGCTTTTTAAATAGTTTTTTGTTTGCTTGTTTGGGGTTTTTTTTGTTTGTAACCTTTTTGCTACTTCCTTTAAAACAAATCCCAGCTCAGCTAAGAACAGCAGCAAACCCAGCATTCAGCCTGGTACATACGTGCACTTTGGGTGCTATGTAGCTCACCAAGCAGTTTAGTCCAGTCTACTCACTCCTGTCGGAGTCGTGCTTCTAGACCGATTAACACTGGCATAAACTAAGTTATACTAAAAGTTAAGGCTGTAAACTGGGAGCCTTTGATTTTGGGGGATAGAGTACCATACTTCCGTGCACGGTTTAAATGCCTGTTGGTACATGTTATGCCTATTTGCCTGTTCATTTATCATCATTTCAACAGATCAGCAATTCAGACCAATGATATGACTCCTTGTTTCACTCTCCTGACCCAACCTGAGCAATCCTTTTCATATGACAGTTCCATTTCTCTACCTTCTGGAAGCAGGAAGCACAGAATTTTGGCAAGAACATGACTTGTGTCATTACTCAGCTCACCTCCTACAGCTCACTTTTAATTTTTCCTTGCGTGGGAGCTGGGATCTGTCTATTTACAATGGAATTTCCTTTACAATGGAGTGTTCATCAGAAGGGGATACTGGGACTATCAGGACCCCTTTCTCTTTAGCCGCCAGTCCTGTCCCATAATAATGCCGTTTTTACCCTCTCAGAGTATGTAGACTTCATTATACCCAGGAGGACTCTGCTCTTTCCCAGCACTTTGGAAGAAGACGGTATATTACTGGTCTCGTAGTAGCACAGTAGGAAAAGCTCATGCTGCTTCCATTGAAAAACAGTTTTCATGGAGAATTTTCAGCGGCCTCTAGGTTTGATTTTGGGACTAAAAATTACTTTTCTGGAAGGAAAAATGTCTTCCCTTGTGTTCCCCTAGAACTGGAAACGGTAACTTTGATCCACTGGGAAAGAGTAGGGTTTCATCTTCCTAGTACTGTCACGGCATTCACTGTCAGTACTTGTCAAGGCTTGAGAGCATGAACTTTTGGAGCTGGTATTTGTGTTTTTGGAGGGCTGACCCCTTCTGAAAGGTTTTCCCTCAGACCTGTGTAGACAGCGGTATTGTTTCTGAGTCCTGTGAATTTGTACAGGCTTTCTCTCTAGTGACTAAATGCACTCTCTAGTAGAATCAATACCACTTTCACATTCCACATGCGTGTCACATACTATGCACATGCACATGTATATGTCCATACATGCAGTTAAAGCATTTTTTTCTTGTACTGCTACTTTAAGCAACACAAGGGCAACACTTTGGTAGCGGAATGTGGTGGTTCTTTTCTCTTGTTCTCTTCTAGTGGATTTAGGGGACAACAGATCCCATCAGCCTCTTGAGCAAGGGTGCAGTGCTGTGGGTGGCTGGAGTTTTGTGAGCACTGCAGTTGGTAATAAGTGAATGTGTGTTTAGGGTGGTGGGGTTTTATAGTGTGGTAAAATAATTTATTAAGGTCAAATACTGTTAAAATTGTGGAGAATAAGACCATCAGCTGGAAAAGGATAGTATTAGAACTTGAATGATATTTCATTTTAACTTAATGAAGTAGTAGGTTGCAAGTTATTAAATTGGGTGCTGTAATAGGTACTTATTAACATTTCTATCCTAGCATTGAGGATAAGTAATTACTTTAATGTTTAAAAGCCAAAATTAATTTCTTCTATAACAAAAGCTGTACTTGGTTTTACTGAGTGGTTCTTAGCAAGACAGTGTTGGGATTCATGGTTTTATCTCACGTACACGGTTGTCACCTGTGTGGCCTATGATACTCCGTCTTTATGTAAGCAAGGTCAACTCTGCACACTGAAGTAGATGTCCATACATTGACCTGAACTTGAATTAGGTCCTGTGAGTACATTTTATGTGTCGCCAAGCGAGTTATGAAGGGGGAAACTTTTCAAAGACTTTAGCAATCTTTGAGCTCTTTGCTTTATTTCTAAACCCTGTAATTAGTGGTTTCTTGAAACTGGATTTGCTTCTTCCCAAAGCTGAGGGGTATGCACAGTAATTCTGAAATCTAGCCTCTAAACATGGTCTGGCTCAGAACTTCTCTAAGTAAGAAGTGTTTTAGATGCTCGAGCACCAACCAAGCTGACTTAGAATTGGCTTGATTTCTTTCATACACTCTCTTTTCTTACTTTTTTTTTTCTTCTCATTTCTCATATTGGAAAAATATTAAATCTTTTCCCTGTTTACACAATGTTTGGGCACAGCAGAGTTAACAGTTCACTGTGTGCATCCAGAGGCTTTGACTGTGTTTGAAACTCTTTGTAGTTTAAGATAAATTACATTTGTGATTATATCATCAATCCTTCAGAAATTTCAATTAGTATGCAAATAACAGGGAAGATTATCAAGATTTTAATTAGCAAACAACATTTTTTCAACCTAGATAAACTAGATTTATCGGTTATGTATTCTGGCTGCCTTTTTGAAGTGTTCTCAGCCCAGCTGAAGAGAACAAAGAGGAAAACACCAGCGAATTGTTAACTGCAAAGTACTACTGAGGAATGAAAAATATTCCTGGTAAACCTGATCTTCCCAGCCTGCTGTTCAGTTCACATAAGCAGGCAAAGAATGCAGTCAAGACAAATCAGGTGCCATTGAACACTTCTCAGTTGTATTTCACCTTGTAGAACTTGGAAGATATTTGGAAGGATCAGCTGGCACATCACCTCCACTGCCCTGCAGTCCTTAGTGACTGCGGAATAGTTCTTTAGCTGTAACCGGACCAGCAGAATGTGTACTCTGCATGCTCCTGCTCACCATTCATTACAAAAATCTTACACGCACTCTGAGCTTTGAAATAACCAGGAGTTACAGCTTTGTGCCACAGTGAGGGAACAGGAGGTAATCAAAGGATGTAGTTCAAGTCCTGGGTCAGCACGATCCAGCTGATGGAAGCAAAGTGTGCTGCTTCCTAAATTGCTGTCTGCTGCTTTCTGGAGACAAGAAGTACCTGCTAGGGCAGCAGCTGCTGCCAGAGCCATCAAACACCATCTTCTGGCCTATTTTAGTTTGACCCAGAGAGCTAAATGTAGCTATTGTGAAAAAAACCCCAACGAACCATTAAACCCAAGAGCAGGCTGCAGTGGTGGCTTGTCTGTGTCCCTTCCTTTGTTCCTGTTTTTATTGTCCTGTTACCCTTGCCTCACTTCCTTCATGTAAACAGTCTATGGTACAGTAGAAGAGTGCATTTAGTTTTGGAGTAGGAGACAAATAGCTTTCTGGAGGTGATGGAGGGATACTGGAGAACAGAGGGAGCAGGCTGTTGCCGATGAGAGCAAACTAACTGAAAGCTTTCTGAGTTGATAAATATCTTAGAGGTTTTTGATCTGGTGTGAAACGGCTGCTTCTAAATGGCTAAATATTTACAAATAAGTGAGCTGAATTTTGTATTTACATTCACAAGGTAAATACATTCTTTAAATGTCTTCCAAAAAGTGACTAACAGAGAATAAGAACCGCAGGACAGCTAAACATTTAAAAAATACATAAAAACATCCAGCCCCCAGTGCAGACAAGCCAGTACCAGGACTCTAGGAGGCTTGCAACTCAAGCTAGTTTTGGGCATCACTATGGTTTTTTGTTTCCCTGGCAGTTCTATTCTTACTAGGCCAGCAGGGAGCTGAGAGCAGGATGTCTGCTGGCTTGGTCCTTCAGGCAGTAGAGAGCTTCCTGTCTTGAGTGACCCAGTGGCTTATAATGGAAGCAGACAAGTACACATGCGCACTCATAAACAGATTTCCTTGCTAGATATGACTGTTTTCTAAGCAGGATTGCCTAAGTTAGGGTATGACAAGAATGAAAGAGAACATACAAATTCTATTGCTACAACTTAATATCAGGCCTAAGGAAGTCCACTGGTAATAATAAAACCATGTTCTATAATGTCTGGCATATTGTTGAAACCTTTGGCTAGCAGAGGGCTGGTAAAACAAGAAGGAATGCACTGGTTTTCATTCAGAGGTGTGCTTCCTGCTAGGGATTGCTTTTATTGATTTATTTTCTAGGGCTGTGAAAAAGAGAAGGTAGTTTGTGATCAAAGATCTTGAGATGGCTGCTTGTAAGAAACCAGAAATGTCATTTTCCTTATCATGCACTTCTGAGCATCCTGTGTATTTAATACGTTTTAACTGTATTCCTTACTATATCTGAATGTATTTAAAAGCGAACACTCCATCTTGATTAAATGAGACTTTTCCTGTGCTTTTTACCTGTGAAATGTATTCTAACTGAAATAATAAAACCCGAGGTGGTAAGTGTGGCAATTGTGCAGTTGGGCGGGTAGAAAACCATCAGCAGTGTTTTCCCTTCAGGCACATCGCCACCTAGCAGCTGTTAGGTTTGCTCATGTTTTGGCTGAAGAAAAGTAGTAAAATCTGTAGCTAAGTGCTCCTGCTTTATTCCTCCACCTCCTCCTTGGAGAATGGTGAGATATCAGCTAAAAGGCAGTGTATCATAAATACCTCTCTTACCTCCAGAGCTGCAACACATACTTCTGTCCATTCAAAACAGAATTATACTGAGCAATACTGGATGTTCCACATCAGAGTGTGTCTCACCTCTATAAAGACTGTTTTGGGTTTTTTTTCCTACATTGCAAAATTGGTCACTGTAGAAATAGTTCCTGCTGATGATCAAGGTTGAAATGTCAGTTGTGTTCAAGTGAACGGCTTGAACATTGGTCTTTTATGGTGTTGATTCTCAGCTGGTATCATGCTGAAAACAGAGTGGTTTGGGTTGGAAGGGACCTTAACGGTCACCCAGTTCCAACCCCCTGCCATGGGCAGGGACACCTTCCGCTACAGCAGCTTGCTCCAAGCCCCTGTGTCCAACCTGGCCTTGAGCACTGCCAGGGATGGGGCAGCCACAGCTTCTCTGGGCACCCTGTGCCAGCGCCTCAGCACCCTCACAGGGAAGAGCTTCTGCCTAAGGCCTAACTTGAACCTCCCCTGTTGACAGTTGAACCCATTATCCTTTGTCCTGTCAAAAATACATATTTAGCCTCCTAGTTTTGACAGTGGTGATTGACCTGTTCTTTAGAACTTCCTTTTGTTTGCTTGGTTGGCTGGTTTTTTTCCTCATTTGCTTTCCTTGCCTCGGAGTACTTCTGTGATAAGACATTCGTGTGTGAAGACTGAATTTGCTTTCTGTATTAAAGTGTGTTAGAGCTTTAAGAGGTTGATCTCATCTGCTTTATGGGATGCTGAGAATCAATCCCAAGGTACTTCAGCGTGACCTCGAGAGTGATTCAGGACACGTGTGGATTTTCAGCTACCTCTAGGGGATGCTGTTGTGTTAAAAGTTCAGTGTTTCAAACATCTTGTTCATAGATAATGGTATTTATCTGCCTTACAGAAGAAAAGTGTGTGCAATCCTGTAAGAAGTATTCTAGCTAATATAAAGCAGAGATACTACAGCATGTAACTGTGTTTGAAACTATCAATATGTAGAACAGAATGAACTAACAAAGGCCCCGGGGTGATGTTAATAGCTGTTTTTTCTATGTATATTGCATTTAACCTGCTGATGCATCAATTATTGCTTCCAGTTCGGTGAATGGTATCTCACAGTGGTGAAGTGTTTGATGGACAGCAGTCTGAATTACACAGTTGGGAATTCTTTGCTGTCAAGAACAGAGTACTTTAGGGTGACCCATATTTAAGTCGGTATTTAAGGTTAATGTCTGCTGGTTTTCTTTCAAAGAATGATTTCTTATGAATGGATTGTTGTTTTAGAATGCTTTAGATACATTACTTGTGTGATTTCTCCCCCTGTTCTTTCACTAGGCATTGCCTTTCAGTATAGATATTTTAATTTAGAAATTAATAAAATTCCCAGGGTTTGGCACCAGTTTATTATTATTTAATCTGAAGCATCTAAGTTCATTACACAACATTTGACAATGTTAATCACAGGGTGTCCTGCACTGCTGAAAGCCATTCACATATTAAAGTGCTTTCTAAAAACCTGTAGACCAGTGTCTACTATTCTAATGAAGAAGAGTTAACTTCTTCATTAGCATCTGCACAGCACTACTGAGTAGTCAGGGAGCTATAGGCAATCCCCAACTTTGCTTTTCCAGACAAACTGAGAAATATGTATCTTTGAATACAGAGAGGAATTCACATTGGACTTTGAACTGTAATACCCTTCTGTAGCTAACACACTGTGTGCAAGCCCTCTCTTGTAGACCACTGCTCTAAGTAAGTTTAGAATATTATTTTCTTCCTCATCACCTGCATTTTCTGGAGAAAAAAGTCAAGTATTTTATATTGGAAAAAATAAATTCTTAGCTCTTCATATCCTTCCCAAGCATCTATTAAATGTGTTGTATTAAGTGATTTCAGGGATGCTCTCTATAGTAAAAACTGTACATATCAGAAATGCTTTTCCCCAAAAGCTTTATCATACTCAAGTAAGAAATGTGCCTCTCTTTTGTTAATGTTGTAGGTATGGACTTTTGTCGCAGTTTATATCTTAAAGGACTTAGGCCTCTCTTGATGCCTTTATGAAATGGCTCATTTAATCTGAAGCATTAGCATAAAATATTTTTGAGTAGGCACAACATGATCTGCTATATAAAACTTCTAGTCCCCCTGCTTAAACATTGTAATGTTCTTTATTAAAGACACTTCCCTTCCTACAGAACAGCACATAGTCCTTTGGGCTGGAGATGTGTGGTGCAGTTTTTGTGGTGACAAATCCTTGCGAGGCAGAAAAGCAACTGCAACCTTTTTACTAGGTACCATCCAAGAAATGCACTGTTAGTGAAGAGGACCCGTAAGTTCTTACACCATATTGAAGTCTCAAAAGATTAATTGCACTTCCAATTAGGAGAGTGCCCTTGTTGCATATAAACAATCACTAAAAGGCCTTCATCTTGACCTTCATCTTCCCAGCAGTGCAGAATTCCAGTCAGGGGATTTGTTGTGTGCTGTGTTGAATTCAGCTCTGTTGGGCTTTCTCCTGCAACTGAGGCGTGTGGGTAGGACTACTTTTTTGTATCTCAAGCGAGGAAAAACCGTATTTGGGTTCTAGGGAATCATCCCTGGGGATAAATTTTTTATTCCTGTTTATCAGTGTAAGGTAGGTTGTCTGGTCTCACTGAAATACCCAGAGCATTCAAACAGTACTTCTCAATGTCTTCACAAAATGTTGCTCCACAGGTTGCCTCTGTAATGTAACCCAAACTATTCTGTGATTCCATTCTATGATAGTCTCCTTTTCTAATAGAGGGGAGAAATTCTCAAGTGGAAATGGAAGTTTGCTTCTGGTTCCCAGTGACTCTCTGCTCCTGTGTGTCCTGTTAGAGCTCCTCATCCTGGAAGGGCAGGATGTGTTCTGAGCCAAGCGGGCAGAGGGAGGCAGGAGGAAGATCAGGACTCCATTAGCTTAGCTTTTTCTTTTCTTTTCTCTGTTCTTTCTTTGCTGTCTTACACCAAACTTTCCTAGTATTTATCTTTTTTTTTTTTTTATCAACTCAGATGTCAGGTGCTGATCAGCCACAGGAAATGCAAAGTGATGCCCATCAAGTGAGCACATGTTCATTACCTGTGCAGGTGCTCTGCCCACTTACTCTGCCTTTGTGGCTGAGGCCTGGGTTGCAGAAGGGCAGCCACAACCTGAGGGGAGAGCAGCTCCTGCAACACTCACAGCCTGGTTTGTGTTGGAAGGGACCTCAAAGCTCCTCCAGCGCCAACCCCTGCCACGGGCAGGGCCCCCTTCCACTGGAGCAGCTTGCTCCAAGCCCCTGTGTCCAACCTGGCCTTGAGCACTGCCAGGGATGGGGCAGCCACAGCTTCTCTGGGCACCCTGTGCCAGCGCCTCAGCACCCGCACAGGGAAGAACTCCCCATCATCGGTGCCTTTGAAACTGCCGTTTCAGCAGCTGTTAGAAGTGCAGGATGTTTAACTTCCCCGTGCCGTGTCCCGGTTGACCTGTGGCAGGACGTGCGTGCAGTGCATGCCCCGCACACCTCACTTCTCCAGCTTTACTTGTCTGTGTCCCACCAGAGCTGCTGTTCCGCTCTGACCATGTAAAATTGTTATTTTCACTGCACCAGCACTGGCCTTGCCCGAGGCCGCGCCAGGAAATGAAGCAAACGAGCAGCAGAGCCGATTTCACCCCGACGGACGGGCCCCTGCTCACGGAGCCGCCCCCGCTGCGCCTCTGCCCGGCACAGGCCGCTCTCCTCCCCTCAGCCGCGGGGCGCGCTCTGCGCATGCGCGGCGGGGTGCGCGCAGCCCGCGTGTCCGCACAGGCAGGCAGGCAGGCAGGCAGGCGGGCAGGCAGCGCGCGGCGGGCCGCGGGCGGGACCGCGCCTTTGTCCTCGGCGTCCTCCCGGGCCTCCCCTCGGCGCCGCCGCCGCCGCGCGTTCCCTATGGGAGCACGCAGACCGTGTTAGCTCCCGGAGCTCGGCAGGGGCCGCGTGCGCGCTGTAACCGCTCCGCGCTCCCCCCACCCCGCTGCCGGCCCGCGGGAGGCTGCGCCCCGCGTTGGTACCGCTGGAAGCCGGGCGCGTCCCCCGGCCGCCCCCTCCCCGAGCCCCGGCGGCAGCGAGCGCGCTGGTCCGTTCTGCCAGCACGATAAATGCTGTTTATGAAGATGGACCTGTTGAACTACCAGTACTTGGACAAGATGAACAACAACATCGGCATTCTGTGCTACGAAGGTAATGGTTCCGCGCCGCGGAGCGCCTTTTGTCGGTGCGCGTCCTGTTCGTAAGCGCGGTTTGTGCTCTGGAAACGGGATCGCGGACGGTCGGGGGCACCTCGCAGTCTGTGCTGCTAAAGCTTGGTTTGGGGAAAGGGGTTTAGTTCTTTCTAATTGCTTTTTTTTTTGGGGGGGGGGCGGGGAAGGGGTTCGTAAAGAGGTTTTTTGCTGTCAGGTCCCGTTTTCGCGCAGACACGGTCCGTTCGGCCGGTTCAACGGGCCGCGGCAGGCAGGGGCTTTGCGGCAGCGCCTGCAGCTGCACCAGAAGTACTTCGTCAGGCGGATGCGAGTTACCCGGCGTCAGTCCCCATCACCGGGCCCGCTCTGGGGCCGGAGGCTGTTCCGCGGCGGGTGGGCCCGGGGCACTGCCCGCAGCGGGGCTCCGAAGGCTGGCGCTGGGGCCCGGCCGGGTCCCGCGGGCCGGCCCCGGGGCTGGCGAAGCGCCGGCGGCAGCACAGAGCCGCCCATTGTTCGGCTTCTCCTTCCCCGCACGCCGCGCAGAGCCCCGGCGAGAGGCCGCCCCTCCTCCGCCCCCCCAGAACCGCCCCACGCTCCTGTCCCCGGGGAAAGAATTACACAACTAGTTGGAAAACGGAGGTTTTCTGCTCTTCCCGCACTCTGAATCTTACTGATGTTGTCGTCAGCTAAGGTTCAGTCTTCCTCTTGTTAGCGTTCACAGCCCTGCTTGGAAGTTGCTTGAGGTAACGGGGTGAAACTCGTACTCGAGTGGAGTTTTATCTACGTGCAGTTTGAAGAAGTGGTTATGGCTTGGCTTTGACTGGAAAGAAAGGCACCATTGAGCTAATTCAGCTTGGCAGTAGAGCTGTTTTTGCTGTAGCCACACACAAGCATTGCAGAAATCTTTCTTCTGATTCAGCAGGAACATTTTCCGCGTTCATCTGGAAAATAAACTTGCTGCAGTTGTCAGGGAAGAAACAAGAAGGGGTGTGCATAGGATTGGGAGCTGTCTGTTCACACCCTTCAGAAAGAGCCTAGGCCAGAAGGCAGGGAGCTGAACCTCGCTTTGGAAAACATCTTTTCCATCATTAAACTAGCATGGCCACATAGCTGTCCTTCGGGAAGTGCAGGGGCTCCCTGTTAACATGTTTGTTCCATTTTTTCCCTTCTTTTCCTTTTCTTTCCTGCACAAATACGTATATATTTGCTTGAATAAAGCTCTTTTACAAAAGCTTGTGCTTGCCCATTAGTACTGAATAATACAGAGCTGCGATTCAATAGAGTTCCATTTCTAAGCTCTTTCTTATCCTGTGCTTTTTTTCATTACAACAGGAAAACTAGTTAAAAAAGGGGGAGAGGAAGAGGAAAAACTACTTTCAGGGTCCTTTAACTTTTTCATGGCTCTCTGCAGTAATCAGTGTTTTCTTTGGAAGCAGCTGACAACTATTGATGTAAACCTTAAAGTTTTGCATAAAATTCTGTTTACATGGTGCATATTCCTGAGTGTTTTGTTGACTAAGGCAGAAAAACTGTAGTTTTGGCTCATTAGTTCAATTCATTATAATTATGCCTAATATTTATGGAAGGTTTTTTCCAGCTGCTTTTCCCCTTACCCTCTTTTCCAATAATTGTTACTTAACCAGATCTTAGCTTTAATAGCTCAAAGGCAAAGGAACAGCTCAAGGAATACACTCTACTGTAACAGTCTTTGTTTAGCTTGAACATCTGTTGCTATTTTCCTTATTCTGGAAGTTAACATTTTTAACACTAAAATAAACACACACAAAATGAAGAAAAGAAAAGCAAAACTTCAGTGGTGTTTATAGTGAGGTGTTTATATCCCCGTGGTTTAAAAAGTATAAACACTGGCAACATCTGCACTGAACTCGAAGAGTGTTTTGGAGATGCCTACAGATCTTCCATGCCTCTGCCGTAGTATTTATTTTAGAAGCGAGTTGTGTCAGCAGTGATGGATCTTGTCTTTTCAAAGACACTGCTGCCCTAGTAAC